>NW_024412404.1:42870556-43072146 GCF_014898765.1 Herpailurus yagouaroundi
AAAAAAAAAAAAAAAAAAAAAAAAAAAAAAAAAAAGATTGTTTACCAAAGTGTGAACATCTCGGATACACAGAATTCCACCTTTAGCTATTGTTGTGAGCCACAATCCATGCGGAGACAGAGAGAGCATGCCAGGTCCGTAGTGCTTGCTTTGCACCTTTTGGTATGGCTTAAGAATGCAAATACCGCTATGTTCCTGCCAATCAAAGAACATGATTCCGTTATAGAAAAGAGCAGGAGAGTGGTACCTAAGGGTTTGCAGTTGTGCATATACAGTCAGATTCAAATCTGCAAATGCTGTCCATGGAAGTGAACTGATACACCACTTTTCTTGCACCATATTTTCATCTGTGAAAATTAACATTTGTTCTAACCAACTAAGAAAACTCATGATGCATTAGCTGCAATTAAAGATCCCAGCCTACACTGACAATATTTCTTTTTTACTGATCCTTTTCACACACACCCATGCTCAAGACAATTAAATGAATCAGTATTCTCTCATGTACTCCCACCTCCAAGCCCCTACACATGCTGTGACTTTTGTCTGGAATGCCCTTGTCCACCCCATTCCCACCAGTCCTGTCCCCTCCCTACCTCAACAACCTCCACCTCCTGCCAAAATTGTACACAATATTTCTCCGTGTCTAAATATGACCTATTCTTCAAAGGCCAGTTCAGATATTACTTCCGTGATGTCTCATACCTTGCTGACAGTGGCTTCCCTGGGAGAGGAGGGTTTAGAGAGTAAGCGTGGTAGATAATCTGGGCCAGTGAGTGTACCAGGAGTGATACAATAGAGAGAGGTTTGAAAAGAGTGTGATACGAGGATGGCAAAAACAGTTTATCTATTTTATGAAATTTTGCTTACGGCTTAGGTGCAAAGTTCCATGGAAAACCATAGACCCTGGAGCCCCCCGACACCTGTGGAGTACATGCTCTAATGCTACACTGTTTTTAAACACACGAAGTCAATAGAGTTACCTGCATGTTTATGTGATGAGTAGGATGTGTGCAGCACAAGTATGGGGTTGCTCAAATGTATTTATGATGGATTAACAAATAATGCTCATAATGTATCTGATTCGAGAAAATTATGTTAGTGTAATAAAGCCATTTGTTAACTGAACTATAACGTTAAAGCATGGATCGTGTGTAATTAACACAACGTGTCAATCATGATCGCTAAGACAAATAATAGCACGCTTAAGTTTTGGCATACTTTTTCAGGAAGACGGTAGCTGCAGATGTATGGCACTTGGTTACAGAAGCCATATACTTGGTGACTCTGATAGTCCAACACGGCAGAGGACAGGGTATGTTCTATCTCATACAGGAACTTAGCAATGAGTTCATCTCTCAGCCTCCCTCTTTCATCAGCAAAGCTTGTAGAAACTATAAGATGTGAGGAAGAAAGGAGATCATTTGCACCATACAGTGATTTTATTTTTTAATCATTATGAATAAATATGAAAAGCAAAATAATTCAAATGCTCAATTAATGTTGCAGAGGCTATTAGGAGACAAAAAACGATTTAAAACAACACAGATCCACTAGAACTACTCGAGTATTAAGTGACTGATAGTAAAATATCTTTTATAAGGCCTTGGTTAATTTAATCAATTAGGTAGAGACATATTAAAAGATACTCATGATGGTCTAGAGAGTCTTAATTAAGACACAAGAGTACTTTGAGGTTTTCAGCTCTCTCAGACTCTGTAATTATGTATTTACAAAATAGCTACCCAGATATACTTGTTATCTAAAACAAAGAGTGTCTATTTCATCAGGCTTCTTTATCCAAAAAGCTTTCTTTATAATTTCATCAGTGAAAGCTACTACACAGTAAGCTATATGAATTTAACTATGTATATTTAAAGCTACAGAACAAGAGGTATCACAAAATGGCATATCGATCTGACAAAAGCACCAGTTGATCCTGATCTTCTTCTCCGGGAAGAAGATACATTCATATGAATGACAAGGACTTGAGGAAAGTCCACACTTCACATCATTTAGCAGGCACATCAGTTTCACTTTGTAAGATGTATAAAAGATGGCCATTTTACCTCTTTACTTGTTAAGAGGGGAAAAATGCATTAGAGAAAAGAAAGGAAGAAAGAATGGGGAGGAGAAAGGGAGGGAGAAAGAAAAGGAAGAAAAGGAAGGAAGGAAGGAATGAAGGAAGGAAGGAAGGAAGGAAGGAAGGAAGGAAGGGAGGAAGGAAGGAAGGGAGGAAGGAAGGAAGGGAGGGATGGAGGAAGGGAGGGAGGGAAGAAGGAAGGAAGGGAGGGAGGAAGGAAGGGAGGGAGGAGGGAAGGGAGGAAGGAAGGAAGGAAGGAAAGAAGGAAGGCAAGCAAACAAGCTAAGCAACTACTCATCTGGGTTGCTTGATTTTTCTTTACCTTGTGGCAGTGTTGTAGGCAGAGTAAATATTTCCAATCTGCTTCTTCCTGTTTCCGGAAGTGGCGAAAGCACCATCACTTCTACTATGTCTTTTTCCAAAAGAGACACTGTGGATATTTGTAAAATGTCTTTGCCCACCTCTGAAAGCAAACAGAAATCATCATAAGTCATCATTCATAAGTTTAAAGAATCTTTTATCATCTCAAGTAAGGTATCACATTATAGGATTGCCTTCAGTAAGCCTTTAGATTTCAATTTAATTATTGCATTTTTAAAGTGGCCTTTATTTTTCTTTAAGTTTATTTATTTTGAAAGAGAGGGAGAGAAAGAGTGTGTGCACAAGCCAGGGAGGGGGGCAGAGAGAGAGGCAGAGAGAGAGAATCCACAGCAAGCTTCGAGTGTACACCTAAAGTGATCTTTAAACGTAAGTGATGGGGGGTGGTGCTTGGGTGGCTCAGTCAGTAAGGGTCCCACTCTTGATTTTGGCTCAGGTCATGAACTCATAGTTTGTGGGATCAAGCCCCATGTTGGGCTCTGTGCTCAGAGCCTGTTGCAGATTTTTATCTCTCTCCCTCTCTCTCTCTGCCCCTCCTCTGCTCATGCTCTCTCTCTCTCTCAAAATAAATAAATAAACTTAAAAACTATACAGAAGTGATGGGGACATTTTTGATGAACGATGAGGGATTCTCATGACTGGATATCTGGGTTGATAAATTCAAGCCAGCTCAGTTGGGCTGAGCTTCCTTCCCTGTCAGGGAAGCCTCTGGAGTTTGCCATGTACATCCCACTCAGCAGCACCTGCTTGCTCTGGCCCCTTCATTGTCCACTGTGGCCTGTTTGCCCACTCTTGGTATTGGATAAACTCCAGCATCAGAGTTCTCTGAATCTGTAGTCAAGATATTGTGGGTATGGTGGAAACACCCATGACTTTATGAGTTTGCTTCTCTGGAAATCGGGCCTCTGAAAGGTGGCATGCCTGGGACACATCTTCAGTTCTTTCCAGAGTCACTACTCCCTCTTTCCACAGAACAGGGGCTGTTCTGTATGTGTCCACTTTCTCAGGCCCCCAGGATCAGCCCCTCCCCTCAGGTGGTCAGCTGGTGGTCTTTCGTCTGACAACAAAGAAGACCAAAGACATCTGATACAAAGTGGACCTTAATATTCTTTAAAAAAAAAAAAAGTTATGTATTTATTTTGAGAGAGAGAGAGCATGAGAGCACGAGTAGGGGAGCGGCAGAGAGAAAGGGAGAGAGAGAATCCCAAGTAGGCTCTGCGCTGTCAGCACAGAGCCCAATGTGGGGCTGGATCCACAAACTGTGAGATCATGACCTGAGTCAAAATCAAGAGTCAGATGCTTAACCGACAGATCCATCCAGGTGCCCTGACCTCAATGTTCTTATTCAGGAGATATTTTTGTATCAATAAAATGCAATCCTTTACATCTCTGATTTTGAGCCCAGGTCACCAATCTCTTACTAGACCATGTGCTCTCAGGTCCTTATTTTATTTTCTTGTGTCTTTTACTGGTTTCTTCTATTCAGCTCTGAAGACTACCCAATCTTCAGATTGCGACCTTGCTGCAGCCCTGCTTCCCCACCATAGTTGTCCAATTTTATTTTTCTGTTGCAAACTTCTTAAAACAGAAGTTACTACTTATGGACTTCATTTTCTGACCACCACACCCTCCCTAACCTCTTTGTCCCTCTATTCCAAGGCAGTAGCTCTCCCAGGAGTTACCCGCTGATGGGCCCATGCACAAGGGCTTCATCCCAGCCCTCACTGCACTCAAGTTTCTGCCAGGCCACACCCTCATCAGCCTTCCTCTTTCAAGCTCTTTCTGGAGTGGGGACTCCCAGTGCTCTCATTACACTGGCCTGCCCTCAGTTGTCTTCATTGCCTCATCTTCCTCTGTCCATAACTGCAATGGAAGTTGCTTTTCCCATCCCACACTTTAACCAGATATGTTAAAAAATGGAACATTTAAGCAGGATGTGCATCCACTGCGAGGTGAGCCATAGGTCCTACCACAGTCCATGTCTTCGAATTTACATATTTAGTTTATCCATTTGGCCTCACTAAGCAATTGGTATTTACCTCTACTCTGTCTTCTTTTCTAATTTTTTTAATGTTTATTTATTTTTGAGACAGAGAGAGACAGAGCATGAACGGGGGAGGGTCAGAGAGAGGGAGACACAGAATCTGAAGCAGGCTCCAGGCTCTAAGCTGTCAGTACAGGGCCTGACATGGGGCTTGAAGTCTATGAACCGTGAGATCATGACCTGAGCCGAAGTCGGATGCTCAACCTACTGAGCCACCCAGGCGCCCCTACTCTATCTTCTTAAGCCTTCCCATCAGCTTCCGTAATTTCAAGATCAGGATGCTATCATTAAGACTTGAACTACAAATCTCCATTTCCAAACATTAGCTAAATATCCCCAAATAAAGAGCTTATTAGCTTCAAATCTACACAAATCTCGTCAGCTCACGCTATCCCTCAACCTCTCTAATTTCCTTTTTTTCTTGAGTTTTTGCTTCATTTGATGACATCATAAACTTCTACCATCCAGGCTAGAAATTTTGGAGTCGTGCTGATCCTCCCCTCTCACATTTGATGGAACACCAAAGTCCTGCCAATTTCCTCACTCAGAGCTGTCTCCTCCTTTCTCTTTCTATGACTGCTGCATAGTGTGTGCATTCTGGATAAGAGCATGAGCCTCAAGACAGACTTCCTGGATTTGGGTCCCGGCTCCACCACTATCCAATCGCATGACTCTGAATGAGTACTTCGCCTCACTGTGCCTCAATTGCCTCATCTGTAAATTGGGATAGTAATAGTCTCTACCCCATAAAAGTTGTCTGTAATGATTAAGTCAATTAACACATGCCAAGTTCTTAGAACGCGATCATATGGCAAAGAATACCTCGATAAATGTCGGCTATCGTTATGATTACTGTCACCTCTTGCCTGGGCTACTAGACTTGTTCCCTAACTCCTCTTTTTTATTCCATTCTCTTGCCTTTCAGCTCCATCCTTCACACTTGTGGCAGAGTCATCCTCCAAAGTCAAATCATACCGGGCCCATCTTGAAAACCTCAGAGGATGTCCCAGACTCCTTGCAATGATATTCAAGACCCTCATCTTCTTCAGGACTTCATTGCCATGATCATCATCGAGTAAACTCTTCTGTTTACCTATTATACCAGACCGCTGCCCACTCCAAGTGCCTTTATTCCGACTTTTCTCCTGAGCTGGAATACTAATATACCCCATCCCCCACTACTTAAATCCTCAGAGAACTCTCCCCCAACCCTCTGCACCTCCTTATCTGGTCTCCACTCCTTTCCTCACACTTGGCAGAGTTAATTCCTTCTTCCTCTGAGACTACACAGCACTCTGCTTATTCCTCCACCACGAAATTGTCTCCTTGACCTTTTCATGCCCCCACTGACCTAGGTTCAGCATTTTAGACCTAGTAGGCACTCACTAATCTTAAAAAGTTAATGAATAAATTAAAAATGTGTTTGGGTAAAAATATACCAGAAAGGAAAGTATTAGTTCTTACTACTTATCACATAACTGCTACCTCACCTTCCAGGTCTGTGGTTTACCTGGGCATGTGGATGACATTACTGAAAAACCCAGATATCATTTTGTTTAAACAGGAAATATTAAAGATGCATGTACTAAAACTTTCTTTAGCTATCTCTATTAAATAGAGATCAAGTATTTTAAAATATATTTCAAGGATAAACCAATGAAACTACTTTTTGTGATAACATTAGAAATATCTAGCATTATATATAATGTATATAATATACATACATATTATATATGTGTACAATATATGTATAATATATATAATGTCTAACATGAGAAATATCTAAATTAATTCATTAATTTAGTTAAGAAAGTTTATTTAGCTCAACTATGTGCCAAGCAGAGGTACCAAAAACCCTTTAAACGTGATGTGGGAATTCTCTTACATAACTTACAGCAGTTATTTAAATGTTTCCTTTATAGAAAATACACTAGAGCCCCATTTTCACAACCTTAAATTCTTTGGAATAAAGTGACCAGTATTTTCATTAATTAATTGCCAATTAATTAACATTCCATGTTGTACCTACGAATCCAAGGATCTGAAACAAGCTTGATGGATTGGCATTAATGATAAAGATGCATCCTTCTGATGTTCCAACTAATAGATATATCCCTCGCTGGTCATAACTAGGAAAGAAGAAATCTGAGGCTCAGATTTTGCTTGTTTTACCAGTAAGATGGTAAACAAACTTATTGACTGACAGTGTGGAAATACATTCAAAACCAGTCATTCTTATGGTTTGTGATTTTTAATATTATCCCATCTTGTAAAAAGCCAAGTGATTACAGGTAAATACAATCATTACATTCTAGGTTAATGTTATTTCCAAACTGCAGCTTAAAAGCGCACAGTCGAGAAGATGCAGTGGTGTTTCATCATAAGTAAGTGAAATATGACACCAGAGCTTTCTTGGTATTGCAAGTGGAAATAAACAATTCTCAAACTAGTGATCACTGTGACATCTAGTGCCTGGCAGGAGGAGGAAGAATGTAGTGAAATGTTTCTGTAACTTCTTCAAATTAGAAAAATGGGAAAATAGAAATTATAATAAGAGAAAAGGATCTGAGAAAGAGGAGGTGGCAAAGGTATAAATGGAGTGAGGTTACAGCTCCTTACCCCCTGAGCTGGAGGGAGCCGTGAGCACAACAACGCAGCAGGTGGAAACCTGCCTCCTCCAGGCACTAGCTAGGCAATCCTTTAAAGCTTCTCTTAACTTCTCTGAGCCTAAATCCTCTCATTTGTGGAACAGGAACAAACATAATACCTTTCTGACTGCTGTAGTGAGGTTCACATTCACATACAATGTATGACAGCACCTCAAACTGTAAAGCAGGGCACCAATGTCACTTCTTATTAATACTATTCGGATAAATTAACAAAAGAAAGAACAATAACACACAAGTCTAAATCCAATGTCTCTATGCTGTCTTCTAAAAAGTATTACTTCAAAAGATTTGAAATCATCTAAATGCCCATCGATACACACTTTTGGAGCACCTGGGTGGCTCCCTTGGTTAAGTGACTCTTGATTTAGGCTCAGGTCATGATGTTACTGTTGTAAGATCGAGCCCCACATCAGGCTCTCCACTGGGCATGGAACCTGCTTAAGATTTTCTCTCTCCCTCTCCCTTTGCCCCTCCCCTGCTTGCGTGCTCTCTCTCTCTCTCTCAAAACAAAACAAAACCCTAAAGAACTCAGTCTTTAAAAATGATAGTATATTGGGTATTTACCCCAAAAATACAAAAACACTAATTCAAAGGGATATACACACCCCTAAATTTATTACAGCATTATCTATAATAGCCAAATTATGGAAGCAACCCAAGTGTCTATCAACTGATGAATGGATAAAGAAGATGTGGTGTGTATGTATGTATGTATGTGTGTATATATATATGTAATGGAATATTACTCAGCCATAAAAAAGAATGAAATTTTGCCATTTGCAACGACATGGATGGAGCTAGAGAGTATAATGCTAAGTGAAATAAGTCAGTCAGAGACAAATACCAAATGATTTCACTTATATGTGGAATTTAAGAAACAAAACAAATGGGTAAAGGAAAAGAGAGAGAGAGAGAGAGAGAGAGAGAGAGAGAGAGAGAGAGAAACCAAGAAATAGACTCTTTAACTATGCCGAACTGATGGGTACCCGGGGGGGGGGGGGGGGGGGCCGGCAAACCAGTGAAACAGGTGAAGGGGATTAAGAGGACACTTATCATGATGAGCACTGAGTAATGTGTAGAACTGTTGAATCACTATATTGCACAACTGAAATGAATCTAACACTGTACGTTAATACTGGAATTAAAATTAAAAAGTTTTAAATGATGGTACATTTATATCATGGAATACTACGTACCATAAAACAGAATAAGGAAGGTCTTCGTGTGTGGATAGAAAACATTGTCCAAAATATACCATTAAGTGGGGAAAAAAATGAGGTATAGAACATTGTATAGAGTTCGCTACCCATTAAAAGCAAAGGCGTTTAAATCAAAACTTGAAAAGAAATAAAAGCAAAGGCGTGACTCTGGACCCCCACTACCTGGGTTCAAATCCTGACATTTGCTATTTACTACCTGTGCAATATTAAGCAAATTATTTAACACACTGTGCCTAATGTTCCTCCCCCGTAATGGAGACAATAAGAGTATCCATCTCATACAACAAAGCACGTACCACATTCTAAGTGCTTGATAATTATTTGTGTAATTAAAAGGAAAAACTTACTTGTGGGTTTTTTGTTTTTGTTTTTTTTTTGTTTTGTTTGTTTGTTTGTTTTGCTTATTTATGGATAGAATATCTCTGGAAAGAAGACATGAGAAACTGGTAACAGGCTGCCTCCAGGGAGGACAACTGAGTGTTTGGAAACAAGAGTGGGAGCCTTTTCACGATGCACCCCTCTGTACTTTTTTTTTTTTAATTTTTTTTTCCAACGTTTATTTATTTTTGGGACAGAGAGAGACAGAGCATGAACGGGCGAGGGGCAGAGAGAGAGGGAGACACAGAATCGGAAACAGGTTCCAGGCTCCGAGCCATCAGCCCAGAGCCCGACGCGGGGCTCGAACTCAGGGACCGCGAGATCGTGACCTGGCTGAAGTCGGACGCTTAAGCGACTGCGCCACCCAGGCGCCCCAACACCCCTCTGTACTTTCTGAATAGTGACCTGAGTCAGTGTATTAATTTTTGAAACAAAACGTGTAAAACTCAAAATTAAAAGAAATTATGGCTTCACTGTAATTCTCGACCGACAGTCCTACCAATGCTGCTGCCAGAAGCAGCAAGTACTTACAGGAGGTGCTGCACAGACCATTCGGAGGGAAAGACCTTGTAAACTGCCCGAGGGGTCTCGGGATCTCTGACATCCAGGAAATGGATGGAGCCCTCCTGGGTGCCCACAGCGGCAGAGAAGGAGGAGGGAGAGGAAGCCAGAACCGTCGCCTGTTTAAAATAACCCCAGAGTCTTAACTCCCTGTGCCAGAACACAAAGCCTGCTCTACTACACATAAGAATCTACAGTTTATTTGAAAAGCCCTCAAAATGAGGACCTTGGCAAGTGTTGTATGATATTACAAATTACACATGCAGCATTCCTGAGCTAATAGATAGCATAAGTCACAGGAATCTGTACGTCTTATTCTTTAATCCTAAAGTTAGCATCACAAAATATATAAAGAGATTTCTTGAGCTTTAAACCACGGCTTCATTTATATCCCTAAAGGATTATGAAATGATTATACCAATAATAATAAAAAAATAAAATAAATTTAAAATACATTCCTAGCACTTTTGGACATCTTTCTGGAATGTTAGTGATTTTTTTTTTTTTTAATCAGCATCCATCTGTTGGCTGATGGTAGATCCTGCGATGCTGGTATGATGGAGGAAGACTTAAGAAAATAACCATATCACTGCACCATATATTCAGTAACCAAAGACATGCATCGCAGATTCCTGCTTACCTCACAGTCATCTACAGAATATGAGGTCTAGGGGAGTAAATCTGCTTTCACGACGTTGAAGCAATCAGATTCATTCCTCTATAATTATACTTTGTAGGCTGTTTTGAATACGATCATAGAACGTTAGAAATAGAAAAGACTTTAGGAGATAATCATTTGGTAGAACAGAAAATGGAGGCCAAGAAAAATGTAGCAATTTGCTTCAGGATCCCATAGCTGGCGACAAAGATGAGAACTCATTAGAGTGTACAGTTGTCCAACCAAGCATGTCTTTATTTTATTTTTAAAGGTGAATTTTCCAAGGTTGAGTCTTTATAGTGGTATCTCAGTGTGAAACTGGAAACGAAATAGTGAGGGTTTTTCTTTTTTCCGCTTTTTCAACTAAAAGTCTTTATGGGATCTGTGTGTGTGTGTGTGTGTGTGTGTGTGTGTGTGTGTGTGTGTGTGTTCTCAAAATAATCAGTTGAAATTATCATCCATTCCCGGGCAATAGTCGGCCAGGTTAAAAATATACAGCAATATCTGGAGGGGTCTTCTGTTCCTTAGCAAGTGCCATCAAGGGAAGCTGCTAGTGTCCAGACATCCTCCCATCCCAGTGCTGGGCCGGGGTCTCTGCCTAAAACGTTCATGGGGAACACAGTCCCGGGCACAGGCAGGAGACCTGGCCTCAGTATTTCTGGGTCAGTGCACTTACCAATTCCCCACAAGGCAGCAGTATTGTTCAGGAAGGGGCAACCACCAGTTGTCCCCAGTGCAGGCTGAACCATAGGAGTGTGCCATGCCTGGTTTGGAGTTCAGTGAACATTTGTCAAATTAACTGTGAAAGCTGTTTGAATGTCTCCCCTCTGGTTGGGCGAAGGAGAGATCTGGTACAGAAAGCGAGCCTTCTCACGGTGCCTCTATCTCTCTTTAGCCCGGAAGAACAAGGTAAGCCCTGATTAGAGAGACTCTCAGGTAGGTTGTTAACCATTTGTATGTCTCTCATTTGTAAAAGGGGATGTGATGAACTTGAAGATCTCTTCAAGCTCTAGTAATTCTAACAGAAATGAATACATATGAGCTCTTGTCACTAGAACATGCAGTCTACTCACATTTCAGTCTTTTAGGTAAGAATTTTTAGCTTTATTTGTTGGGGTGAGTTTTATATATCCCATTGAATTACGTGCCTTTGCATCTTATAATCCCTCTTAAGTGAGGTGTGATGTTTCCTCTTGTCTTATAATTGAGATTTTAATTTTATAAAGGGGAAGGACTGTAACCTCCCTACCTACTACCAAGATCCATATCTTATCTAGAACTGTAGAATACATCAAATGATGATTTCAGGGAGAAATAGCATTGCCATTGTTTCTTGGTCCTTTTATGTTTTAGAAATGTTATTTTATGTAAAATGTACTATGAACATAGCAGAAATACTGGGATCACCTTGTGGTGAGTGTTGTGAGCAATTGTGCTTTGCCACTCAGCATCCATACACCTTCCTTCTGGAGAATTTCTGGAATATCTATTGAGAAACCATCTCTCCTATTTTGGAGATTCAGTGAAACAGATCTGACTCCCATTTTCAAGGCTAAGCTTAAGTCAATTAGCATTTCTCATTCCTCTGTCCACAGTGACTAGTTCAGGGATGTTATTAAGACATTAGAAAATTGGGTGCGTGAGTGCCTCAGTGAGTTGAACAGCTGACTCTTGACTTCAGCTCAAGTCATGATCTCGCAGTTCATGAGATCAAGCCTCACGTCAGGCTCTGTGCTGACAGTGTGGAGCCTGCTTGGGATTCTCTCTCCCTCTCTCTTTGGCCCTCCCCTCTTATTTTCTCTCTATAACACAATAAATAAATAAATTAAAAAAAAAAGACATTAGAAGACATTTAGCCTTGGGGAAAGGAGAAGCTTCTTTTCTCTTCCTCCTCCCACTGGAGGAGGCTTTCTTCCTTGATGGTCTGACACCCATGAGGCTGACACCTGTGGCATTTGGGTACCACTAAAAGACGCCTAGGGTGAAACTAAAGATATAGAGAAAAAACCAAGATCCTTGATAATATCATTTGAGTTGCTGGACGGAACCACATCTGAGGCTGGACAAGTTCTATACTTTATAGTCAATTAAGCCAACACCTCCCACTTCCTTAATTTTGGCTCAAGCTGGTTAGAGTAGCAATTTTCTTTCATTTCTAACTGACCTCCTTGAGGTTAGATGGGGCGATTTAACTAGTTATGGCCAAGGGCGGTGATTCATTTCTGAGTAAAAACACCTAAGTGCTACTTCAAGACCCTCAAACACTCCCTTCCCATACCATGGCATTGAGGAGCTATGAGTCAGCCTCCCTCAGCCTGGCTCCCTGAGAGAGAGACTGTGTGGAGCAGAGACCCTGCCAAACCACAGGGAACTTACAGCGTGCGTGAGATATAAACCACTAGGACCTCAGAAACAATTGCCACCACAGACAATGTTGGTATACACCAATACCGTACCTTATATTCTACCTTCCGGGCTGCGGAATATACTTTATACACAGGAATTACTCTACATACAGAGGGTAAAAATGCCCTACTGGCATGTGTAACAAGTATTTCCATAGACTACTGACATGTAAATATGAAAACATAGATTACATTAGATTTCAATATTTTAATCCATTTCTAAGCCACACTTACTGGGGTATTCAGACAAATTCTGCTGGCACAAGTACCATCTTCTAAACACCAAACACAAACTTCCCCTGAATGTGTGAGTGTCTGTAAAAGAAAGAAAAATAAAACCCTAAACAGAAAACAAGACTCTGTTATAGAATCATATTCTAAATCCCTTTTTAGTAGGTCAATAACTTGGATGACTTACTATAATACTTCATTTTACTTGTATGGATTATGATGACAATCACAACACCAGTACTTCTGATTTAAACAAAAATTAAATTATCTTTAATACAATTTAAGTAACACATAGTAACTATTTAGGATCAGAAAAGTGAAGTCAAAAATTTTTTTCCATGTAACATAATCACTTAGAAATTCAACAGGATTATCCCTTAATGAGTAAAGCTAGAAACAAGAAATTATACATTTTTTAAACTAATAGATTTTGCTTTTAAGACCAGTTTCAGTACTATAGAAATTTTGAGCAGAAAGTACAAAGTTGCCCTTACCCTCCCCCCACCAGATACATAAAATTTCCTCTATTATTATCTTGCCTTCAGTGTAGTACATTTGTTACAATTGAGGAGCCAACATTGATACATTATTATTGACTAAAGCCCATAGTCCCTATTAGGGTTCTCTCTGTGTCATACATCCTACAGGCTTTAACAAATGTATATGTATCCACCATCACAGTGTCATACAGAATAGTTTCACTGCCCTAAAAATTTGCTGTGTTCCACCTCCATCTTTCCCTCCCTCCTTCCCACTGAGTCCCTGGCAGCCCCTGATCTTTTTACTGTCTCCATAGTTTTTCTTTTTCCCGAACATCACATAGAATGAATCATATAGCTTTTTCCCAAATTGGCTTCTTTCACTTCACATTATGCATTTAAGCCTCTTCTATATCCTTTCACAATTTAATAGCTCATTTATTCTTGGTGCTGGATAATATTCCATTGAATGGATATATCACAGTTTGTTTATTCATTCACCTACCGGGGGATATCTTGGTTACTTCCACGTTTTGGCAATTATGAATAAACTTGCTATAAACATTCATGTATAGGTTTTTGTGTGGGCACACATTTTCAACTACCAAGAGGCCCAGTTTTCAAATTGGTTTTCAAATACCAAGAGGCCCAGTTGCTCAATCATAAGGTAAGAGAGTGTTTAGCTTTGTGAGAAAGGGCCAAACTTGCAAAGTTGCTATACCATTTTGATTCCGAAAGGCAATGAGTAATTGCTTCTGTTGCTGCAATATCCTCGCTAGCACTTGGTATTGTCCACGTTTTAGATTTTAGACATTCTAATAGGTGTGTGGTGTCATCTCATTGCTTTAATTTGCAATTCTCTAAATGATGACTAATGTTGAACATCTTTTCATATACTTATTTGCTATCTGTATATTTTCTGTGGTAAAGTATTCCAATGTGTTGCTCATTTTTTTACTGGAGTTGATTATTTTCTTAGTGTTGAGCTATCAGAATGCTTTGCACATTTTGGAAACCAGTCCATTATCAGATACATGTTTTACAAAGATTTTTCTCCCTGTCTGTGGCTTGTCTTTACTTTCTTTTAATATTGTCTTTCCTAGTGTATCAGCCTTTGATTTGAATGAAGTCCAACGTATCAGTTTTTCCTTTCATGGATTATGTTTTGTATTGTGTTGAAAAAGTCATTGCCAAACTCCTATGCTATTTTAAGGGAATTTATAGTTTTTTATTTTACATTTAGGTCCAGTGTGAGTTAATTTTTTTGGAAGGTGTAAAGTCTGTGACTCAATGGTGATGATAATGATGATGATGACAATGATGATGATTTTGTATGTGGATGTCCAGTTCCTGCACCATTTCGTTAAAAGACTGTCCCTTCTCAGTTGAATTGTTTTTGCTCCTTTGTCAAAGGTCAGTCAACTATATTTGTATAGATCTATTTCTAGGTCCTCTTTTCTGTTCCATTCATCTATTTGTCCAGTTGTTCACCAATACCATACTGTCTTGATTACTGTAGCTTTAAAATAAATCTTGAAAATTGGGTGGTGTTGGTCATACATTTTTTTCTTCAATATTGTATTTGCAATTCTGAATCTTTGCTTCTCCATATAAACTTCAGAATCAGTTTATTGATATCCACAAAATAACTTGCTGGGATTTTGATTGGGATTGCATTGAATCTTACCACATACTAGACTGTGGTGGGCGCTGATAAGTTAAGTTTGGAAAGTTTGGAAAGAACTGATACCTTAACGATTTTGAGTCTTCTTATCCATGTGCATGGAATATTTGTCCATTTATTTAGATCTTGTTTGATTTCATTCAAAGGAGTTTTGTAACTTTTCTCATATAGATTTTGTACATATTTTTGCTAGAACTCCCAAAATTTTAATGGATTTGTTGATAAACCATATGAAAAATGAAATGTTTCTTGGGATCAATAAAAAGTAAACAGTTAAACACCAGGAAGAAAACAGTTTCTTTCCAAAATGTAGCAGTTGGGTTTTTTTTCCTAAGTAAGTCAAATTCATATTTTGTGCATGGCAAGTATTTCATTTCCATCCTCAGAGGGTCTATGCTACTCTGACAAAGGGTAAATACTACCAGTTTAATGAGTGTTAATAACTCATGAGCGGTGAATCTGTTTAAAGCTCTGGCTTGGAAAACCTGGGTGATGAATATGAACAGGATGGCTCCTCAGATTTTACATTTATTTATTTCTTAAAAAAAATTTTTTTCACGTTTATTTATTTTTGGGACAGAGAGAGACAGAGCATGAACGGGGGAGGGGCAGAGAGAGAGGGAGACACAGAATCGGAAACAGGCTCCAGGCTCTGAGCCATCAGCCCAGAGCCTGACGCGGGGCTCGAACTCACGGACCACGAGATCGTGACCTGGCTGAAGTCGGACGCTTAACCGACTGGGCCACCCAGGCACCCCAACATTTATTTATTTCTGAGAGACAGAGAGAGATAGAGCATGAGTGGGGCTGAAGTCGTAGGCTTAACCGACTGAGCCACCCAGGCGCCCCTACTCCTCAGATTTTAATTGCTCTGGATGTTTTCAGAGACTTAATGTTATGAAGTCAAAATATAATGATGTCATTCTAACTGGGGAGGACATTCAGTGATGGAAGTGGTTGGCATTTCTACCACATCCTTAATACCCTCTGGCTCCTATTTGTATAAGGTTGCACATAAACTTCCAAAATCTTACCTTTAAATCCTACCGTGAAATGCTAAAATATTCCTTACCATGCAGTATTCATTTCCAGGTGAGATAAAGTCAATTGCCTGAAATTTCCCATCACAAGCCTCTAGGACTCTATTAAAGGTTGGCTCCTCACCAAAAGTGTAAATATAAATGGATCCCTGTTAAATATACCAAAAAAAAAAAAAAAAAGAAAGAAAGAAAGAAAAGAAAAAGAAATATGATGTAATTGTTGTGTGTGCAGTTCAGCAACTATTTATTAAATGCCTACTATGAGCAAGGCACTGTGTGGCAATAGGTGAAGGGAAATTAGAGATCAACTCCAATAAGGCCTTGACCTTGAAGAGCTTAAAATCTAGATGCTTAATTTGTTTATTGATTGATTCATTCACTCACACATCATTTAAAATAATCAACAAATAGGACTTTCTTCTTTTCTCCAATTCCAAGCATTCGTTTTTTAAGGTATAAAACCTAACACTTCTTCCTGACTTCAAAAATATTTATACAAAAAATTTGTGAAATGTGGAAAACCAGAAAAATTGTTATGGCGAACGAGTAAGTCTTAATCACATACTAGACGGTGGTGGGCACTGATAAAAACTTTTAAATAAGCCTTTGTGGAAATTGTGGAGGTGGGGCTGAAGCTGTTACTTTATGACTTAATCGTTCTCAGCTGCCAAATTCACCTCTCAAAAAAAATCTATCCTGTAAGTTATGACTCTCTGCCAAGTAACTGTAATATGGTAGAGCCACTTAACTAGCAATAAGAAATCGGCTTTCAACTGAAGACAAGTTCTTCACATTTCCTTGAGTTAAACATGAATACTCCTGTTCATGTTGGTCTAAAAAATACAATTCTGTAGAGTCTAAATTTGATAGATACTTACTGATTTTAATTTTCATTCATTCCTTCAGCAAATATTGAATGGATACACTGGCCTGGCATGGCTCTGCATGCTGGGACGATAGCAGAGGACAAAACAGGCAAAAATTCCCTGCCCTCATGGAGCTTACATTCTGCTGGGGCATTCAGACAATAGGCAAGGTATCTAAATAGGATATATTGTAACTTAAACAGCAGTACTTGTAAGACTCAAAAATATAAAGCAGGGAAAGAAGGTAAGACATGATAAGAGAGTGGGATTTTCAACTGAGTAGCCAAGGAAGGCTTTATTGAGGTAACTTTAGAGAAAAGACTTGAAGGAAATGAGGAAAAAAAGGATTCATGTGCATTCTGTGGGAAGAGCATTCCAAACAGAGAGAACAGCCAGTGCAAAGACCGTGAAGGGGGAACATGCCTTGTGAGTTAAAGAAAACAGCATGATTGCCAGCATGACTGGAACAGGATGAACAAGAAGCAGAGCAGGGTGAGACAAGGCCCAGTGAGAACAGAACCCATATCATGAAGAGCCTTGTAAAGCACAGTGAGGATTTTGGCTCTTAGTCAGAAGAACATGGGAAATCACTGGAGGGTTCTGAAGAGTAAACACAACAGTTGTTCTCACTTTGGCTGCTATGTTGGGGATACAGTTTACTCTATCCTGTACTGAGAAAAGTGTATTAAGGTGTCCCATTGAGATTATGACTTTGCTTCTCCTTGTCATTTTGCCACATTTTGCTTTATATATTTTGGGACTATTTTATTTAGTACATATGTTTTTTTTTTAATGTTTATATATTCCTGGTGAATTTAACCTTTTACTATTCTTGAAATAAGTCCATTTGTCTTCAGTAACGATTTTTGCCTAATAAATATATCACCACTGGCTTTTTTGTTGTTGTTAATGTTTGCATGTTAGATCTTTTTCTGTCTTAATTTTACTTACTTTTAATTTTTAAATTTACTTTCAATGTTACTGTATTTTTAAAAACTTTTATTTACTTTCTAAATTTTTTTAATGTTTTTATTTATTTTTGAGACAGAAAAAGACAGAGCGTGAGCAGGGGAGGGTTAGAGAGAGAGGGAGATACAGAATCTGAAGCAGGCTCCAGGCTCGGAGCTGTCAGCACAGAGCCCAACGTGGGGCTCGAACTTACAGACTGTGAGATCACCACCTGAACTGAAGTCAGACACTTAACCGACTGAGCCACCCAGGTGCACCTAAAAAACTTTTATTTACTTTCAATCTCACTGTATGCTTATGCTTTAGCTGTGTCACTTGTAAACAGTGCATAATTGGGTTTTGTATTTTTTTTTAATTCGGTATTGTAACCTTTGCCTTTTAAGTAAATCAATTATTGTTTTACTTTTATTGTAATTACTAATATATATGAGTTTAAATATTACATTTTAATTTATGCTTTCTACTTTCTTACTTGTTTCTTTTTCTCTTTTCTTACCTTGTTTTGGGTTGCTCTTTTAAAAAAAGTATTTCACTTTCTCCATCTATAGTGTAGAAATTTCATCTACTGTTTCAGATCTTTTGTGGTTACCTTAGAAGCTACAACATGTATGGGCACCTGGGTGGCTCAGTCGGTTAAGCGTCTGACTTTGGCTCAGGTCATGATCTCACGGTTCGTTGAGTTTGAGCCCCGCATCAGGCTCTGTGCTGACAGCTCGCAGCCTGAAGCCTGCTTCAGATTCTGTGTCTCCTTCTCTCTCTGTCTCCTCCCACCCCGACTTGTGCTTTGTCTCTATCAAAAATAAATAAATGTAAAAAAAAAAAAAAAAAAGAAGTTACAACATGTAAACCTAATTTATAAACACCACAAGGTTACTTAAAACCTTACTTTCTGCCTGGGAAAGTAAACAATGAAATTGAAACACTTTATTCCATTTACTCCTTCCCCTCCAGTTTACATTATTATTGTCTAGGATTTTAATTCAATGTTATTTCTAAACCTAACTTCACATTATTTTTGCTGTTAGGCAGTGTTCATTTACATTTCTCTACACATTTACTGCTATTCATTCTTATAACACAATACTTCCATCTGGGATCATTTTCCTCCCGCTTGAAGTACATTCTTTAGAATTTTCTCTAGTGGTGGTCTGCTGCTTACAGTCAGTTTTGGAGTGTCTAAAAATGCTTTTCTTCAACCCTATACTGAAAAGTACTTTCACTGGGTGTAGAATTCCGGGTGGTAGTTACCTCATTTCACTACATCAGGGGTTAGCATACTTTTTCTATAAAGGAACACAAAGTAAATATCTTAGACTTTGCAGGCCATGTGATCTCTCACAATGACTTCATTCTACCATTGTAGTGTGAAAGCAGCCATAGATAATACATAAATGAATGGGTGTCACTGTGTTCCAATAAAACTTGATTTATAAAAACAAGCAGCAGGCTGGTTTGGGCTTACAGGGCAATAGTTTGCTGACCCTTGCTATATATGGAAGATAGCATTTCACTATTCCTTACTTACATTATTGCCACAGAGAAGTCAGCTGTTAGTCTAATTGAAATTCCTTTGAAATAATCTGTTTCTCTCTCTGATTGCTTTTAAGATTTTCTCTGCCTTTGGTTTTCATGAATTTCACTTTGTTAAGTCTAAGTGTGGATATCTTTTTATGTATTCTGCTTTAGATTCACTGGTCCTCTTGAATCTGTAAATTCATGTCTTTAATCAGTTCTAGAAAATCTCTTTTTTTTTAAATATCTCTTTAAATATTGTCTCTGCCTCTCTCTCCTCTCTGGGATTCCAATTAAGCATATGTTAGATTTTTTTCACTGTATCATTCATGTCTCTTACTCTCCCTTCTATATATCCTATCCTTTTGCATCTCTAAGCTACCTTCTGGATAACTTCTGCTCTGTCTTCCAGTTCATTAATTCTCTGTTTGGCTATGTCCAATCTTTTGTCAGACATAGCCATTTAATTTTTACTTTGTTAGTGTATTTTTCTCTTTTAGAATTTTTATTTCAGTCTTTCTCTCTTATGTCTTTTTTTAAAAAAAATTTTTTTTACATTTTATTTATTTTTGAGAGACAGAGCACAAGTGGGGGAGAGGCAGAGAGAGAGGGAGACACAGAATCCGAAGCAGGCTCCAGGCTCTGAGCTGTCAGCACAGAGCCCGACATGGGGCTCGAACTCACAAACTGTGAGATCATGACCTGAGCTGAAGTCAGACGCTTAACTGACTGAGCCACCAAGGCGCCCCTGTTATGTTATGTCTTTTATTGTTTCCTGTTCTCCATAGATATTTTAGGTTTGTCATTTATTTGTTAAAACTGTATTTATGAAAACATAGTTAGCATAACTGTTTTAACTTCAGATATTTACCAGAAAGTGAAATCTTTCCATATTTAAATTTAGGTTTCTTTTAGGTAGAAAATCATTGATCTTTTTTTGTAATCCATCTAAGGCCATTGCCTAAAAATATAAACTGCTGCTAATCTTGACTGTTGAGGGTCATTCCACTAATTAGGAGCCATTCTAACAGTATAATTGAGGTAGACATTTGGTTTTATCCTGCATTTACTCCTCTTCTCTCCTTCTCTTACAGAACCATCCATGACCCCAATCTCAATCCATGTTTGGTTGGAGTGACTCTACCCAGGGTTCAAGGGTAGGCATGTGACAGGCCTGATCAATGACAGCTTAGAATTCTCCTGGACATAGTAATTGCCACAGGGGTAGAGAGGTGACCCAAGTAAGTACAATGAGTCTAAATTCCAGGACATTTTTTCCCAGCTGATGCCTTTCCACTAGGGTCACCATGAAGGTAGAAATATAAACTGGAGTTGCAGGAGGCCCCCTTGACATCTCAGGAAAGAGTCTGCACGGAAAAGGTGACAGCAGAGAGGAAACAGAGCCAAGATATGGCCACAAAACAAGGCCAGCAGCATCATGGGAGCCTCTGAATTCATGGGCTTGCCCTTTTAGTTACATGTACAAAAACAAACAAATGAACAGTAACAACAACAAAAAAAAAAACCTTTTGGTATTTAGGCCTTTTAAGTTGGGTATTTTTTCATTTGTAACCTAAGGGGTCACGACTAGTAGAGTATCACTATGCAGCACTATGCTTGCCAGTCTTGGAGTGCAATGATAATAATAATAACAATATTTGAAAATTACACATCAAGAAATGCCATCTAGCCTACCTTCTCTGTTTGAATCAGCAACATTTGGTAACTTGGAGAAAACATCATATGTTCCACAGGCTCTTCAACCTGAAGAAAATCCTCTATTTTGTAATGTAAATCTTTAATAATAAAAGAATACACAAAGCCATCCTAGACACCAAAAAACAATGAGATAAACACAGAAAATCAGCCTCAGTCAATGCATGTATACTTTTCATGTCAAATGAGCTAAAACATATTGGCTACCATCCACAGTTTATTTTGGAATCATCATCAACGTTTACATTATCTAGAATGCCCTCTTTATTTAGGCAACTTTTAACCATCTTTCCTGGCCTAGTGTCAATTTTATTTCTTTTGTGACACAAAATTTTGTGACCTAAAATTTTACTGATCTCCCCTTTCTTTGAACTCCTCTAGCATCTATCTTTTTTACCAAATTCTTCATTATACAGGAGGTGGGGCAAATGAAGCAGTTTATTGTATGGCTTATGTATAGCAGTCTCCTTACTTCAAGGAACACTAGCCTTAATGTAATTATTTAATCACTATTATGCGTATTTCTTTTCTCCCCTAAATGATTCAAAGGTAGGGCATGTGGTGTTTATTTCCTTTATATCCTTCTTTCGAGTTCCTCTCACAGTGCTAGTACCCAGTAAAAATGGGTTGGTTGGTTGGTTGGTTGTAAACAGACTTAGGTTAATTTAACTATTCTCAAGACGAATTTGAGTTATTTTTACAGTAGTGAAGAGGCTTTGGACAAATTCACTCATCATTTCTAGATTAGTTCCCACTATAACTAAAATAAATGGATTGGTGAGATGGCTGGATTCAGATACTTGAGACCTGGGGGATAAAACACGCAAGGTGTTTTCTCCAAACTCATCACCATTCTCCATAATTCATGGAGCAGATGCTCCCACCACTCTTTTAAACTAGTGGGTTTTTTTTTTTATTTTATTTTAAAAATAATCTCTCTACCCAATGTGGGGCTTGAACTCACAACCCTGGCATCAAGAGTCACAGGCTCTACTAACTGAGCCAGCCAGGTACCCCTAAACTAGGTTTTTAAAAATGCCAAGGATGGGCTTGAGAAGGACAGAGTCAGAAAAGGCTATAAATGCAGACTAAATGTAGGAGGTGAGGGAGTGGGAATAGTCTGTTGCAAGGTTGGTGGGGTGATTATCAACTGAGTGTAGGTGTATGAGCTCCAAACTGCTTCTCATTGATGGAGCTACATCTTTCACCCTGACATCCTTGCCTAACTACCCTCAGGGTCCTGGAAATGTGATCTCTGGCAATGGAAGAGACAAAGCTAACAGCGGTCTTGGGACATCAACCAGTAGAGCTGAGACTTTAGTGTAGGTTGGCTCCAAACCTTAGCACTAATTACAATACCACAGAAAAGCAATGTGGTCTGAGCCCTTTTCATACTTAACTGAGACTGTGTGCTCTAATAAATGATAGCAAAAACTCTGGAGTTTGACACACCTGGGTTCAAGCCTCAACTACCACATTTACTGGCTGGTGAACTCTGTAAGGCTTGGCTCCTTCCTCTGTATAAGGAGGATGTCAATAGTTCCTACTTGATAGGGTCATTATAAAAACCAGTAAGATAATACAAGGAAAGCACTTAGCATGACGCCTGGCACCAAATAAGCACCAAATAAATGTAGGTCATTAATGCTAACTCTAATATGAACAATAACAATCTGATACATGTAAGCTAACTGGGTATGCACAAGAAGGTAAGCTGAAGCTTAGACAAAAGGTTCCATGTGTATCTGACAACCTGTTAAGTGCACAAACAGGCATGAAGTTGGGTGACAGATATTAATTAGGTGTTCTGGGGGACTTGGAGTTTTTAACTCTATTTTTGATTATTTGCAATAGTCTAGATACATGGCAGTTCATTATACTGTTCTACTTTTATATATATTTAAAACATTCTTCATATAAAAAGTTTTATAATAGCAAGCATCCAAAAAGGGAATAATTTTAATTAATAATCAGACAGAACCTGTTGTCCCAAATTATGCCTCATAATAGTAAGTGGCAACAAATGGAAGCTATATATACTCTTGAAAGCAATTAATTTTGAAGAAAAAATACATTACAATTCCAGAAATCAGCACGCCTCCCTTCTGATATGCCATGGTGACAGGATTAATCAGATGACATCCCTCTTTTGGCAAAGAAAAACAAGGTAAAACAGGTGACACATATTTAAAAGTGCAGTACAAAGCAATTAATTTCATTTTCTTTCCTAGTACTAGTCCTTTCTTTGTAATCCATACCAAAAGTCAGCTTTCTATCAGAATATGTGCTATAATGCCTCCCAAGCAATGAATCATAAAAGATGCTCAGCATTGATTACTAATGTAAATCACAGGAATTTTTTTAAAGTTCTGTATCATCAGGTCTGTGTAACTAACACTGTAGAATTATATAGCAAATGCACTTTCTTATTTTAGGGAAGCGTTGTCAGAGATTTTAAGATGCCAGGAAAAAACAAATAAAATGAAACCTAAGTTATTATCAAGCTGCATACTTAAGGTTTGTACATTTTATGGTATGTAAATTCATATCTCAGTAAATAAACAAAAAAGGATAAAAAGAAAGTAAAAAGAAAAATGTTCTATAGGAACAAATGTTATTAATAACATATTGCCCTCGGGGGGGAAAATAACAAAAGTGTATTACCTTTTATGTAGATAAACCATGACAACTATAAGATCAAAAGCTCATACAGCATCCATCAAATTACTTTTTTACTGTTACATGCTTGGCATTTTGCCAGATGCTAAGAAGCATACTGCCCTTTCCTTCAAAGACTATTCACCTCCCCACAGTTCCTTCTTTTCCAATCCAGGTGCCCCTGGATCCGAGGTTCTTATGACTCCTGGCCTGGCCTAGGTACCTGATGCTTAGAGCCACCTTCTAGGATTATCCTTTTCTGAATTATGGCTAAACTAATCTTCCCATGCACAATTCCAATTAGGGTACATCACCAGTCAGGAGTTTTTGATGTCTGCCCACTGTCAGCTCAATTAAGTAGAAACACCTTAGCTGGACATTCAAGGTCAGACATGGTATACATGTCCGTTTGTTCCCCACTAGCCCTGTGTAACACTCAATACTTTCAGACAAACTGGACCACTTCTTGTATCACAACCTTCCCCAGTTTTCCTTGTCTATGCAGATACCATTGCCAGAAACTCCACCTACCCTCATCTCTGCTTGTGACAACCCAAACTTCAACGGCCATTTCAAATGTCACCTTCAAAATGACTTAACATGGCCTGTTTCCCTCATTTGAATTCACATAGCAATTGGTGAAATTTCTCTTTAATGAAATTATCTTAGTCTACCTGGATGTAATTGTCTACTTGTTTAATTCTCTTCAATAAAATAGAAATCTCTTAAGGGTAGATATTATAAAATCATATATTTGCCACTTATGTCACCTCTGAGGCACTTTGTGTGGTATCTTACACATTGTAGAGGCTAGGCAAATATTTATATGAAAGCATTTATAATATACCACGAAAATTATTAGGAATAGTATGCAAGAAGGAAATAGTGAACAATACAAGACTACGCATGATTAAGTCCTAAATTTTGTATAACATATTACAAATGTGACAACAGTTTGGAAATGAAGAACGTTGCTTTAGAGTTCATTTTAAAAGGGAGGAGCCAAGATTGTGGAACAGCATGGAAGTTTTTTGTGTGTCTTGCATCCATGAAATACAGCCAGACCGACACTAAGCCATCCTGCACACCTAGAAAACTGATTTGAGGATTAACACAACAATCTGCACAACCTGAACCACACAATTCAGTAGGAATTCACCCCAAAAGAAAAAGCACAAAGAAATGACAGCTAGGGATTTAACCAACACAGATACAAGCAAGATGTCTAAACCAGAATTTAGAATCATGATAATAAGAATACTAGTTGGAGTCGAAAGTAGATGAGAATCCTTTTCTGAGGAGATAAAAGAAGTAAAAACTAGTCAGGATGAAATAAAAAATGCTATAACTGAGCTGCAATTACGGATGGATGCCATGGAAGGAAGGATGGATGAGTCAGAACAGAGAATCAGCGATATAGAGGACAAACTTATGGAGAATAATGAAGCAGAAAAAAAAAGGGGACATTAAAGCAAAAGATCATGATTTAAGAATTAGAGAAATCAGTGACTCATTAAAAAGTAACAACATCAGAATCATAGGGGTCCCAGAAGAGGAAGAGAGAGAAACAGGGGTAGAAGGGTTATGTGAACAAATCATAGCAGAAAATTTTCCTAACCTGGGGAAAGACAGAGACATCAAAATCCAGGAAGCACAGAGGACCCCCATTAGATTCAACAAAAACTGACCATCAATAAGGCATATCATAGTCAAATTCACAAAATACTCAGGCAAGGAGAGAATCATGAAAGCAGCAAGGGAAAAAAAGTCCCTAACATACAAGGGAAGACAGAGCAGGTTTGCAGTAGACCTATCCACAGAAACTTGGCAAGCCAGAAAGGAGTGGCAGGATATATTCATTTTGCTGAACAGAAAAATATGCAACCAAGAATTCTTTATCCAGCAAGGCTGTCATTCAAAATAGAAGGAGAGATAAAAAGTTTCCCAGACAAACAAAAATTAAAGGAGTTTGTGACCACCAAACCAACCCTGCAAGAAATTTTAAGGGAGACTCTCTGAGGGGAGAAAAGATGAAAATATAAATACATACATACATACATGCTATAAGCAACAAAGATTAGAAAGGACCAGAGTACACCACCAGAAACTCCAACTCTACAAGCATCATAATGGCAATAAATTCATGTCTTTCAGTACTCACTCTAAATGTCAATGGACTGAATGCTCCAATCAAAAGACAAAGGGTAAGAGAATGGATAAGAAAACAAGATCCATCTACATGCTGTTTACAAGAGACCCACTTTAGACCTAAAGACACCTTCAGATTGAAAACAAGGGGATGGAGAAACCATCTATCATGCTTATGGTCACCAAGAGAAAGCCAGAGTAGCCATACTTATATCAGACAATCTAGACTTTAAAATAAGGACTGTATCAAGAGATGCAGAAGGGCATTATATCATAATCAAGGGGTCTATCCACCAAGAAGACATAACACTTGTAAACATTTATGCGCCAAATGTATAAATCAATTAATCACAAAGAAACTCATCGATAGTAATACCATAAGAGTAGGAGACTTCGGGGCGCCTGGGTGGCTCAGTCGGTTAAGCGGCCGACTTTGGCTCAGGTCATGATCTCGCGGTCTGTGAGTTCGAGCCCCGTGTCGGGCTCTGTGCTGACAGCTCAGAGCCTGGAGCCTGTTTCAGATTCTGTGACTCCTCTCTGACCCTCCCCCGTTCATGCTCTGACTCTGTCTCAAAAATAAATAAACGTTAAAAAAAAAATAAAAAAAAAAAAGAGTATGAGACTTCAACACCCACTCAGAGCAATGGACAGATCGTCTAATCAAAAATCAACAAGGAAACAATGGCTTTGAAGGACACACTGGACCAGATGGATTTAACATATATTCAGAACATTTCATCCTAAAACAGCAGAATACGCATTCTTCTCCAGTGCACATGGAACGTTCTCCAGAATAGACCATATACTGGGACACAAATCAGCCCTAAGCAAGTACAAAAAGATCAAGATCATACTGTGCATATTTTCAGGCCACAATGCTATGAAATTCAAAATCAACCACAAGAAAAAATTGGAAAGGTAACACATACTTGGAGACAGAAGAACATCGTACTAAAGAATGAACGGGCTAACCAAGAAGTTAAAGAGGAAATTAAAAAGTATATGGAAGCCAATTAAAATGATAACATCACAACCCAAAACCTCCAGGATGCAGCAAAGGCGGTCATAAGAGGAAAGTATATAGCAATCCAGGCCTTCCTAAAGAAGGAAGAAATATCTCAGATACACAACCTAATCATATACCTTAAGAAGCTGGAAAAAGAATAGCAAATAAAACCCAAAGCCAGCAGAAGTCAGGAAATAATAAAGATTAGAGCAGAAATTGATGCTATCGAAACCAAAAAAACAGTAGAACAGATCAATGAAACCAGAAGCTGGTTCTTTGACAGAATTAACAAAATTGATAAACCACTAGTCAGTTTGATCAAAAAGAAAAAGGAAAGGACCCAAATAAATAAAATGAAGAATGAAAGAGGAAAGATCACAACCAACACAGCAGAAATAAAAACAATAATAAGAGAATAGTATGAGCAATTATACACCAATAAAATGGGCAACCTGGAAGAAATGGACAAATTCCTAGAAACACATAAACTACCACAACTGAAACAGAAAGAAGGAGAAAATTTGAACAGACTCATAACCAGTAAGGAAATCGAATTAGTAATAAAAAATCTCCCAAAAAACAAGAGTTCAGGGCCAGATGGCTTTCCAGGGGAATTCTACCAAACATCTAAGGAAGAGTTAACATCTATTCCTTTGAAGCTGTTCCAAAAAATAGAAACAGAAGGAAAACTTCCAAACTCTTTCTATGAAGCCAACATTACCTTGATTCCAAAACCAGACACAGACCCCACTAAAAAGGAGAACTATAGACCTATTTCCCTGATGAACATGCATGCAAAAATTCTCAACAAGATATTAGCCAACCGTATCCAACAATACATTAGAAGAATTATTCACCATGACCAAGTGGGATTTATACCTGGGATGCAGGGCTGGTTCAATATCTGCAAAACAATTAATGTGATTCATCACATCAATGAAAGAAAGGACAAGAACCATATGATCCTCTCAATAGATGCAGAGAAATCATTTGACAAAATACAGCATCCTTTCTTGATAAAAACCCTCAAGAAAGTAGGGATAGAAGGAGCATACTCAAGATCATAAAAGCCATATAAGAATGACCCAATGCCAATATCATCCTCAACGGAGAAAAACTGAGAGCTTTCCCCCTAAGGTCAGGAACAAGACAGGGATGTCCACTCTTACCACTGTTATTCAACATAGTATTGTAGTCTTAGCCTCTGCAATCAGACAACACAAAGAAATAAAAGGCATCCAAGAGGAAGATGCCAGGAGGAGGTCAAACATTTACTCTTCACAGATGACATTATACTCTATGTGGAAAACCCAAAATATTCTACCCCAAAACTGCTAGAATTGATTTATGAATTCAGCAAAGTTTCAGGATATAAAATCAATGCACAGAAATCAGTTGCATTCCTATACACCAACAATGAAGCGACAGAAAGAGAAATAAAGGAATTGATCCCATTTACAGTGGCACAAAAAACCATAAAATACCTGGGAGTAAATCTAACCAAAGAGGTGAAACATGTATACACTGAAAACTATAGAAAGCTTATGAAAGAAATTGAAGAAGACACACACACACACAAAAAAAAAAAAAAAAAAAAAGGAAAAAGATTCCTTGCTCCTGGATAGGAAGAACAAATATTGTTAAAATGTCGATACTACCTAAAGCAATCTACATATTCAATGCAATCCCTATCAAAATAACACCAGCATTCTTCACAGAGCTAGAACAAATAATCCCAAAATTTGCATGGAACCAGAAAATACCCCGAATAGCCAAAGCAATCTTGATAAAGAAAACCAAAGCAGGAGGCATCACAATCCCAGACTTCAAGTTATACTACAAAGCTGTAATCATCAGGATAGTATGGTACTGGCACAAAAACAGACACTCAGATCAATGGAACAGAATAGAGAACCCAGAAAGAGACCCACAAATGTATGGCCAACTAATCTTTGACAAAGCAGGAAAGAGTATCCAATGGAATAAAGACAGTTTCTTCAGCAAGTGGTGCTGGGAAAACTGGACAGCGACATACAGAAGAATGAACGTGGACCACTTTCTTATATCATACACAAAAATAAATTCAAAAAGACCTAAATGTCAGACAGGAAGCCATCAAAATCCTCGAGGAGAAAACAGGCAAAAACCTCTTTGATCTTAGCCGCAGCAACTTCTTACTCAACACGTCTCCAGAGGCAAGGTAAACAAAAGCAAAAATGAACTACTGGGACCTCATCAAAATAAAAAGCTTCTGCACAGTGAAGGAAACAATCAGGAAAACTAAAAGGCAACCAACAGAATGGGAGAAAGAATTTGCAAACGACATATCAGATAAAGAGTTAGTATCCAAAATCTATAAAGAACTTATCAGACTCAACACCCAAAAAACAAATAATCCAGTGAAGAAATGGGCAAAAGACATGAATAGACACTTCTCCAAAGAAGACATCCAGATGGCCAACCGACACATGAAAAATGCTCATCACTCATCATCAGGGAAATACAAACCAAAACCACAATGAGATACCACCTCACACCTGTCAGAATGGCTAACATGAACAACTCAGGCAACAACAGATGTTGGCGAGGATGTGGAGAAAGAGGATCTCTTTTGCATTGTTGGTGGGAATGCAAGCTGGTGTAGCCACTTTGGAAAACAGTATGCAGGTTCCTCAAAAAATTAAAAACAGAACTACTCTACAACCCAGCAATTTCACTACTACGTATTTATCCAAGGGATACAGGTAAAATGTTTCAAAAGGGGAACATGCACCCCAATGTTTACAGGAGCACTATCAACAATAGCCAAAGTATGGAAAGAGTCCAAATGTCCATTGATGGATGAATGGTGGATGATGGATGAAAGAAAATGTGGTATATATATACAATGGAGTACTACTCGGCAATCAGAAAGAGTGAAATCTTGCCCTTTGCAACTACGTGGATGGAACTGGAGGTTATTATGCTAAGTGAAATTAGTCAGAGAAAGACAAATATCATACGACTTCACTCATATGAGGACTTTAAGAGACAAAACAGATGAACATAAGGGAAGGGAAACAAAAATAATATAAAAACAGGGAGGGGGACAAAACATAAAAGACTCATAAATATGGAGAACAAACTGAGGGTTACTGGAGGGGTTGTGGGAGGGGGTATGGGCTAAATGGGTAAGAGGCACTAAGGAATCTACTGAAATCATTGTTGCACTATATGCTAACTAATTTAGATATAAATTTAAAAAATAAGAAATTAAATTAAAAAAAAGAATTTGTTTTAAAAAAACATATAGGTGCTAATCTGTAGCAATCTCTGGGATTTAACTCTGGAGCCAAAGGATGAGTAAAACACAGTTCTTGACTTCAAAGAATTGATGTCTAGTGGGAAACACAGACATGCACATGGGACACTGTGAAAGCACAGGATGAGGCTCTACCAAGAGAGCAAGTCTCAATGAATCCCATACAGGATCACTGAATTTCACCCTAAGGTTGGGGTGAAGACAGGGAAGGATCCACTGAGGATGACCTCATCAGGTAGACCAGGAAGAGAAGGGCATCTTAGACAAAGATAACTACAAATGCCAGCAGGCAGAATTTAGAGGCAGCACAGGAATGATGAGAACTTCTCCAAGGCTTATGTGGGAGAAGCTGGAACTGGGAAGGCAGGCCACAAAAGGGGTTCACTTTGTAGAGAGCTATAGGATGGCATTGTGGAGGCAAGGTTAAAGAGAACTTAGCCTGGAGGGTACAGGTGACAGTGAAAGGAAGCCAGGGTTGGGGCAGGAAAGTCAAACCTAATGACTTCAATGAAGTCTAAGCCAGGGAATGGGAGTAAGAGTAGATAAGGGGCACTGTCCTAGGGTAAACTTGCTGTAGGTGGTGGTATTGAGCTGGGAACTCAAGATTTCAGAGAGTAAATTGGCAAGAGGGTGAGCTAGGAGGCATGTCTGTGAAAAGACAGGAAGAAATTACTGGCTAGATCAGAAAACTCAACCTGGGGAGTAGAAGGAAACAATATAAATAGAGCAGGTAGGATCAGATTAGAGAGAGTGTAGAATCAAGGCAAAGCAGTCATTGAATTGCATGTTGAAATGGTCTTCAAGGGGGCGCCTGGGTGGCTCAGTCGGTTAAGCGTCCGACTTCAGCTCAGGTCATGATCTCACGGTCCGTGAGTTCAAGTCCCGCGTTGGGCTCTGTGCTGACAGCTCAGAGCCTGGAGCCTGTTTCAGATTCTGTGTCTCCCTCTCTCTGCCCCTCCCCTGTTCATGCTCTGTCTCTGTCTTAAAAATAAATAAACGTTAAAAAAAAATTGAAATGGTCTTCAAGAAGGACAGTTTGGCAAGGATGAGATGCCTGCTTTGGGTTAGTGTAGATTAAGGCCAATGAAGTCAGTCCTAAGGTTGCTGCAGAAATCAAGAAGTGAAATAACAAGAGGAATGGAGAGTGGAATAAGTGGAATGGAGAGTGCATTGCACAAAGTGGGGAGCTCGCAATGACCAGTCTCCCTTCTCAAAAGGTCTATACCTAGCTCCTAGACCCAAAAGGTCTATACCTAGCTAATGAGTGGACATTAGCTTCTGTGACTAAGGGCAACCCTGGCCACAGCTGATGGGACCAGGAATGGACATCAGATCTAAGGAAAATAAATCCAATTCTCTTAGCAATTCTAATCAAGGAACACAAGATAATTTTCAAGATGGCAGTTGAAATTAAAAGAGGTCATTGTGGAAAAAGGCCTTGAAAGGGGTGGAGGGCAGGAAAGGGCATAATTTGTTGATTAAACAAAATAGGCATATGTATGGGAAAGGATATAGCATAGTAGCTAATAACTTGAACTCTGGCATTCCCTATCAAAATAATGTCAGCATTCTTCACAGGGCTAGAACAAACAATCCTAAATTTGTATGGAACCAGAAAAAATCCCAAATAGCCAAAGCAATCCTGAAAAACAAAACCAAACCTGGAGGTATCACAATTCCGGACTTCAAGCTGTATTACAAAGCTATAATCATCAAGACAGTGTGGTACTGGCACAAAAACAGACACATAGATCAATGGAACAGAATAGAGAACTCAGAAATGGACCCACAAATGTATGGCCAATTTATCTTTGACAAAGCAGGAAAGAATATCCAGTGGAAAAAAAGACAGTCTCTTCAGCAAATGGTGCTGGGAAAACTGGACAGCAGCACACAGAAAAACGAACCTGAACCACTTTCTTATACCATATACAAAAAAAAAAACCCTCGAAACAGATAAAAGACCTAAATGTAATACAGGAAGCCATCAATATCCTCGAGGAGAAAACAGGCAAAAACCTCTTTGATCCTGGCCGCAGCAACTTCTTACTTGACATATCTCCAGAGGCTAGGTAAACAAAAGCAAAAATGGACTATTGGGACCTCATCAAGATAAAAAGTGAAGGAAAAAATCAGCAAAACTAAAAGGCAACTGACAGAATGGGAAAAGATATTTGCAAATGACATATCAGATAAAGAGTTAGTATACATTGGGGCGCCTGGGTGGCGCAGTCGGTTAAGCGTCCGACTTCAGCCAGGTCACGATCTCGCGGTCCGTGAGTTCGAGCCCCGCGTCAGGCTCTGGGCTGATGGCTCAGAGCCTGGAGCCTGTTTCCGATTCTGTGTCTCCCTCTCTCTCTGCCCCTCCCCCGTTCATGCTCTGTCTCCCTCTGTCGCAAAAATAAATAAACGTTGAAAAAAAAATTAAAAAAAAAAAAAGTTAGTATACAAAATCTATAAAGAACTTATCAAACTCAACACCCCCAAAACCAAATAATCCAGGGAAGAAATGGCCAAAAGACATGAATAGACATTTCTCCAAAGACGACACCCAGATAGCTAACAGACACATGAAAAGATGCTCAATATCACTCATCAACAGGGAAACAGAAATCAAACCCACAACGAGATACCACCTCACACCTCTCAGAATGGCTAAAATTCACAGATGTTGGTGAGGATGTGGAGAAAGAATGCTTTTGTACTCCTGGTGGGAATATACTCCAGTGCAGCCACTCTGGAAAACAGTATGGAGGTTCTTCAAAAAATTAAAAATAGAACTACCCTATGGCTCAGCAATTGCACTACTAGGTACCTATCCAAGGGATACAGTTGTGCTGATTCAAAGGGACACATGCTCCCCAATGTTTATAGGAGCACTATCGAGAATAGCCAAAATATGGAAAGAGCCCAAATGTCCATTGAAGGATGAATGGATTAAGAAGATGTGGTATATATATATATATATATATATATATATATATATATATATATATATACAATGGAATATTGCTTGGCAATAAAAAAGAATGAAATCTTACAATTTGTAACCAAGGATGAAACTAGAGTGTATTATACTAAGTGGCATAAGTCAGTCAGAGAAAGACAAATATCATATGATTTCACTCGTGTGGAATTTAAGATACAAAACAGATGAACATAAGGGAAGGGAAGCAAAAATAATATAAAAACAGAGAGGGATACAAACCATAAGAGACTCTTTTTTTTTTTTTTAATTTTTTTTTTTCAACGTTTATTTATTTTTGGGACAGAGAGAGACAGAGCATGAACGGGGGAGGGGCAGAGAGAGAGGGAGACACAGAATCGGAAACAGGCTCCAGGCTCTAAGCCATCAGCCCAGAGCCCGACGCGGGGCTCGAACTCACGGAGTGCGAGATCGTGACCTGGCTGAAGTCGGACGCCTAACCGACTGCGCCACCCAGGCGCCCCCATAAGAGACTCTTAAATACAGAGAACAAACTGAGGGTTGCTGGTGGGGTGTTGGGTGGGGATATGGGTTAAATGGGCAAGGGGCATTAAGGAGGGCACTTGTTGGGATGCGCACTGGGTGTTATATGTAAGTGATGAATCACTAAAGTCTATTCCTGAAGTCATTATTACACTAAATGATAACTAACTTGGATTTAAATTAAAAAAATAATAAAATAAAATAACTTGGACTCTGAAGTTCTTTTAAGTGGGCTTCATGTCCAGTGCAGAGCCCAATGTGGGGCTTGATTTCATGACCCTGAGATGAAGACCTGAGCTGAGATCAAGTGTTGGACGCTTGGGGTGCCTAGGTGTCTCAGTCGGTTAAGTGTCTGAATCTTGGTTTTGGCTCAGGTCATGATCTCATGGTTCCTGAATTTGAGCCCCATGTCAGGCTCTGTGCTAACAGTGTGGAGCCTACTTGGGATTCTCTCTCTCTCCCTCTCCCTCTGCCCCTACCCTGCTCATGCACTCTCTCTTTCTCTCAAAATAAATAAGCTTAAAAAAAAAAAAAAAAGAGTTAGACACTTAACCAGCTGAGCCACCCAGGTGCCCCAATGGACTCCGAAGTCTTATTGCTTGTGTTCAGGTATTAGTTCCACAGTTTACCAGTTATGTGAATTTGGGAATTTTCCTTAACCTCTCAATGCTTACGTTTTTTTCATCTTTCTCATGGAGATGAAAATGTATCTCTTTATAAAGTTGTTTTGAGGATTACATGAAATATACACATAGAGTGCAGCAGAATGCCCAGAGCATAGAACACTAGCTAGAAGGAACATGCACAGGACTTGGTAATTAACTGTGGGATAAAGGAAAAGAAAGAATCAAAGAGGTCTCCAAGCAAGAGAAAAATAAGGAACAAACATCCAATTTCAAGTGTAAAACCATCACCAGTGGCTACATTTCTGGGAATAATGAAACAAAGTAGTTTCTCACCCCTTGATGTCGTATCTTCTATCTTATTAAGTATGGTCACCTTCAAGGTTTCTGCATTAACCATTAAAAGATGACCCTCTTCACAGCCAATGTATAGGTCATTTGTTGGAGTCCAGCAATGCATAGTTGGGTGAAGCAAAGGATACAGATCGTCTTTAGGCTTTAGGAAAAGATTAGAAACCTTGTGTTAACAACATTTATGGCTGTGGTACCAGGTGGCTCATTCAGTTAAGCGGCGGACTTGAGCTGAGGTCATGATCTAGCAGTCTGTGAGTTGGAGACCCTCATCTGGCTCTGTGCTGACAGCTCAGAGCCTGGAGCCTGCTATGGATTCTGTGTCTCCCTCTCTCTCTGCCCCTCCCCCACTTGCAATCTGTCTCTCTTTCTCTCTCTCAAAAATAAATAAACATTAAAAAAAGAGAGAGAGAGAGAGAGACAACATTCATGGCTTAAGAGCCAGAGAAATACCCAACAGAATAACTTCCAGAAAGAAACAAATGAATATGGACTTATATCCTTTCAATTCATTGGTCCTGTTTGCCAAGAGCTAAGTGAACTTACCATTCCTTGCTCCACTTATCATTCTATATTTTAATTCACTAAGAATATATAAGATGGTCTTGCCAGCATATTTGGAGTTCTAGTGTCACAGGGTTTCATGAAAATTTTAAGTAATAACTCCTACACTGCTTCTTGGTAGACTTTTTTGCTATCTCGAATCTAAGAAAGACGTTGTCTAGCTAAAATCACCCTTTCTGAGGAAAACTTTTGTCATCATTTCACCCTCCTGATTCTGCAGGGGGCACAGATATGATTTTCCTTGAGTGGTTATGGAGAAGTTGACCCAGATCCTCTGGCATAGTTTTTAGGGGAAATGAAAAGAGGACACGTGCCTGATTTTGGTGGCCTAATTTGGTTCATGAAACATCCTATGTGGTTTTGATACCATGGAAAACTCAAAGAGAAAGACACAACATCTATGGAATGTGCCTAAAAGAAAAGCTGGCTTTGGGAAGTAAGAACAATATGGACCAAGGATCTAAGGCAAACTTTTCCTGTAAAGGACCAGGTAGTGAATATTTTAGGCTTTGTGGACCACATAGGTCTCTGTCACATATCCCTTTTATTTTTTTTTAAACACCCTAATAAAAAATGCAAAAACCATTCTTAGCTTGGGGCCATATAAAAACTGGCCACAGTTTGTTGATCTCTGCCTTAGACGGTAATACCTCAGTAATATGGCCCCTGCAGCTTTAAATACTCATGTTCCACAGGGGACATGCTCTTCTGTCAGCACAGAGCAGGTCTCCTCATAAGTTAAGGCCTCCCTGCTTTCCTTCCTGGAGGTCAAGGCAGCTGTGGCAGCTATTTTGGGCATATGCCCCACAGCACTGATTAAAACTATGAATTCAGAATACATAACACAGGACTGCTTCCTTTCTAGTTAAACAAATCAAATATACTAGTTTACTTACTTAGTTATTACTGTCTGAGCTTTTGGTTATACTATAGCACTGTTTAGAATTGCATTAGCTAGAAAGTAATGTTTTTGTTATCTTTAGGATCCTTACACCCATTGGAACAGAAAAACATTTTAATAAGCTATTGACCAAATTAACAGAATTTTTGAATACTTTGAGACCTCCATGTTTATTTCATTCTTTCATTCACTTTTTAATTCATCTAAAAAATATTTATTAAACACTTACTACATTCCAGGTACTGTTCTAGGCACAGGGATGTAGCAGTGAACAAAACAGACACACACACACACACACAAAAATCTCTGCCCTCATGGGGCTTATGTCCTGGTGAAGGGAAACAGAATAAAAATAAGCTAAGAAGTTAACCATATAGAATATTATATGTTGACAAATGCTGTGGATAAACATAAAGCAGAAGTTGGAATAGGTTCTACAGTTGGGAAATACTGCAAACCTATTCAACAGTAATTTTTTCATTAGAAACTCCTCAATATATACAAGCTACCTTTCTAATAAATACTCAATTACTTGAACAATGTAGTATATACTGTTCTTTTAATTTAGGAATGATTTGTAGGTCCAAGGTAAAGCAGGTATACTGCTGTCAAAGTATTTCTACTAGATTCTTAACAGACATAAATTTGTTACATAACTTGTATTTAAACATTTATTGGATGTTGCTGATACACCAGGCATTGTGCCAAGTCCTAAGGGATCCCTCTTCTCAACAGGATGATCACTTAGGTGAGGGAAGAAGTATTAACAAATATCAAATCAGAAAACATGATAGGTTATAGCAGAGGAATGTTCAAATATCACGGGAGTGTTGATGAGAAAGCAATTGGTTCTTTTTGGTGGAGCGAACAAAGTATGGAGAAAGAGTTATCATTTGGAATGGACCTTGATGACTAAGGCAAAAATCCTACATAGCAGCAGTCACCATGATAATTTTTTAAAAGGATATATATTTTTTAATATAATTTATTGTCAAATTGGTTTCCATACCACACCCAGTGCTCATCCCAACAAGTGCCCTCCTCAGTGCCCATCACCCATTTTCCCCTCTCCCCCACCCCCATCAAACCTGTTTGTTCTCAGTATCCAGGAGTCTCTTATGGCTTGCCTCCCTCCCTCTCTGTAACTTTTTTTTCTCCTTGCCCTCCCCCATGGTCTTCTGTTAAGTTTCTCAAGATCCACATATGAGTGAAAACATATGGTATCTGTCTTTCTCTGACTGACTTATTTCACTTAGCATAATACCCTCCAGTTCCATCCACGTTGCTGCAAATGGTGGGCATGAAATAGATCAATCATTGACCAAAGTCAATATATCAGAGTATAAGCATATATAAATCAATCATTGACCAAAATCAATATATCAGGGTATAAGGATATATTGACTTTGGTCAATGATTGATCTATTTCATGCCCTCATAGCCTTGGATTGTTAAAAAATAAATACTGGATTAATAATCTGGCCACCCTATGGGCCAAAAAGGGGGGCAAAACCACTCAAAAGGATTAAACTGCTGCTGATTAGTGACACATTTGTGGTGTCTAATTGAGATTTGACTCCTAGGGAAGAGTTACTCACTGAATGCCATTATTTAATCATGATTATTTAAAAGTTTCTTGGGTTGTCTTGATGACATCTAACCTTAGGCTATATATTACAAAGGGACAGACTCTTACCTGGTATGGCAATGGGCTGAAAAACCTTTAAAAAACCCCACACATATCTAGTTCTCACATCAGTGAATCTATGGGTATGCAACAGAAAGTGAGGATTACAACTTGGAGTTTTCTGGCCTTAATATGTTAAACTAGTATTGTGTGTGGCTTTTCTTACTTTAAGATAAACCTGGGCTTGTCTTTCTATTACTCTCTTCATCAATAAATATGTTCTGTGCCATTGAAAAATGAATGTGATATTATATGGATTATGTGATCAGAAGCAACAATTTTAAATTCTAAAAATTCTGAAATTTTAAAAGAAAATAGTGTTTAAAAATATTTGTTGATAATGCCACCCCATTGTTCAGCTCTCTGGAATCACAAATCAAAAATTTTGGTCACTTAAAGACCGAACATGAAAATTTTGAGTCTAACTCAATATTGCTTTAGAAAATGTAAGCATCTGGGGTGCCTGGGTGGCTCAGTCGGTTAAGCCTCTGACTTCGGCACAGGTCATGATCTCACGTTTCGTGGGTTCGAGCCCTATGTCGGGCTCTGTGCTGACAGCTAAGGGCCTGGAGCCTGCTTCAGATTCTGTGTTTCCCTCTCTCTCTGCCCCTCCCCTGCTTGTGTGCTCTCTGTCTCTCTCAAAAATTAACATTAAAAAAAATTAAAAAAGAAAAAAGAAAATGTAAGCATCCAAATATGTTTCAGAATACTTGAGTTTATAAAAGGAATTCCTATTTACTTACTTCTATTGTTTTTAAGGTAGATGGAAAAAGAAAACTGGACACTTGAGATTAAATTCATTATCTTGGATCCAGTTTCTGCCCAGATAACATCTGCCTTTGATTTTCCCCCATGGTACTGCTAGATACTGTTTCTCATGCCTTAAATAGGTTGTGTAATGTGAGGCAGGCCTATAATGTTGGCTACAAGAGACATAACGGTAGTATTTAATGTTTGTAATTTTGCAAAAGTTCATAGCTTATCAATTTTTAAGACTCCTCTTATACAGATCAATTCATTACTGATTTCTTTGCCATTGGTTGATACCCAAGTCACAAGAAATGTCATTCAAACAAAGGAAAAGAATCAAGACATTTGAGATCTATTTTTGGTTATGCTTCCACTCATTGTATAGACATTAATCAATGTTTTAGACATTTTTCTCACCTTACTTATCTATAAGATGAAAAAGTAAATATTGGAAAGCTTAATTTCCAATATAAATGTAAAGTACATGCTTTATTAATATTCCCTGTGTGATTTTAAAATGTGGAACTTTAGGAGCACCTGGGTGGCTCAGTTTGTTAAATGTCCAACTCTTGATTTCAGCTCAGGTTATGATCTCATGTTTCGTGGGTTCAAGTACCATATTGGGCTCTGTGCTGAGAGCGCACAGCCTGCTTAAGATTCTCTCTCTCCCTCTCTCACTGCCCTTCCCCTGTGCACATATGCACTCTCTCTCTCTCTCTCTCTCTCTCTCTCTCAAAAATAAATAAATAAAATAAAATAAAAATGTCAAACTTTAGCATTAAAATTCTGTTTTCAGAAAAAAAAAGGTTAAAATTTACTGAGTATAAAAGTCCTAGGAAACAAAGATGTCTGTTTATTATGAGCATTAAAAAAAAATGGTGACTCCACATTTTAGTACTTAATGAAGGCATTTTATAGCATTTTTCAAATGATAAAGACAGATGCCTGAATTTTACATATTTTATGTAGGGTTCATCCTGCTGGTGCAAATGTGAAAGATGAGGGCTCCTACAGAATTTTACTGCAGAAGAAAAGATTCAAGATAGTTGAAAATGTGGGTTTCTAGGCATCAAATACTAAACGTAGAAACATTTTTTTCAAGTTGTAAACCCTGATGGTTCATCTATTTGTATTTACTTTGCTGCCCCACTGTGGCTGAGCGTGGTTGTATTTCTAAGGCTAGGATTTGTCCTCTTAAAAGGAATTGGTGGTTTTCAGTATTGAAAAAGTGAATAATTGTCATCCTTTAGAGGAAATACTAAGAGCATACACAACCTTTTCTCTTGGTGGCGAGAAATTTTTAACAAACTAATTACCATGTTGAATTATTTTTAACATCTATATCTCAGTTCTCTTTGGTGGACAAAAACATTTGGGAGCTTCACTTCCTTCAGCCTTGGCTTGGAGTTTTAACACAATCATTAGGCTTAGCCTAACGGAGCTCCTCACCTTCATGCCAAAGGCCTTGAGTGAGCTCCCCGCCTACCTCTTGACCTACAACTGCAGATCCCCCTCATTTACTGTGCTGTAGCCACCACAAGTTTTCTTCGCTCTTCAAACACACTGATTTATTTTCTTCCCCCAGGGCCTTTGTACCTACAGTACCCTCTCACTGAACACTCTTGACCCTGTTTGTAGCACTGAGTCTCCTTGTCCTTCAGGTCTCAGTGTAAATGTCATCTCCCCAGGGGCCTTCCTTGACCAACACATGTTAATCTCTTCCTCATTTCCATCTCTTCCCCCATTTTTCCCATTATAATAATTATTACATTTTGCAATGATTTAATGTATCTCTTTATTTGTTGTTGTTGTTTTGTCTCCCTGATAGAATATAAGCTCCAAAGGGTCGGGATTATGCCTGGTTGGTCATCATGTGATCCCATTGCCTAAAACAGTGCCTGCTACATAGAAGAAGCTTGATATATATGTTGACTTGAATGAGTGTGTAGCTGTTAACAAACTCCCTTCAGAAACTTTCTTCCATGGCCTTGTTCTCTCTTGGCTTTGTTCTTACTTCTGTGATTGTTCTTTCTCAGACTCTTCTACTAAGTCTCAACTCTTAACAAATCGGTTTCCTCTCTGGCTGTCTTGCCTGGCACCCTTTCTCTCCTTTCTATCATCCCTCCCCTGCTCCAGTCCTCCACTATTCCCTCTGTGGTAATGACTCTGGCTTCTGTGTTTCCAGCCCTGCCTTCTACACCCCAGCAACAGGTCTGATGGCCCAATTTCCACCTGGCACCTATATCTGGATGCCTTCCCAGCATCCCAAATTCATTACGTCCAAAAATGAAATCAGGCCCCAGCTCTCTGTTCCTATTATCAGTGTCACCATCTTCCCAGTCAACCAAACTCCCAGTCATCATCCTCCCAGAGACTTCATTTCTCATGGTCTCCAGGGCTAATCTGTATTAAAAACCCAGGATGATCTTCTCTCTATCCTGCATGTCTCATGAGATGGTTATGAGAATCAAATAGGCAAACAGGAAGAGGTGCCAGGTAATTACCCTGAAAGTTTCTGCCTCTTCTCCTACTAGCCCAGCAATGGCTGACAGTGGGAGCACCGGTCCATAGATAAGATCCTTGGGCAACGAGGTGGGGAAAATTACATCTGTTTCGTTATAAAATGACCCGTCTTCCATAGGTAGTTTTACTGACCTTTAGGAAAAAGAGAAATCAGAATAATCATTAACAAAAACTAGTCACTGATGGAGCAACTGCATATTGGTGATAAACAAGGTGGGGAGGTAATGTAACTTGTAAAAAACAAACACGCAACCAAACCAGATAAACACCAAATAGTAGATTTAAAAATACATATCGCAGGGCGCCTAAGTGGCTCGGTCGGTTAAGCGTCCGACTTCAGCTCAGGTCATGATCTCACGGTCTGTGAGTTCGAACCCCGCGTCAGGATCTGTGCTGACAGCTCAGAGCCTGGAGCCTGTTTCAGATTCTGTGTCTCCCTCTCTCTCTGCCCCTCCCCTGTTCATGCTCTGTCTCTGTCTCAAAAATAAATAAATGTTAAAAAAAAAAAAAAAAACATATCGCAAAAGGACAAGTAATGCAGTTATAAATTAAGCACACAGGGATTTTTGAAAATTTTCAAAGTTAATATCTAAAGCTGGGATTATACAGGCAGGGGTCAGGCAGGCGATGCGTAGCCAGGTGGGAGACTGTGGCAAATGGGAAAATGTGTTCCCTCCAAAAGGTGGTAGGTGCCACTCAGTTCTAGCCAAGAGGGTTTGTTGAGAATTGTGGTTCCAGAATTTTGAAAGACTATCATAATCTGGATATTTATGAGAAATCTCTCAAGTATTAAATGTTGGCAATCAATTCAAGTAAAAATCAATGTGGGCCAAAATAAACGTACATATCTTCCTTGATTTATGATGGGGTTATGTCCCAATAAAGCCATCATGAGTTGAAAATATCCTAAGTCAAAATGAATTTCATACATCTAATCTACTGAACATCATAGTTTAGTCTACCCTCCCATAAATGTACTCAGAACACCTATATTAGTTAGGCAAACTACATTAGTTGCCAACCTACAGTTGGGCAAAATCATCTAACACAAAGCCATTTATTTATTCATTCATTCATATATTTATGTTTATTTATTTGAGAGAGAGAGACAGAGAGAGAGAGGAGGGGCAGAGAGAAGGAGAGACAGAATCCCAAGCAGACATCAGCACACAGCCCCGTGCAGGGCTTGAACTCACGAACCCGTGAGATCACAACCTCAGCTGAGATGAAGAGTTGGATGTTTCACCAACTGTGCCACCCAGGCACCCCCACAAAGCCTATTTTATAATGAAGTGCTGAATATCTCAAGTAACTTCTTGAATATTATAATGAAGGTAAAAAACAGAATGGTTGTAAAGGTGCGGGATGGTGGTCAGCGCACAGGTTATCTACCCTGTGATCACATGGCTGACTATAAGCTGCAGCTGCCACTGCCTAGCGTCGTGAGAGTATTGTACCATGTATCTCCAGCCTGGGAAAAGGGCAAAATTCAAAATGTGAAGTATGGTTTCTATTGAATGTATATCACTTTGACAACATCCCAAAGTCAAAAAATCTTAAGTAGAACCATCCTAAGTCAAGGACCATCTGTACATGTAGGTTGTATTTAGCTACCTTTACAACCTCCAATATCAAGAATTCATTTTCAAATATACCATACATCTACTTTTAACCCATAATACAGCTATAAAAGGGCGTTTGAAGAATTCATGGCTTTATGCCTTAAATTTAAAACTTCCTTGGTTATGTTTTATGAATGATAAATAATTTTAAAAACGGATCATGAAAAAACAGTACCTACTATTCAACCATAAGGCTTCAATGTTTTCTAATCCTGCTGGCTTTCTGAACCACGACAATCCACTCACTTTGCCTCTCACTTTAGCTGCTTATAGAAAAGTCACAACTCAACATTCAGAACTAGAAGAGAATATTCAAGGCAAGCAAAAGGAGAGAATACTGGGACCAATTACTTGCCCACCTTGGCAAGGATTTGATAGAGACATTACCCATTTTATGAACGTCTCTGCCTTGAGACAGATTTGATTATTCGTTGGGTTCTTATAAAAGTGAAATTGAGACATAAAGGGTACAGAACAGAAAGAGGTGTCTTTTTTAGGATTCTCCATTTAGAAAACTTTACATTTTTCTTAAGAAGGCAATTTTTCAAAAATTGCAATTTCAAGGATGTATATACCCAGCATCAACTTAGTCTTTGACTTTGTGGAATACATTGAGAATAGTCAGTTCAGAGGCACCTTGAGTCTTTAAACTCCTTTAACAAAGGTACCATCATCATCAGCTATTACCAGGACATTGGTCACAAATTTCTTTTTGACCCAGTTCTATTTAAGCAGGTAATTCCCATGACTCCACTATATGCAACTACCCTTCTGTTTGGAGGTTATGTGAATGAAGGTATAATCCATATGTTTTCCATATCTAAAAGTTTCTTATTTTTGAGATTCCAGTTGTACACCAAAGTAATAGGAGCAAAAACTCATAACCATCCTTTTTTCATATAAATAGGCATGTTTTGAAATTGTAAAGGAAATCAAATTTTGGTAAATTAAATCATGTTGGAAAAGGCTCGAGGATGACTTGGTATTTAGAAGAAATTCATTGAGAAACCAGGTCATAGAGAATCCTTTCAAAATGCAAGTAATCACTCCAAGGGAATTACACATGTAGAAAGATGCTACAACTGAAGATGTTTAATATGTACATATAAAGCCAGTTAATTCATCAAACTGATGCAATCACATTACATGAATGCAAACTAAGACCACCACCTTGTTGTGTAACTAAGTCTCTTACTTTGCTTTTAAATAATGCTCCTGGTTACTTTTTTCAACGGTCCACACAGTCAATGCACTTGGACTTGATAAGCACAGCTGGCGCCAGTTCATAGGGTTAAAAGTCATGCAGCTTACATCCACACCAGGTTGTGACTTCTTGCATAAAATGACACTTGATTCCCATTTCCTTAGAGAGAAATTGTGTTTGGTAAAAAAAATAATTCATTTAACTTGGCATCTTGAGACCATTTATCTAATTACATATATTGAGTCTCAATATATAATTTATTTAATGATATAATTTATTTAATCCATATTAATAGCAAATTTATTAATTATGCTATACCCTTCTAAGAAAGCAAAATAACTGTGTGTTTTAACAATATTACCCCGTCATGTGCTATAAAGGCTATTTTATCTTCCTTATTAAATTTGAATTTAAATCATCCAAATCTAGAAAATGGAATATATCATCACACTTGCTGAAAAACAAGTATCTAAATCTCAACATACTATATATAAATACTCCAGATTGACCTATGTTCACTCTACACATTGATACCAATTGATTATTTACTGACTTTTAAAAATCAGTACTTTAAAATATTTCATTCATTTACCCATTTGAGAGACTATCCTGAATCCCTACCATGGGCAAGGTCTTTTATTAGATGAAATGGGAGGAAAAATAAATGTGAGCTATCTCCTCCTCCAAGGAGCTAGCACTCCATTCAGGCTTCTGACTGGGAAATGGAATTAATATTTACTGAGCTCACCTTGCCTTTTGGCACCCTCCTGCTCTCACTTCCTTCCACCTCCATCACAAGTGTTCTGTCCCTCATGTCAGCCATTCTCTTACTGGTATCACTGGTTCCCTGAATCTTTTGACTTTCTGCCTCAGATCCCTGGACCAACCATCAACCCTGGATGGATAGAACTGAAAGCCCAGGATGCTGGAGACATTGGAACAAAGATCAGAGGACTATGTGTGTCTGTGACATTATAAATTCATGGTTAATGCCCCCACCCTTGGACCCTCAATAACCCTTGCATCCTGCTGTGTTTCTCTGGTCCATTCTCTCTCCCATTCTCTCAATAAGGGGAGAAAATTTTTAATATTCTCCACTCTCCTGAAGTCCCCAACCTCTCCACCTCCTTCTTCCTTTCAGTGAAGAGATCCCATTAAGAAGATAGAGGCTATCGCCTGGGAATTCTCCCCAAATTTCTGCTATCAGGATATGCATCATTCTTTCCTCCTCCTGTTACAGTGGAAGACATGTACTTCCTCTGACCTAAGGCTATTTTCACCACCTGTGTGTGGGGTCTTTGCCTCCTTAGGAACATTAGTTTTTCCATTATTCATTCTCTTCTACATCTTCAGACTCTCCCTCTCTCCTGACTCTTTCCTGACAACACTTAAATGTTCATCTGCACCATCTTTTAAAAAGCCTGCCCTCAATCTCACCCTTACATGTCTTTCTGCCCTCCCCTGTGAGCCAAACTCCTGGAGTTGTTCTAAACTCTCTGCCTCTTCTTTCTCACTCCAGCTCTCTCTCATGCCTGGAAATCTGCTCCTTGTCACCACCAGTCCACTGACACAGCTCTCTCCAAGACCCACCAATATCCACCTTCATCCTAAATCCAACAGTTCTCAGTCCTTGTCTAACTTGACCTCTGCAGGATTTGACACTGCTCACAATGATCTTCTGAAATGACTCTTGGGATCTCTGTCACACACCTCTTAGGGGACATCTCATGCCTCTTTCTGGGGCCTTCATCACCTGTTCTGCCTAGCTGACTCAGTGGCTGTCTGACTGTGTAGGCTTTGACGAACTTCATGTAGGCACACCCCACATGTGCCTCACCTCATGCCTGCTCCACATACCCAGAGGCTCCCTTGTGCCCCTGGAAATGACATGCAGGAGGTCTAAATAAATCAGAAAGTGTGGCTGTTAACACTCTGTGCAGGGATATCCCACTCAGTGGGATAACAAGAGTCAGTGGATAAACTCTCATCTCTTCCTCCCTGCTTCCTAGTCTACTACTGTCTGTCACTGACCAAGGACTTTCCATGTTCATAGTTCATTCTGCCTCTCAGAAGACCATCTGTGAAACCAAGCAATCGACTGCACTTGGCACCAAGTGCAGAGTAATGCAGTTGGCCGGCAAAGTAATGTGCCCTGATGCTGGCTCTCTTCCTTCCCTGCCTCCCTCCACTTTCTCACTTCCACCTGCCTCCTTCCTGGGATTGTGCTCCCCACTACAGAAGTGGCTCAGGGGCTGTTACCTCAGACTCTGCTTTCTAAGGAATACTGGTTGAGGCATATTCTGGAAAGCCCCCATGCTCAGTGTCCCTCCTCCCTTCATAACTACTCCTTCTGAGCTTCCTAGGTTTCTCTTCCTCTTTCAGACCCTTTTATTGGTGCTCTCTAGGTTCAGCCCGAGGTTCTTCTTTGAGTGTTCTTATCCACTTCCAGCATTTTGAATACCACTTTAACAACTCCCAAACTTCAGCTCTCTCTTGAGCTCCAGTCCTGTACATCTGTGGCAGAGGCACTGTGTCCCTTAACATCTCTTCTCCATTTCTTTCTGTGAGTGACAGAACTCCTAGTTTTTAGCCAGCCACGTAGTTACCCACACTGAGGACCAAATTTCCCAGTGTCCCTTGTAGCTCCACAAGGCTTGTGACTAAGCTGGTGAGTGGGATATAAGTGGCAGTGATGTGTGCAACGTCTAAGCTATGCATTCCAAGAAAGGTTTGTGCCTTCCTCTTTATCTTTTTCCCTTCCCACTGGCTCCCCAAAATACAAGGGCAGTGCCCCCACTTTACATTAGAGATGAGGGCAACACTCCAAGAGAGGGAGAGCAACACGTTAGAGGCAGACTGGCCCGAGACTAGGGAGCCACCATTCCAACCATGGGCTACTCATACCCAGACTAGTGAACTTGAAGGAAACTTCTGTCTTGTTTAAACCACTTTAGGATGATTTGGGTTTCTGTGACAGAAATTGAACTTAAATCCTAACTTATCTATCAGTTGCCCCAACTAGATATATCCATTTATTTATCTCAGGCACCCTCACCTCAGTTTGTCTCAGCTGGTCTTCCCCCATTGCTGCTTCCAACTTCCCTCTACCTGTGTTCTTGACATCTTTCTGACATGAACCATAATGACCATAAGTTGTCAAAGTCACAACTCTGGGTAAAACCCTCAGCTGTCCCTCTCCCTCAGCACCACGCCCAACATTCAGTCACCAAGTGCCATGGTACTGCCTCCTAAACACCTTCCAAATCTCTCCACTTCCTTCTATCCCTACTCCCACCACCCTAGTCCATGCCACAGTCACCTCTCACCTGAGCCACCAAAGCCTACTAACTCATGTTCATGCCTATTTCCCTCCAATATACTTTCCATGACATGGCTAGAAGGAGGCTTCTTACACACAGATCTGCTCGTGTCACATCCCTGCTTATAACCCTTTAACAGCCTCCCATCACCTTTAGGATAAAGGATATGCCTATTAGCATGGCTTAGGCATAGGGTGAGTATTCTCCTGGTTTAATTATTGACAACATCCCCTCTCACTCTCAAGTGTCCTGACTTGCATGATAAATTACATGGTCACTTATTTATAAGGCTGCTCATGAGCCAGCCTCAGCCTCAGACTGACCGCCTAGGCTTACCTCTCATGACCCATTTCTGGTTGCCATCATTATGATCTCTTAATTAAATCTTCAAACTTGCCATATTTTCTCTGACCTCATGCTTTGCACATGCCTTTCCTCTGTTTAGAATTCTCTTCCTTATCTTCTTCACAAGGTTGATTCCTACTTATCCTTTAAGTATTGCTATAGGTTGAACTGTGTCCCCCCAAATTCATTTGTTGATGTCCTATCAGTACCTCAGAATGTGACTGTATCTGGAAACAGGGTCTTTACTAAGTTAAATGAAGACATTTAGTGTGGCCTTATTCCAATATGACTAGTATCCCTGTAAAAAGGAAAGGGGAAATTTGGAGACTGATCTACATACAATGAGAACACCATGTGAACATGAAGACAGTTATTAACAAGCCAAGGAGAAAAGCCTAGAGCAGATTCTCCCTCATAGCTCTCGGAACAGACCAACCCTGTTTACACCTTGATGTTAGACCTCTAGCCTCCAGAACTGTGAGACACTAAATTTCTGTTATTTCAACCACTTAGTAGTACTTTGTTAATAGCAGCCCCAGCAAACTAATATATCCATTAGTAGGTGAGTGGATAAATAAACTGTGGTATATTCATTCCATGGAATAGAAAGGAATGAAATATTGACACACACAAGAGCATAAGAGAATTTCAAAATAATTATGCTGCATGAAAGCCAGGCTCCCCCAACCCCAAAAGAGTCCATAATGGATGACTCCCTGTATAAAAAATTCTAGAAAAATGCAAACAAATCCAGAGTGATAGAAAACACATCAGTGACTACCTGGGGAAAGGGGCCAAGGGTTGGGACAGGGATGGTGTAAGTGTGGAAGGGCCCATAAGGAAACATATGAAGGAGCACAAGGAAACTTTCGGGGGTGATAGATATATTTATTATCTTGATTATGGTGATGGTTTCATGGGTGTTTACACAAGTAAAAACTAATCAAATTATATTCTTATATGTGAGTTTTTTAATATGCCAATCATACCTCAATAAAGCTATTAAAAAAAAAAAAGAAACCGAATAAACTAAATGTAGTTCTCTGAACCTAGATTATTATATTTTTGTATAAGAAATGCTGGTGTGTAAGGAGTATCTTCAATCATTCTCTGAACAGTTTGTACTTCCCCTTAAAAGAAAAACTCCCCCTGATGGGTGCCTGGCTGCCTCAGTTGGTAGAGCATGTGACTCTTGATCACAGGGGTGTGGGCTCGAGCCTCATATTGGGTGTATAGGTTCCTTAAAAATAAAATATTTTTAAAAACGGAAAACTGTCCATTGCAGGAGTTTATATGATGGATGGAAGAGTGAGTACAACTTTGAAACTGGCCACATGAAATGACCCAGCAAAGACCACAGATGTGTCTTACACGTATTTCCTACACAGCTGGCAAATGTGCTGTGCTGTTCCACTCTCTGAATATATAACTCTTCTAATGTCTCTAAAAACATTACTTTACTAATTAAAATTAAAATACTAATTATAATTACTTCAAATCGAACTCTAATATAGAGAACATCTTAAATTCATCATTAGTGGAAAATACACACACAACTCAAAAAAAAGAGTTGCTACCATTTATTTGAAGGAAAGATGAAACTGTATGCAATTGTCATTCTTTACCCAACAAAGGAACTATTATAACACATTAACAAAAAAGGAAGTATGATCATTTCACTCCCATATAGCTTTTGCCCTGCCAAATTTTATGCCTAAAAGTAGCAACTGTATCAAACCTTATAATCAAAACTTTTATTCTTTCCATTTTTCCTTGTTGCACATTTTGCATGTATATGTCCTTTAATATAATCCAGACAAGATTAAAATGTAATCCAGTGAAAGGAATGCTGTAGCACACCGACTTACCAAAGGGCCAGTTCAAATTCTGGGAGAGAGGAGTAGCTAGCCAAGTAGGTGCCACAATAACTGAATGACAGTAAAGTGTAGTCCAGAAGAACACTGCCTAAAATATAAAATCAGTTACAAGGGTTTAATCATTGCGTTCAGATTAACTACAGTCTTATAGTTTATCTCCCTTATCTAATGATTCTCACATAATCCAAAAGCCTTCAGCTCCTGGAATAACAGATCTCCTAGGTAATTTCTAAGATTATGAACAGAAAGCTAAAAGCAAAGTTAAAATTCCTTTTTTTTTTTTTTTTTTTACAGCTATTAGAGTTGGGGTACCTGGCTGGTTCAGTTGGGAAATCATGCAACTCTCAATATTGAGTTTGAGCCCCACAGTGGGTGTGGACATTACTTGTTTAAAAAAAGAAAAAAATTAGGGGGGCACCTGGGTGGCTAAGTCAGTTAAGCATTCGACTTTGGTTCAGGTCATGATCTCAGAGCTCTTGAGTTCAAGCCTCTCATCAGGCTCTATGCTGACAGCTCAGAGCCTGGAGCCTGCTTTGAATTCTGTCTCCCTCTCTCTCTGCCCCTCCCCTGCTCATGCTCTGTCTGTCTCTTTTTCAAAAATAAACATTAAAAAATTTTTTTTTAAATAAAAAATTAAAGATATGAGAGTAAATTAAGACCATTAGGTCACTGTCCCTAGACTTCAATCAGAACTGAGTGTATTGAACCATGGATGTCGTAAGTATAATTTGAAATGACCCAAGAACTAGAACATGCTCCATAAATATATGAAACACTGTAATTAGAAAAGTTATTCAAACAACATTAAATACTTTGGGGAGTTGTAATCATTCCAGCTTACTTCCATGTCTCTATGTCTTGGGCCACACCAAGCCCTTTGCTTAATATCTTCTGGTTCTAGGAAAAATTATAAAAAAGTTCTATCTCTGGGGCGCCTGGGTGGCGCAGTCGGTTAAGCGACCGACTTCAGCCAGGTCACGATCTTGCGGTCCGGCAGTTCGAGCCCCGTGTCAGGCTCTGGGCTGATGGCTCGGAGCCTGGAGCCTGTTTCCGATTCTGTGTCTCCCTCTCTCTCTGCTCCTCCCCCGTTCATGCTCTGTCTCTCTCTGTCCCAAAAATAAATAAACGTTGAAAAAAAAAATTGAAAAAAAAAAAGTTCTATCTCATCCATCCTTGTAGTTGAAGACATGAAACATGACTCCAAAAACCTTAGTAACAATGTGTTTACAATGTGTGTCATGAGGACGCTAAGACAAGGAAGTATCTGCTTCTGCCCTCCTGTGTATAAAGATCCGGTTTCCCCCACTCTACCTGCTGTTTTTCAATGTGGTTCCATAGGTACAAGTTCTGCCTTCTCCCATGTCTTTTTCACATGCAGGTCTCTATTGCTAGTTCTCTGTACTTTTCGTGGTTGTTTCCTGCTTTTTTTGCCCTTCTCACTTTGACTAGAATATAACGCTAAACTTTGTTGTTTGTTGAATTTATTTAGCCCAGTTTGATTAACAAAGAAAACTTGTATTAACTGAGCAAAAATAAAAGTTTTTCTGTGGAATAGAGGCCTCAATAGAATAATTTCTATCCTTACTATAGACATTTCCTCTCATAAATGAAGATTATTCGTTTTATATTTTATTTATTTTAAATTTCTAAAAAATGCATGATGTTTGAATATGAAAAAAAAAAGCTTTAATGTTTATTTAGTTTTGAAAGAGAGAGAGAGTTCACATGCACAATTGGGGGAGGGGCAGAGAGAGAGGAAGGGGTAGAATCCCAAGCGGGCTCCACAGTCAGCAAGGAGCCCAATGGGGTACTTTATCCCACAACCCTGGGATCATGACCTGAGCTGAAGTCAAGAGACTGACAACTGAGTCACCCAGGTGCCTCTCCCCCCCAATAAAAAGCTTTACAAGAAAATATATCCTCTGTAATCTCACTACCAAATTTGGTAAATTTCTGGTATTTTCTTCTATGCTTACTTGTCAATAAACATTTTTTTTTACTTAAATATAACTTTGAAAAAATACACAACATTGCTTTTTATAGCTATAACAATCATGGTTTAAATATTATGTATAATAATTCATTTTAAAAACTTGGATCATACAGTGTTACTCCTATTGTTTACATTATATAGAGCATTTTGTCATTAATAATTCTTCAAAATCAATTTTTAATGCTTATATAATACACTTTATGGGATATTTTCACATATTTAACCATATTCCTATTACTGGGGATGTAGGTGGTTTCCAATCTTTTTCTATTATGATAGTGCCTTTATCTCCTGTGCATACACATCTTTGACTATTTCTGATTTCCTTAAAATTGAATTCTAGTCCTTCAACTGAGTTTAACTGGGTCAAATATGGGAATGTTTACTTCCCAGAAAGATTGTATCAATCTTACTCCCACCTTATTCCCACCTTCAGCAAGAAAGTGTGTTACCAATTTCACTGTGCTCCACCTAGCAGTTATCAGCTTAAAAAAATTGTGACCTTGATAAGGAGAAAAACCTCATCTCAGTTCAAATATCAATTTTTAAAATGAATATTGGATGGAATATTTTTTGATATTTTGGTCATCTGTAGTTTTGTGGTTTGGGCAATTTCTTCTTCCACTGTTCTAATGGGATGTTTGGGTCTTTTTCTTATTGTTTCATAAACTCTCTAAAAATACTTGATCATATTACTTCCAAGTATCTTCCTCAGTTTATTATTTGCCTTTAATTTTTCATGGTGTTTTGAATGTTCTTAAATTTTAAATTTGTATGCAATAATAGGTCAATTTTTCTATTTTTAGCTATTTCCTTTGTGTGAAAATTTCTTCCTCATCCAAATCATTTCAATATTCTACCATATTTTCTCCTACTTTTCAAATGGTTTGCTGTTTATATTGAACTCTTATTTTTCTCTAATGTATGTTTTGACGTTCAGTATGAGTATCAAACTTGATATGTTTGCTCAAATAGTTTTCTATTTAAAATTTTTAAAGATTTATTTATTGATTTATTTAAGTAATCTCTACACCCCACATGGGGCATAAACTCAAGACCCTGAGATTAAGAGTTGGATGCTCCACCGACTGAGCCAGCCAGGTACCCCTCAAATAGTTTTCTTAGCACCATTGCTGAACAATCTATATTATCTATTTTGGGGGAAGGAATGCAGAATATCATTCATCATTTAGCTTTTATATATTCTAAGCTTGTACCCTCTCTTCAACTCTTCCACTGATGTGGTGATCCCTACACCAATATCACACTCTTAATCGCTATAGCATCATGTTAAAAGGACCCTCTATCATGTCATCATTCTCTTTCGAATTATTCCCATCTCTACTTTTTGTTGTTCTGGAAGAACTTCAGAATCATTTCATTTAAGTACTCCTTGCTGTCTAAAACATGATAAACTTAGGAATTATTTTCTATGAACTATATAATAACAAAACTTTCCACTCAGGAATATGTCTCTATATACTTAAATAATTTAAATCAATGATATTTTTGTAGTTTTCATTGAGGTCACTCACATTTCTTCTTGAATCAGTTCTAAGTATTTAAATCACCTTAGCTATGTGAATATTTTGAAACCAGCATCTTACTGAGCATTCTTTTATTAGTCCTAGTAGACCATTGCATTACCCATAATCTCTTCTTCTATAGCTATAATTTTTGTTTCATATTTTGTTGCATTGGCTTGAAATTCCAGGCTGATATTAAATAACTGTGGTAACAACAGCTATCCTTGATGACTTAGTCATAATTTTATTGTGAATGCCTTTAGAGTTTCATTTTTTTATATAAATGTTGGCTGCTGGTTTGAATTAACTTTTAATTGCTTCGACAGGGCTATAGTCAAAATAACAAAGCTGGGGAAATTTTAAAGATGAAGAGTAGTTACAGTCCATATAGACAGTTACCAATGTATGAATGAGCAATGTTTTATAAATTGTTTTAATCTGTTGAGAACACAAATTTCCCCACAAATAAAATGCTATCAATTATAGTGAAATTCCCTGGCTTAACCCAAAGACTTATTTGACCAATAAGTCCAAAGAACTAAGACCAGTCCCAAGCTCTCCTGGGCTTTCTATCCATGATGTGTTAAATGAGGGAATCATGAGATGGAAACTCCAGTAAATGTGCAGTAAATGACCCACTGTGGGTCACATGTATCTGTGAATAAATTAATTATAGTAAATGTTGGGTAACGGTGACTGACATATATGTGTGTGTGTGATATTCGTATATGTCATGTGGATATATACATAATATATATATAATTACATTTATTATCACTACAGCCTTAACAGTAGATACTACCATTATTCCCACACCTCAGGAAATTGAGGCTCAGAGACTTTAGAACTTGTATGACCTCAATTTACCTGGATTTTCAATAAATCGTCATAAAAGAAAAAAAAAAGTATTCTGGAAAAAGGTTTCAAACTGCATTTAGTGCTGTAATAGTCTACTAGCCCAGTGCTTATCAAGTTTAATGTACATATCAATCACCTGGAGAATCTTACTAAAATGCAGATTCTGATTCAGTAAGTCTGGGATGGGAGCAGTTTCCGTATTTATAACAGGTATCCTAGGTGATGCCAATGTTGAAGATAAACAGACCACAGACTTTTGAGTAGCAAGGCTGCAGTACACTGATTAAATTCTTTGTGATCAGCCCGATCCTACTTTTAAAATGTGTGATATGAAAACAAAAAACAAAAAAACAAACTGACAAACCCAAAACACCCTTCATTTGTAAGCACTAGGTTTGGTCACATAAAGAAATCCTTCAGTTATGTCAGATTACGAGTCTTGCAGGTTACCTTTTAATTTGGTCCTTCTGGTCAATCCAGGAAAGTTGTATATGTAGATGAGAGGTTTTAACCTCCGGTCGGAAAAAGCCACAACTTCATAAGGAACATTAGTTGCCACAACACCCACAACTCCATTCATACACTGAAGTACAGTCTTTTTCTTGGTTTCAATATTAATAAATATTACAAAATTCCCACAAGGGTAGCAAATGGTGCTGTCGTTGACAAAATGAACATTCTGCTTAGGGAATCCTTGGACCCATCTTTGGGAAAAAAATGTATCACCATCAATATAATCCATTTCAAATACTTTTTTTAAACAAAGCAAACAAAAGGGCATCAAAATATTTGAAACACATCTATTCTATTTTTACCTCCTTTCTGCCCAAAACAATCTCTAGGATAAAAGAAGACATATGCTGGCTGTGAGACCAGTGTGGAGCCTGCTTGGGATTCTTTCCCTCCATCTCCCTCTCTCTGGCTCCCCCCATTCGCGCGCTCGCTCGCTCGCGCAGACGCTCTCTCAAAATAAGAAACATTTTTTTTCTAAACAAGCTTTAAAAAAAAAACTTTGAATAGGGCAGCCTACATTGTGGTTGTGAGTCAAGTATAAAACTGTTTCTTTACCAAGATGAAATGTGTATAGCTGTATTTTAAATGGGAAAAAAACGGATAGAATGCAGAAAATAAATGGAATTAAGTCAACATGACTGGAGAGTACAGGATACAGAATCAAACAGTAACAGAGTGCAGGTAACACTCAAGAATGTAGAAGAAAAGAAATACCACCTTCTATCTGTGCAGCTGTTTGTGCTTTCCAAAGACCACTAAAAAATGCAAATAGCTCCAAAGTTAGTGGATAGAAGGAAGGGACTGACGGTCCTAATTTAGGGTAAATCCCCAAGGATGACGAGGAAAGGATGGGAGTGTGTGTAGGGTGGTGGGTATGTTTGAAAAATCAGGAGAAAACGGAACACTGAGCCAGAAAGAGGAGGCAGAAATGAAGAGTGGAAGAGGCAGAAATGAAGAGTGGAAGAGAGCAATCGTGGGTAAGCGAGAAAGGGGAGGGTCGCAGAAAAACGAAGGGGTGCAAACAGCTGGAGATGTGGTCACTAAGAAGTCACACAGAGAGGGAGTCTGCAGGAGGGCGTTGGGGGGTAAAGGACAAGAGCTCAAAGTTTCCAGGAGAGCAGGTCCAGAGAATGGGAGAAAGAGGAGGGTAGGGAGGGGACTGGGTCAGAAGGAAGTTTCCGAGAGACCCGGCAGTCGCTGGGCGGAGGACGCCGCACCTCACGGACAGGGAAGGGCCGACGGAGGCGTAGGCGTTCTCCTCGCGCTCCCGGCCGTGAGCCATGGGCCAGGTTTCTCTCAGCCCGGCCCCGGGGAGAAAATGCCCGAGCCCACTCGGGTCTGCAGCCGTTCGTTACTCTGAGGTCCTCTGCGGCGCAGACTGCAAAGCGTCCGCTGTTACCGCCGTATCCAAGAGACTGTAACCCCTGCTCCCATTGGCTATGCCCTGTCTGCATGCTCCCTCTCGGACCTAGCGGATTGGTGGAAGTGCTGCCGCGTCTCAGCATATGGGAGAGCGGCGAGCTAAGCGTGGGGCGGGCCCTTAAGAGTGAGTGCTGAGTGGCCCTTGCCTGGGGCAAATAATTACAATATTAATAAATATCAATAGCAGAATTAATATTGTGTGCTGACCACGCCAGACGTCGTTCCTAGCGCCATGCAGGCATTATTTCATTTACTCTTCAAATCGCCCATCAGCCCCGTTTTATAAGTAAGCAAAGTGTTTAAGTGATGCGAGAAAGAACTTGCCTAAGACTGCAAACTAGGACTTAAAACCAGGTATCGGTATCGTCTAAATTTAGAGTTCCTAGCCTAGCCTTTAATTACTATATTACACTCTCACACGGACCCTCTGCTACCTCAAGGAGGCAGACATCTCCAGGAAGTAACTTGATCGGAAGGCCACATCGTGTTCTTGTTTCTTCCGTTTCCTCTCGTACCCTTTTTCCCTTTCTTCCTTTCTATTCGTCTCCTCCTCACTGGCCTCCCCTTCTCTTCCTTAGTTCTTTCTTCCCTGTCTTGCCACCTTCTGGCCTTCATTTCGTACACAAATATTTACTGAGTATCTCCCGTGCATGGTGCTAGTCACTTGAAAAAAAAAATGAGCAAAAGAGATAAAATTTCTTCCTTCTTGGAACTTAGAGATTGGTGGAGTTCAGGAAGATGAGGATAGACATCCACATCATTACACAGATACAGAATTATAGGTTGAATTAAGAAGAAAAGGAGCATGATACTGTGATCGCCTGTGTTGAGGTCCTCACCTAGTTGAATGGGCAGAGACGATTTCAGTGCGCATGCGCCATTTTCACTTCGAGCTGAAGGATGAGGAGCCATTGCTGGGGGCTGGGTGCTAGGGGCTGGGGTGGAGGTTGGGGGGCAGGAGTAGGATGGGCAGAGGAGAGTTTTGTAAACTGTTAGGACAGGACAGCAGATTGGATGAACAGGGAAGAGTAATGTGCCTGGAGCAGAGGGAGATGAGAAAAACATACTGAAGATGAAGCTGGAGAAGGAACCAAGAGCCAGGTAAAAGCCAAGTTGAGAATTCTGCTCTTTATCCTAAAAGCCAATGCAAACACATTAAATAACTTTAAGCAGGAGAATGACATGATCAGATTTATGTTTATAAAAGATTCTGACTGCAGGAAGATTATCACTTGACTAGCAGAATAGGGAAAATAGAAATAGAAGACATGTTAGGATCCTAAGGGTCCCAGCAAGGGATGCAAAACAGGATTTTCGTGCTCACCACTACTGGCATTGGAGGGTTGGTGGGGAGTTGCATGCAGGATGTTTAGCAGCACCTCTGCCAGTAGCACCTCCATAGTTGGGACAATCAAAAATGTCTAAGGGCACCTGGGTGGCTCAGTTCAGGTCATGATCTCACAGTTTGTGAGTTCGGGCCCCACACTGGGCTGTGTGCTGACAGTGCGGAGCCTGCTTGGGATTCTCTCTCTCTCTCTCTCTCTCTCTCTCTCTCTCTCTTTGCCCCTCCCCCTCTTGTGCACATTCTTGCTCGCTCTCTCTCAAAATAAATAAATAAACTTAAAAAGATGTTTATGGACATTGTCAAATGTCTATGGGGGGGGGGAGTAAAATCACCCCTAGTTAAAAACCACTGATCAGTCTAAAAATTAGAAGCTAAAAATCTATAGGATTTGGTGTTGGATTGATAAAGAGGGGTAAAAGAAAAGGAAGAATCAAGGATGATCTTGGATTTCTGATTATCATAGTCAAAGAGAGTGGTACCCTTCACTGAGATGGGGTGAAGAAGAATCAGAGACGTGTGTTTCTGCTCTAAAGATTTTTTTTTTTTTTTTTTTTTTTTGCTGAAATGGAAGGCAACACACATGCAGTGCTTAGTGTTAAAGAACCTCACAAAACTGGGTGACAAAATCCCACATTTCTCAGTCACAGGGGGAAGTGGCATAAAGAAAAGTCAAGCTTTCCCCTCTGGTAATTCCTAAACCCTGAACAGTTTCTGCTGCCACTTCCTCACTAGTTGGCTTGTATTTGTGTTTTGACTAAGCCCTCCCACCAAACATACCTTTAATCACAACCTGAGCATTTTATTTTTTTTTAAGTTTATTTATTTTGAGAGACAGAGAAAGTTGTCAGGGGAGGGGCAGAGAGAGAGGGAGAGAGAGGGAGAGAGAATCCCAAGCAGGCTCCGCACACTGTCAGTGACGAGTCGGATGCAGGGCTTAAATTCACTGTGAGATCATGACCTGAGCCAAAATCCAGAGTCAGATTCTTAACCGACTGAGCCACCCAGGCGCCCCTAACCACAACCTGAGCATTTTAAAGCCAACACCAGAGAAGAATGTGATGAGACAAATCCTGCCACTGGGTAAATAAATGGTAGGTAGAAGATATAAGGGAGGCAGGAAGTATGTACTCTGGAAAAGAGATACTGACCAGGCTGGCATCAGCCATGACCCTGGAAACCCTGAACTTGCCCAGTGCTAGAGCAAAAGAGAAACGAAATGGAATCAAATTGGAAAACCCCATTTTATAGCTATCTTACTGCATGAAACCCTGACTGCAGTTTAGATTAAAAAAATGTCTCCAGCTGGGTTTCTGTGATATCTGTTGTTGATATTTGTGAAGAGACGCCCTAACCTTTACATCATATCAGTTACAGGAAGATTAGTGGCCTTTCTTAGTCTGCAGCGGGAAATATAGATCATCCCCAGGAAATGGACTGGTAGGGGTGAATCAGGAAAATCTGTTCCAGTGCTCACTCTGAAAGATTTACAAACAGTAGAAACAAAATCTTTCTCTAGAAACAAGTTCTTTCTCTAATCAGTGACCCCAAGGAGCAGCCCTGAGCGTCCTAAGGTGACAACTAGTATGTTCCACCATTTGGGGGAAGCATCCAACCCACCTAAGCACAACCCACACCTCTCAACTCCTTTTCTCCTTGCAAATCTCCTCTCTATCACCCTTAGAATAGTCCTGGACAGAATAAGCCTAATCCTCAGCATTAAGCTTTATACCTTTGTAGAACTCAGCTCAATGCCCCCAAAAAGCCGTGGTCAATTCAAGTTCATTGCACCATAAAACCAAAACTTGTCCACAACCAGCCACAGAACAACAACAACAAATACTTGTTTCCCACTAAGAGATTGTTTCATTCCTGGCTTCTCTTGGGTCCCAGGCAAACTCCATATCTGAAAGATGAATTTTCACTAAAAATTTCACCCACTAACTCGGTTTTCTAGGATCATTTAAACATGGGAAAAGATTATACAGCATACTGGAATGCATTTCATTAAGTAGATGAATAAATGTGCTTTTTGTGAAAGGTAGCAATGTTTACGTGAAAAGTCAAAAAAGCAAGAAATTAACATTGTTTCTCTGGGTAAAAAGAAATGTAAGTAATGAATGTTTTTAAGGTAAAGGAATAATTTGCAAGAGAAAGTAGCTTCTTATTCTCTGGTAATTGGCCCATTTTATAATAGTGATGATAACAAACCACAATTTCTTGAGCTCCTGTTCTTGGTAGAGAACTTCATAAAATCTGGATCCTCCCAACAACCATGGTACAGGGCAAACTGGGGCTCAGAGAGTTGAAGCATGTAACTCAAGTTTGGACGCATGGCTCTGTGCAAATTTCCTCTCCACTCGGCAATGAGAACAGCTAACTCTTTTTATGCCACTGCTCTGCGTCTGCTACACATTTGTGAAACATGTATTATTTTATCCCTATTGCAGAGACATGGAAATTGAGTCTCAGGAAAGTCAAGAATTTTGTACAGAGTATCACAATCTTAAATGGATTTGAACCCAGGTGGATTTAATTATGTGAAAGAACCCTTCTTTCCAGACATGTGAAGACTTGAAATTTTAAATCAAATTGGGCATTTAACTTGAATTGAGCATTTTCCCGGAAGAAGAAGAAAAATAGGGAATCCTTCATAATTCTCAGAAGTTTTAGAATAAAGAATATGGGACCAGGTTACATTTTTATGGTAATTCTGAGCCAATTAGTAAAAATGGATGAATGTTATTATTTTGTGCATTTAACCTAACATATTCAGGTTTATTTTCACATTTCAAATATTTTTGTAGTGTGTGTAAAACATAGCTGTATGATTACATTTCATGTCCCAAGTTGCTTACCTTGATCTTGATGCTGAAATAACTACATTTGGTTGAAACATGGAAAGGATTTGTAATCAACATCCAAGTAAATAATACACTGTTATTAAATAGTGTAAATAATACACTGTTATTAAGTAGTAAATAATACAGTGTTAGACAATGCTCTAAAGAAGGTGACTAAGAAAGTTAGTTTAAGGGGGAGAGGGGAGATTGTTACATCAGGCCCACCCTGAATTCCAAGGCAAGAATATAGGCAAGACACCTGTAAGCCATTTATCCAAGTATTTTTAAATGATTTATTAACATTTAAAAGTTGGAATGCCCAGGTGGCTCAGTTGGTTAAGCGTCCAACTCTTGATTTTGGCTCAGGTCATGATCTTGTAGTTTGTGAGTTCAAGCCCCTCATTGGTGCAGAGCCTGCTTGGGATTCTCTTTTCCCACCTCCTCTGCCCCTCTCCCAGTGCTCTCTCTCTCTCTCTCTCTCTCTCTCAAAATAAATAAACTTAAAAAAATGAAATAAAATTTAAAAGTCAAAATACAGGGGCGCCTGGGTGGCTCAGTCGGTTGAGCGTTCGACTTCAGCTCAGGTCACGATCTCGCGGTCCATGAGTTCGAGCCCCGCGTCGGGCTCTGGGTTGACGGCTCAGAGCCTGGAGCCTGCTTCCGATTCTGTGTCTCCCTCTCTCTCTGCCCCTCCCCCATTCATGCTCTGTCTTTCTCTGTCTCAAAAATAAATAAACGTTAAAAAAAATTCTAATAAATAAATAAATAAAAAGTCAAAATACAAATTACAGGAATGAAAATTAAAAATTCAAATCAGGGGGCACTGGGTGGCTTAGTCAGTTGAGCATCTGACTTCAACTCAGGTTCATGAGTTGAGCCCCACATGGGGCTAACAGCACAGAGCCCGCTTAAGCTCCTCTGTCTCCCTCTCTCTCTGCCCCTCCCCAACTCACACTCGTGTGCTCTTTCTCGCGTGCTCTCTCTCAAGAATAAATAAACATTAAAAAAATTCAAATCAGAATTTTAAAATGAAGGCAAAATTGTTATTTCATTTTTTATCATAATTAAATCTTAAAATATTTTATATCAAACATTGTAATTCTAGTGTTCAGTATCCATCCAGTCAAAGTGAAGAATTGGTGTCAGGCTCCAACATGTTTCATCTAGTCCCATGTACATAAATAAACGTAGGCATAATAAGGTTTGCATTATATTGTAACGCATTCCACAGTCTCATGTGTTACTAATGCCAATACCACACTAATTCATGAGAACCCCTGGGTGCACAAATTGGAACCCAAAGAGAATTAAGAAAATAGTGACTTGATTCTACTGAGAAAGGGTCCTTAATTATGAGAGCAGCCTAATGCATTCATACTCTCAGCAGCAGAGGACTAGACACATTTATTATCTGTCTTTTCTCACATCCAAGCATTTCTGCCACTCAGATCTTCCCTACACTCCCTAAATAGTTTCTCCCTCTGATGTCAGTCAGTAGTGATACATTCCACAAACCTCACAGTGGTCAAAAACAGTAAGTAGTCTGGTTTCGAGGACCTGGGGCAACAATGGAGAAACCCGGGGCGAGAAGAGGGCTAGTCGCTATGGTAGATCTTTAGGGTTGCCATGGTTCTGCGAGAATGTGGAGTGCTGTATCCTGCACGTTGGTGGCATGGGCTCTCTAAAGCATGGGGTCCCTGGCAGGGGCACTCCTTGCTGCGTCTGTGGATGGTACAATGTCACAGATGTTTCACAAACTACGGAGTGAAAGATAAAATAGCGTAGGAGGAAAGCTTTGTGGGAGATGGTGAAAGGGGGAAGCAGTGGAATTTATTAGATGACAAAAACAGTACAGTTTAACAAAAAGTCGGGAAGTTAGTTACTCCTGCAGAAGGTATCTGGTTGTGGAGGGCATTGAGATGGGCTGGGCGAGACTTCTGGGCTCACCTGGGGCCTTGGATCCCTGGCAATTTTGCAGAACACTGAAATGAATGTTAATTAAAAATGAAATTTTATATTATATTACTCTCTTGTGAAAGTATAAACAAGAAAATATATCTATGACTCTATATATCCATATATCTATGGACTCTAACATGGACTTCATTTAAATAGAAATCCAGGGGCCATTAGTAGATAAAAATGAATGAATTCGCCGTGTGCCATAAATATCACTTAAAATAGCATTTTCAAGGAGTATTAAGTACAAAGTTTTTGAAGAGCAAAGGTTTACCATCATTACATATTCAAAATTTGAGTTTGGATGTCCTCCTAAAAAGCTTCAAGGTTCATCCCCATTAAATTCTCCATTGTACCTTCTCATAAAAGTAAAAGCTTAAAAGCAGTAAAATCCATCAGTACGTTCCATTTTATATCCTTTCATCTTATTTCCCTTCCATTTCCTTTGCCCATAGGGTCTTTCATACTCATAAACCCTTGAAGTAGAAGCAAAGAAACAGTGCTTTCAAAAAAAAATACATGTTCTGTGGCCATATGTTTTTACTGGTAGAAATCTGGCATGACAAGTTTAGACTTGGACGCTTCATTGTATTCTATGACAAAAACTTGAGTCCAGAATGAGAAAGTGAAGATGAAGTGGTGAAAATACGTATTTGAATTCAGATTATACTCTCAGAGGCTATGTGATTTAGAGAAAAGAGCCCCCAGCCTAAAAGTTTATGTTCTTATTCTATCTGGCTTCTTACTAGATATGTGATACTGGAAAAGCCAAAACATTCTGAAATTTAACTGCATCATCTGTAAAGTGAATCTGATATTTTCCCCTGCCTACCTCCGCAGGATTATTTATGAGGATCAAATGAAATGATATACATAAAAATGACTTTAAATGAAATGTACAATATAGGCAGATGGTCCTGTTACATAGTTACATAGTTGCAAGTCAGTTGCAAGTCCCTCAGCTACTGAGCCTGGGAAGGAAGGTGATTTATACGCACACTGAAAGCAGGCAGTGCATAGATTACTATGGTGGGTTAAGGCTAAGAAAGAAGATTATCAAATTCCCTTGAATTGTTCATTAGCATTGGTAACACGTTTGTGTTCTAGAGCAGTTATGGGTTGTAACACCTTAGTGATTTGTATGATTTGTTTACTAAGTTGTGACCAACAGCTTTTTGTTACTGAAAGAACATAAACAAAATCTCACAAAGCATCCCACAGGGTAGGGTAAATAAAGTCTCAGGGGTGTGTGTGTGTGTGTGTTCGATCACTTTAAAAACGTGATTTAAAAATGACTTAAAAAAAGTGAGTAAGTACATTAGAGGTAACTGTGAGCAAGACATACTGAATTTCATCAAATTTCAGATAAAATTATTAAGGGGTAAAATCTACCAAAAAATTAGAAAAGAATCCTTTCTCATCACTCAGAATTTTTATTTTATATTTATTGAAAGTGCTCTTTAAAATTTATATTTTTATCATAAAAGAACTGAAACTTACCTAGAAATAGATTTTTATCCTGGAGCACCTGGGTGGCTCAGTGAGTTAATCACCCAGCTCTTCGGCTCAGGTCATGATCTCGAGGTTCCTGAAATCAAGCCCTGAGTTGGGCTTTTGCACTGACAGCGCAGAGTCTGCTTGGGATTCTCTCTCTCTCTCTGTCCCTCTTCCCTGCTCTCTCTCAAAATAAATAAACATAGAAAAAAGAAATAGGTTTTTATCCTATATTACTCTCTTGTGTAAGTATAAACAAGAAAATATAGGGGCACCTGGGTGGCTCAGTTGGTTAAGCATCTCACTCCAGCTCAGGTCATGATCTCACAGTGAGTGAGTTAGAGGCCTGAGTTGGGCTCTGTGCTGACAGCTCTGAGCCTGGAGCCTGCTTCAGATTCTGTGTCTCCCTCTCTCTCTGCCCCTCCCCCACTCATTTTCTCTCTCTCTCTCTCTCTCTCTCTCTCTCTCTCTCTCTCAAAAATAAATAAACATTAAAAAAAAGAAGAAAATATAAATGATGTGAGTTAAGGTTTTCCTACAACTTGTTCACTTTTACAACCCAGCTATTTTGAACAATTTCTCAAGTCAGAGTCATAGGTATTCATTTACCACTACCTCATCTGCCACTCCCCACCCCCTGCATTGTCCTCTGTGCCAATAAGAGCATTTCATTTAATAATGGAAAAAGGGTGCCCTCTTATTATCTCTGGGATTTTCTTTCAAGCCATTGGCATCCACCCTGCAAAGTTCAAGCACAAGCAATAACATCCATGTCAGGATTGCACCAAGCCTATAGTGATTTTAAGATATAGCCCAATTTTCAGAAGTGTTCAAAAGTGGAGAAATGTACAGCTTAGAATTAATGAAATATGGCAGTAGTTAAGAGATCAGACTGTGATGTCAGTTCAGAATTTAAAGACCCATTCCACCATTCAGAAGTATGTTGCTGTTGGAAAGCCACTTAATTTCTGTCCCTGAGTTTCCTCATCCATGAGATGGTATTAACAGTATTTCTTATTTAATTTTTATTTAATTCTTTATTTGTTTTGTTTCATTAATTTTTATTTAATTTAAATTTTAATTAAATTTAATTAATTTATTTAATTCTTATTTAATTTAATTTTTATTAATTTAATTTTATTTATTTAACTTTTATTTAAAGTTTAATTAAAACTTTTTCATGTAGAACATTTAGCAGACACCTGGCAGGCAGCATGCATTCACCAGAGGGAATTATATCCTATATGCTATTTTACATTTCCATTTAACAGTATACCTTGAACGTATTTCTGCATCAGTATATATAAAACTACTTCATGCTTTTGGGGAGGAAAAATTTTTCTCCATCCTTCTAGATTCTTTTGGCTGGTCTAAGAATTAGATTGACATGGGAAAGATTAATAGGAGAAAATCAAATTTAATTATGTATGTTTGGGGAATCCACACAAACATGAAAGGTTCCAAAAATAGGCAAAATGAGGTATATACCTCATCTTGAACTGAGAAGGGGGTAGGGATCTGGGGCTTTAAGGGGAGGAGACAATTTCCAGAAAACAAGATGAAAACAAGCAAATGCTTCCTAAACAAATGTTTGTGGGGCCATACAAAAAGAATGAGACACAGAGAGGAATTTTAAAAACAAACTTTGCTATGTTTCTTCCTGTCTACCACACCTAGTTCATCTTAGGCTGTTATTTATGATAATAGCTCCTTTCTTGGAACAGGTCTTTCATGCAAATTCTTTCAGGTATTCAGGGAGAAGGTCAAAGGTTCTTCCTGAGCCTTCTGTTTCTTATAAATAATCAGCCTAAAATAATCCATATGCCAAAGAAACACATTTTGGGGTGGCAAAATTTTCTCCCCTACAGTCCCTTTTAAGAGTAGTTAGGTGGGGGGCACCTGGGTGGCTCAGTGGGTTAAGCAGCCAACTTCCGGCCAGGTCATGATCTTGCAATTGGTGAGTTCCAGCCCCACATAGGGCTCTCTGCTCTCAACACAGGGCCCGCTTCTGAGACTGTCTCCCTCTCTCTCCGCCCTTTCCCTGTTCACGCCCTTTGTCTCTCAAGAAAAAACATTAAAAAAAAAAAAAGTCGTTAGGTTGGTGTTTTGCTCTTATTTTTTTACCTGTCCTTTTAAAAATCAGTTTCTTTTTCGTTTTTTGATCAGCCATGGTCAGTATTGTCTCTTCACTGCCTCTTTAATCAGAAACCTTACACACACGATGCAGGAAAACCAAATACCCCTCTGCCCACGACTTGCCCGGAAAAGTCTGCAGTCCTTTTAGCTCTAAAAGCTTTAGATGTTTTAGACCTTTGCCCTTGTGGTAGTCCACAGCAAACAGAAGTGCAGGGCTGGCTCTTCCACCCCGAAAGCCTCCCCTCTGTGTCTTCTGGGCCAGGGCAGCGAAGCGTTTCCGCAGGGCCTTGAACTCCTGCGCGCAGAGGTCCTTAGTCAGGCGGCCTCCCGGGGCTGTGGACGCCTGCACGCACCTGCCGTAGGCCGCGGCCTCGGCCTCGGCCTCGGCCCCACAGGCCGGTAGGTGTCCCCGGAAAGCGTGGAGTTGGCCTCGCAAGCGCCCCCACACCGCTCTGTTCCATGACAAGAGTAGCTCCTCCTGGCGCCCGTGGGCGCCGCCATCTTAGGTCCATCCTCTTCCGTAAAATCAGTTTCTTAAAAAAAATTCTTTTTGATATATAGCATAGAGTAATAACTCAGATTACATAGAAAGGTTTTCAAATGAAGACAGTCTTCATCTCATTTCTTCTCAACTCATTGTTTCCTACCTCAGTTCCATTGTCCAGAAGCCACCTTCCAGCGTAAGAAACAGAATATAACCAGGCCCTGCAAGCACCGCACCATGTCACGTGCCTTCTCTTTTTCTTTCTCTTCCTCAATCCCGCGGTATTCACTCACCGGGATTCTGTTTATTATGGTTGCTTGCTTCTCAATTTTACCACATATGCATGTGCCATAACTGACATGCTGTGTCATTTTGCATGTTTTTAAAGTTAATATATTAGTCATGACACGTATATTAGTTTGTGACTTGCTTTTGTGACTCAGTCTTATGTTTTCGAGATGCATTCATGTTAATAGTTGTAGCTGTAGTTTATTAGTTTTCATTGTTGGATAGTTGGCCATTATATGAACATATGAATACACCACAAATTATTTATCCATTGTACTCAGGGTACACTTTTACTATCCCTCTATCCCTGTTCCCCGCCCCCCGTTTTTCGTTTTTGTTTTTGTGGTTTTTTTTGCTATTCAAGCTCCTTTCTTTATGGACCATTTATTCCTGTATGGTATGGCTTCTTATTGTAAGGATTATAATGATTTTTTTGTTTTTTCACTTGACCTCATTCTGGGCCTTACTAATTCATTCTCATTCCACTGGTATTTTTCCATGGAATCTCTTTGTTGAAGACTGCCATAGACTGTCACAGAATGTTAATTCTGTAAGCAGATAAGGGCCCCTAATTTTTCAAGAGATTTTAAATATAATTAATTAAAATAATAATGAGTGAAACACTTCATGTGACTTCAATATTCCTAACTTACTCTATAAAAATACCTTATTAATTTTAATTGATTGTGTTCTAAAAAGTATAATATTATTCAAATTACATTCCTGACAAGTCACAAAAGAATGTTGTATCAAGTGAGTGTATATGGTCAGTAAGTCACTTGTATCAAGTGAGTGTATATGGTGGTACTTAGAAGGCAAAACACTGTTTCTTATCACTGTGACCTCCAACTCTTGACCTTTAACCAGCAGAATCAGTTCGAGTTAGCCCCCTCAGGTTAATTACTGACAATCACAACTGCAAAAATGTGAAATACTGTGCCCTTCACCTGTGGCTAACAGCAGTGGGTATCCAGATGGTCACATTATGAACACAATCACAGAGGGCCTGGAGAGGAACCACTATAATGCACAGCAGTACAGTAGTTTCCGGGGACAATATATGTTTTTTTCAATTTCTTCTTTTGAGCAATTAACCTTTTACTTTATTGTTGAATTGGATCTTTCAAATCATTACAACAAAATGTTACACTAGTCATGAAGTTTTTAGGTTGGCCAATCAGAGACTTAAATGTACAAGGTTAATTTGCATTGTATCATAAATGTGCTAAAAGTCCTTCTAAAAAGTTAGTTTTCTAAAAAAAAGAGCTAAGCAAGACCCCTGTGTTAGTAAAAAATGTGCCTTAATTTTTTTCATTTAGTATCTGTATTAATAAGCATTTATTTAACGTTTATTCTGTGCCAAGAACTCATTTAAGTGTTTTCTATATATTTACTAATGTAATACTTCTTCAAACTCTATAAGGGAGGCAAGACGTTTTCACCACTGCATTTTACGGATGAGGGAACTAAAACACAAAGGGATCTTGCCTACATTCACACAGTTTAATAAGGGGTTATTATAATTTATAGAGTTTTATAAGAAATCATATATTGAATTATTAATTCATAAATCCATATGTTGAAACCTCACCCCCCAGTACCTCAGAATATGACTTTATTTGGAAATAGGTCCATTACAGCTGTAATTAGTTCAATTAAGATGAGGCCATATTAGAATAGGGTGGGTCCCTAATCCAGTATGACTAGTGTCCTTATAAAGAGGGGAAATTTGGACACAGATATGCACACAAGGAGGAGGCCATGGGAAGGTGAAGGCAGAGATGGAACAGATGCTTCTACAAGCCAAGGATACCAAAAATTGCCAGCAAAACCATCCAGAAGCTAGAGGAGAGGCATGAAATAGATTCTCCCTTATAGTCTTCAGAAGGAACCAAGTCAGCTGACATTTTGATCTCAGACTTCTGGCCTCCAGAACTGTGAAAATAAACTTCCTTAAAAAAATTTTTTTTTAATGTTTATTTATTTTTGAGAGAGAAAGAGAGAGCAGGGGAGGGGCAGAGAGAGAGAGGGAGACACAGAAGGGGAAGCGGGCTCCAGGCTCTGCGCTGTCACCACAGAATTCACGCACTGTGAGATCATGACCTGAGCTGAAGTCGGCGACTTAGCTGACTGAGCCACCCAGGCGGCCCTAAACTTCTGTGGTTTAAGCCACGTAGTCCGTGGTACTTTGGTAACCTAACTCTTGAAAACTAATAAAGGGGTGGAGTGGGCATCAAACCCAGGCAGGAAAGGCTGCAAGATTGGTGTGCTTATCACCTCACTCTCTGCCTCTCCCTCTCCCTTAATAGAGCTAATCAAAATAAAAGCAGACACCAAGGCCTGGAGCAAATAAATGGCACAGGAACTACCAGCTTGCAAATCTAGGCAGACAAACAAAACACTGACCCCTTTCTAGAGTCTGTACCATGTGCCCTGGAGCCTCTGCTTTTCTGCCTCTTTAAGGGACTTTCAGCAGTGGCTCTAGACAGACATTTGTCATAGATCTACAAGTCTAAATTTACTCAGCTCACTAGCGGAACTCTGAGCCTGTGCCCCTACTCAGCTTCAAAATCCAAACCTTTGTGGTGCCTGGATGGCTCAGTCTTTAAGCATCCGACTCTTGATTTCAGCTCAGGTCATGTTCTCACCTTTCTGATGGCCCCTTTGGAGGGATGGAGCCTACGAAAGGCTCTGTGCTGAGCCTGCTTGGGATTCTCTCTCTCCCTTCCTCTCTCTGCCCCTCCCCAGCTTATCCCTCTCACTCTCAAAATAAATAAACTTAAAAAAAAAATCCAAACCTTTAATAGGTTTTTTAAAGCAGCACCAGCATTCTGAGGTTAGTATTATCCACATTTGTGCTGTTCCCTTTGGGTTAAAATTAAAAGGATGTGTCCTACAGGTGACAGTAAGAACAATGGCCCTCCTAGTAGCCATATTAAGCTATGCAATAGTAGTTGTATTAAGTACCGACAAGGAAAGGAAAAGGCTGCACAGATGGCTGGGCGACCTGACACCGGCAGTGGACAGGTATCTTTGCAGAATACATCCCAGAACTGTGAGCAAGCTCCAGGCTGGGGCCCACAAGCCCTCAAGTCAGGGGAGTTTGGGGACGGAAGGGGATCTGCACCCAGACCCATGTCACCTGAGAGCCGCGGTTGTGCCTCCTCGCCCAGGTGCGGGGTGTGGGAGGTCAGGTCAGGGTTAGGCGTGGACATACGTGGAGGCCGGCCTGGAGACCACCATCCTTCTGGATGGGGGGCATGTCTCTGAGGGTGTCGAGCTTCTTCTGTGGCTCTGGACGTGGGTACCTCTCTTGGCCAGCGAGTACACTCGGGCACGACCAGCAGCTGCGGTGTTTTAGCGCTAGCTCTGCAAAACCGGGAAGGCCAGGCCTAGGTGGGCGCGTTGGGTGGGTCCGCGGCTGCGATTTCCCTTCAGGCTCTTGGCCGCAGGGGCGGCGCGTTCCAGCTTGCAGAGGGTGGGAAGGGGATTCTGGACGCCGCACGCCAGCTTTCATTAAGCGCCTGGGGCCACGCGGGGCCGGGAGAGCACAGCCCCCGCCCAGCTGGCGGCCGCCCCCGGCAGGCACTTCTGAGAGGAGAAGAGAAGGGAGCAAGGACCGAGGGAGGGGCGACGTACTTCCTGAACCGCCGGCACACCCTGGGTCGCGAGCTCGGCCTGCCCTGCGCCGCGATGTCCGGAGGGTCAGCCAGGAGCCTAGCGAAGGGTGAGGCCGGCCGGCCGCGGGAGGAGGGGGGAATCTCGGCCACCCCCTGCCGCGTGTCCGGTGTGGCTGTTCCGGAGCCACCCGGGGGGTCCCCCACACGCGGGGATCGGGCCGGGGCCGCAGCGCGCGGGACCTCTCCGCGGCCTGGCCCGGGGGTGGCGGGAGGATGGGAGTCCCGGCCGCTCTCGGGGCCGTGACCACTGCCGCGTCTCCCCCGCAGGAAGCGCGCCCCCGGGGCCGGTCCCCCAGGGCCTGATCCGCGTCTACAGCATGAGGTTCTGCCCGTTCGCCCAGAGGACGCTCCTGGTCCTGAAGGCCAAGGGAATTGGGTGAGGACCCAGGCAGGGGCCGTTCCCCCAGCCGCCCGGGAACCAGCTGCTGCGGGGCGGCCGGGTGGGAACCTCGGATTGGGCCCCAGGGCTTCCTTTCCTGCAATATAAACTATTCTCAGACTTTTGGGGGGACAGAGCAAATTATGAACCCACTTCCCAGGGTGAGAGGTAGGGGGAATGGCACAGATTACACCTGTCTAGGACTCCCCGTTTAGATCAGCTCTGGTAAAGCTGGTGATTCGGGAGATCACTTGACAGGTAATGACCTGCAGCAGCGCTTTTAGGTCTGGTAGATACCCGATTCTTGGTCCACTGCCCTTTTGTTTCACCCCACTTCTACATTCATGTCTGATATCTAATACTGTTTGCTGTTATTCTGAGTATATAGTCCCTTCCCTAATAGTTGGTAATTTACCCCAGGACAGAGTCCAGGCCTTGACCGTCCTGGCAGAGTGCTGAGTTAACTGTACTGGACATATTCTTATAGGTTGGGTTGTTGGTTGAGTCAAAGTGTCTATGCCTAAAAATTTAGTCTTTTGCAAAGCCTCTTTGAAATTAGCATGTTTTTTTTTTGACCAATGGGTTATGCATAGGGAGTATGCTATAGTCAGTTGGCTCCTGATACCAAATATCCATTGGAATCCCCTCCCTTCCAATGATCTTTGGAATTTGTTGAGCAGACATTAGATACCTGGGGTGTGGAAGTTTAAAACATAGCCCCCGTTCTTAAGAAATTTTCCATCCATGTGCTTAAGGTTTATAAACTAATTTTAGTTTTCTAGGGGGAGAATTAGGCAGACAATAATTTTACCTAAAAGAATGTAAGATGCATTCTTTTTCTGAAGGAAAAAAAATAGCTTCTTCTTTTAATTTTTTCTTTAATGTTTATTTTTGAGAGAGACAGACAGTGTGTGAGCAGGGGAGGGGCAGAGAGAGAGGGAGACACAGAATCTGAAGCAGGCTCCAGGCTCTGAGCTGTCAGCCCAGAGCCCGATGTGGGGCTTGAACTCACAAATGGTGAGATCATGACCTGAGCTGAAGTGGGATGCCTAACCAACTGAGCCAGCCACCCAGGCGCCCCAAAAATATTTTTGAATTAGCCATCACTTCACTAAAATTTGCATCTTATTTGGATGAAATTGATTCTGAACACATAGCCAAATGCTCAACATTCCAAACTTTGTATTTTATCCTAATCTTCTTCAAATTGGATTGAAAAAAGATGTATCTTATGCTTATGTAATTGGAAAGTATCGGGGCTCCTGGGTGGCTCAGTCGGTCAAGTGTCCGACTTCAGCTCTGGTCATGACTCGCAGTCAGTGAGTTCAAGCCCCACATCAGGCTCTGTGCCTGGATCCGGTTTTGGATCCTGTGTCTCCCTCTCTCTTTCTGCCCCTCCCCACTCACACTCTGTCTCTGTCTGTCAAAAATGAATAAACATTAAAAATAAAAATAAAAGGATAGGAGCAAGCACAGCTGGATTGGGAGGCATAAAATCCTGGTTTATGTGCCCCGCTGGAACACTAGGTTGAAAACAACCTACCTTATTTACTGGGACAGTTTTCCAAAGGAAAACTGGACTGATTTTACCAAAATAGTGTGTGTATGGGGGTGAAGAATGGTAACAGGAAACAACAGAGGTCTTCTACATTCTGAATCAGTTTTCAGTTTCACACCCAGAAGACTTTTATTGGACAGGTGCTACATTTTCATATGGTATAACCTGACAAAGCATGGTATTCTCTAAAAAGTGCATCTTCCAACTTGTGGCAGGTGTGTTGACTTGTTAGCTCATAATGTCAGGTTGACAAATCCAAGTGTGTTCTAAGTGTGTTCTTTATCACAAAAAAAACCCCATTTTGTTGTTGTTGTTATTGTTGTTGTTGGTATAAAACAACTTTTGTTTCATGGTATAAAAATTTCAGAAGTGTTGATAATTCCTTGGCGGGGAGCTGGCCTTGTATTTCTTTCCATGGCTTGTATCTGAGTTCCAGTAATCTGTCCGCACACAAACCTCTTGATACACAAATGCTAGGGTTCATTGTAGCCATTTCTGTTTCCATGGGGGATTACATATTTAAATCCTCAAACTAAATACTATTTTAACTTCTGAGGTGGATGGGGAAGTAGGAAACAAAAGGTGTTGGTGTGTTATTATTTTTGAGTAACTAACCTGTTCTGTTGAATGATTACTCAGATTTAACAATTATATGAAGCTTTCCTTTCTTTTATTTCCTCTACAATCTCTCAGGCAAGAAACAAGTTAGATCTAATTACAGTCTGAATATAGCTTGGATTTCATTTGTTTTCCTCCTTTTGGGTTTGCTTAGCGTAGCTTACTCACGTAACATTAAAGAAAAAAAACAACAACAATGCATGGACATTTAATCTGAAACTTGGTTTTGTGGGTGGATTTTTTGCATTCCTTAATATTTTTTTAAAAAATGAGGACCTTTCTACTCAATTTAGCAAGAGGAATTGAATTTTACATGTTGATTCTCATATAGTAGGTAATGGATACAATTCAATTATGTACCTCCTATAATTTGCAATGATACCTTATACCCCAAAGTGGATTATCTTATTGACAATCTTGAAGCATTTTCCACTTATTCATTCAATAAATATTTACTGAGTACCCTATCTGAAACCACTTTTATTTTCACAGCATTTAAATCTGTTTAAAATTTTGCTCACTTACATGTTTGTTTATTAATATGAACTAGATACACAAAATCCCTGCTTTCAAGGAGCTTACATTCTAGGGAGGTGACATAATAAACATGTAAATAAGTGAGCAAAGTAATTTCAGATACATGTCATTAGGAAAACAAGATGATCATGTTAATAGAGGCTCTCAGCAGCTTCAGAGAGGGTGGTCAAGGAGGGCCTCTTGGAATGGTGTTTGACCTGAGAAGACAGGCAGAGAAGGCAGAGGAACAATAAATGTTAATGTTCTAAGGTGAGAACTTGTTTGGCAAATTCAAGGCATATAAAAAAGGCCAGTGTGCCCAGATTGTAATGACCAGAGGGAAAGTTATAGGAAACAGGTGTGACAAGTAAGAACAGGCCAGATCACATGCCACAGAGGGGCTTAGAGTTTATGCTCATTGCAATGAGGAGCAATCAAGGGGTTGCAAGCAGGAGGGTGGCCTGATTCAATTTACTTGTGTGTGGAAAATGGACTGTAGGGAGGGCACAGTGGAAGCAGTGGCCAGTGGGAGACTACTATAGTGGTCCAGCTGGCAGATGATGTTTTGGACCAGATGGTAGCAGTATAGCTGAAAAGTGGATATGATTTTGAGGTCTAGCCGACAGGTCTTGATGATCCATCCATTTATTTGACTTGAGACAGAGGGATCAAGGGAGAAGGAATCAAGACTGATTTGACTCCTAAATTTGGGGTCCAATCAGCTAAGTGGATGGTAGGGCTGGTAAGGATCTACTCAGAAGTACCAAAAAAAAAAAAAAAAAAAAAGAAAAAGAAAAAGTTCCACTCTCTTCATTGTCTTCTGTGTGTCTTTCAGGCATGAAATCATCAACATCAACCTGAAAAATAAGCCTGAGTGGTTCTTTACGAAGAATCCCTTTGGTCTGGTGCCAGTTCTGGAAAACAGTCAGGGTCAACTGATCTATGAATCTGCCATTACTTGTGAGTACCTGGATGAAGCATATCCAGGGAAGAAGCTGTTGCCAGATGACCCCTATGAGAAAGCTTGCCAAAAGATGGTCTTTGAGTTATTTTCTAAGGTGTGTGTATAAGAAATCTCAGCTCTTATTTGAACAAACTTTGTTGTTTAAGCTAAATCGGTGTTGTCATTTATGACTCAGGAATGTGGGAAAGGAAAAGAAAGCAGTGCTCTTATCTGCTCTGACATGTCCTGCAAGTCCTTTCACCATCCAGTTCCTGTTTGCCTCTCCAATGTTAGCCCTCCTTACTCTTTGGACAGTGTATTCCAGCCGCTGAATATTTTGCTTTCCCAGACTTGCCACCTCCTCCTTAAATCTTCCCCCTTCTCACTTTGCCTGGTTATCTCCAAGTTCTCGTTCATGTATCTGCTCAGGTTCTGCTGCCTTCCAGAAGCTTGTCCGCACTGGCTTAGTGCCCAGCTGTGTTCCCACATGTGTTAACTTCTCTGGGCCAGTGACTGCCTGCCTTCTTGCCTGTGTGTTGCACCAGGGCTGTGAGCTCCTTGAAGGTGAAGCCGTGTTCCCATCACTGTTGGCTCACTGCCTAGGTCTGTGACCCACTCTGCCTCTTCCTAGTTGTGTGACTCTGAGAAAGTTACTCATTTACTTCTGTGCCTCAGCTCATTACTTGTAAAAGGAATATAATAACTAGTATAATAACTGCTCCCTTCTTGCAGATAAAAATCAGTTTATATAAAACACCTAGAGCAGAATCTGACACATGGTAAATACTGTGTTAGCTCTTGTGGTTCTAGCCACAGTGTCTAGCAGCGGGCATCTACTGTGTGTTGGCAGTAGCTCTTAGCTGAGTAAATGACATTCTTGTAGAAGAACTATTTTAGTCAGCATCGAGGTTGTAGATAGTTCAAACAATTGATATTAACAAAGAAATGCCCAATAGTAGACAACAGGTATAGCTATGTCAAGTTATCTCTATACCCCTATTATTTATCAGAATATATGTCGGCATATCTTGTCTTCTTTAAATGGTTAAAGAAATACCTCGAAGGTGGAACTTACAGAGAGAATGTATTATGTAAGGAGACATTGCAAAGGGAAGCCAATGGGGAAGGAAGAGGGAGTTGTCTGGCTTAGCAGAAGGAGAGGGAAATAGCAGATACCTGCTGTCAAAAGTGATAGACAGGGAACATGGCAATTAGAAGAAAGATGTTGGAGAATTCAAAAAAAAAAAAAAAGTAACAAGAGATTCATTGTAGAGGCGTCTGACTGGCTCAGTTGGTAGAGCATGAGACTCGACCTCAGGGTTGTGAGTTCAAGTGCTATATTGGGTGTAGAGATTACTTTAAAAAAAAAAAAAGATTCATTGTATTGTCTCGAAAGAAAATAAGCTAAAAGCTGGAGATGTTCACCATTACTTCCCAGCTCACATTCAGGGAAAAGGTGGCCTTAGGTACCATATGCCCCCTCCCTCCTGGCCACAGCTCTCAGCAAACCAGAAATGCCCCCACTTGTACCTGCAGCCAATCATCTTCTTTCCTGAGAACTTGAAACTGAGACACAGAGATTAACAGTAAAGGTGTTGAAGCTTTAGAGATGTGTGTGTGTGTGTATAAATGTGTGTGTGTGTATATATGTGTGTGTGTGTGTGTGTTTATATAATTTGAGGCTTAACAAACCAAAGGCATGTAAAAAATACATTTTTTAAGGAAGCAGAAATTAAGAGCATTGCAAAGGGACTTGATATCTTGATATATAGGAAACCATATGGAGCAGACATTTAAGGCAAGGCAGGGATAGATAAAGCAGGCATGCCCAGATGGAACTGCATACAGAAGTGCTGCCAGCAAACTTTCAGTTCCAAAGAGGGCAAGCTGTACTGATACGGACAGGATATCAGGACATTCTCCTGGATTTTTACAAGCACCTGTTGATAAACTGAGATGAGTGGACTTCAAGCTCTTGCAGTGAGAAAACACACAAATGCCTCCAGCAGGAGCCCTACAGCATCTGGCACTACGCCTGTGAGTCTTCAGGTAGTCAGCCCCTTCGAACACCCTTCTCATGTCCTCCCCAAGGTGGAAAGCAGAAAAATTCTCTTCCCCAGCTCCCTTTGCAGCTGGGGCCAATGCCTGGGACCTAGGTTCTTCCTGTCAGAAACACACATGGTGGAGCTGGGCTCAGAAATGAGCCATGTGGTGCTTGCTTCAGCAGCGCGTGTATGAAAATTGGAACCATCCATCCCCTGCACCAGGATGACATGCAAATTTGCGAAGCGTTCCATATTTTTAAAAAAGGCGGGGGGGGGGGGGGCCGCAGTCAGGTAAGCCTCCAACTTGGGCTCAGGTCATGATCTCAGGAGTTGGAGCCCCCCAACAGGCTCTGTGCTGAGAGCTCAGGGCCTGGAGCCTGCTTTGGATTCTGTGTCTCCGTCTCTGCCTCTATCTCTGGCTCTCTCTCAAAAATAAAAAATAAAAAAAATTTTTTTTAAAGGTAAAAAAAATGAGAAACGAGCAATGTGGGGAGACAGACTTGGGACAGGGCACTGATTCTGCTGGTGGGAGTGGCAGGGGAGGGGGTGGGAGGGTGGCGCAGAGCCCCAGGCTTTCGGGAGCAGTGGTGGTTGCAAGATTAAATTCCGGGCTTTAGTTACCTCCGAGTCCCACTTCTGGCAAAGGTACAAACCGCAGCACCTAGTGCTCAGCTCACTGGCAGCAGTGGGTGCTTCCCATGAGGTCAGCTCGGAGCATGATTTTGGAATGTTCCAGCTTAGTTCTCAGCCTTTTTTTTTTTTCAGCCTCTCAATAATTCAATGGGCTACTCAATACTTTTTAAAAGGTATTTTTGGCTCAAACTCGCCAAAGTGGGTTCTACTATTTGCAACTTATAAAATCCTGACCAAACAGCACCTTTCACCGCAAAATTGTTTCTAAGATTGATACCTGACCTCTGTGAACACAGGAATGGGTGCACCTTTCAAGTTTCTCAAACACCCTGAACTGGGACTCTGAGGGTTCAGTGAGGGGGCCGGTATAGTTAGCCTCACACTGACAGTAAGAAACTACTCTGTCTAGGTTCCCCCTTTGGTAACAAGCTTCATTAGAAGACAAAACGAAGACGGCTCTGGCCTAAAAGAAGAATTGCGTAAAGAATTCAGCAAGTTAGAGGAGGTAATCTCTTCTCCTAGCTTTTATCAGAGTAAATGATACACTGTTCCTGCCCTCTTCTTTCTTTCTATTCCCGTTTCCCAAATCAGTTTGTGACAGTTAGTAATAACATCAATTAAGGAATTTTAGGTTACAACAGATTGCTATAAGCAGGTGCATTTAAGATAGAAATCAACACACCTAAAAATATTTTGTCATGGCTTGCTTTTAAAACAATTTGTTGCACTGATGTTAACAAGGGGGAGAAATGCACTGATATTTCCACAATTTGTCACCTGTTTTCATTTTTCCATGCCTGTTTCTAGTCCTCATCCATATATTAAAACAAAAAAAACAACAAAAAGAAAGAAAGGAAAGAAAGGTTAACATAACTAATCAGGGCATAGATATTATTCTGTGTTTTTTCCACTTAATAATACATAATAAACATTTCCCACCACAGAGTTTGCCATGAATCGTAAAGACACTTGGAGAAGCCCGGCTGAGTTTTTACCTCCCTTGGGGCAAAGCTGCCATTTGGGCCTTTAGATCAAGTCTTTCTCTTGGCCTTGAAACATTCCATTTTCTTGCTCAGCCTTGGGTTTTTACTAGACATAGTTCCTGTCTTGTATGGGAATGTATCCTATATTTTGTCAGTTTGAAGTTTGCTGTAGACTTTCTTCACAACTTTTTTTTAAGAAAAATGTTTCTAGTCTGTAAAAAACAAAAAGTCATGCATGAGTGTTAGATTTTACTGAATGTTTTGTCTATATCTATTACATCTATTGATATGTTCATAGAATTTTTTACCTTAATCTGATAAATATGGTGTTATTGACAGATTTTTCTGGTGTTAAACCATCCTAGCATTGTTTTCAATGGATTTTTCTATATACTATAGAACTAGTGAATACTTAAAGGTGTTGTATATTAATGAGATTGGGCTATTATTTTGTTTTCATAGTGTCCTTATTTTTTATATCAAGGATATTCTAACCTGATAAAACGAGGGGTTACTTTCCCTGTATTTCTAATCTCAGAAACCATTTGATAGGGTTTGGCTGTTTCTGCTTTTACTAACTAGCCCAGGAGTTCAGTAGCTCAATGCATTTATTTTCAGTCTTTCTTGATTGTTTAATGCATTAATGACTAACACACTACTTCTAAACATCGTAGCTGCATCCAGTATGTTTTACTGTGAAGGACTTTCATTGTTCAGTTCTAAATTTTTTTTTTTCTGTTTCCATGATTTTCTCATTGCCTACCAATTATTGATCATGTACTTGTAAGTTTCCTAAACTACATCTTTTGCTGTTTTCTAATTTAATTATATTATGGTCAGAGAATGCATGTGGGATGTTGTTTCTTTGAAGATTAAGACTTTTGTGTTTGGCAACCTGGTAAAGCCCATGCTTATAAATGCTTAAATTAAAATATGTAAGATTAACTCTACTGTGGTTTATTTCATAATGGAAATACCTGCTAACTGTGGGGTTAGTGGAGTTGGGAGAAGGTATGTACTTTTTTCTCATCTAAGTTCAGACTCCAGATTAAGAACTCATGCTTCAAAGTGAGTAATATCATTTCCATGCTTTAGGTTGCTGAGAGGGTTATTTCCTTCTGATTTAAACTGTCATACTAAATTTTATTTATGCAGAATATAATAACCAGACACTATAGTTTAAGGACCCAGTTAATATCGATTCATTGTACAATTCTGAGTGCCTAATAACTACAAGGTACTCTGCTAGAAAGTATGGGAGGTAGAAAGTAAGATGTTGTCTATACTCTTCAGATATTTAGTTTGGTAGTAGATGGTTGATATATGCCATCAATCTATAATGCAGACTGTTATACGGGCCCTGAGGAAAATTGCAGAAGTTTTATAAACAGTAAGTTGGTTTGTTTATTAGGCAGATAATATTCTGTTTCTTTACTTTGGCAAAACCATTAATGCCAAGGCACGTTCTTGAATTTCAGGAACATATAACTTGTTTTGGCTTTCAAATAATTTTGACATCAGTTTAATAGTTAATCCAAGGGCACCTGGGTGGCTCAGTCGGTTGAGCATCTGACTTCAGCTCAGGTCATGATCTCACAGTTTGTGGCTTCAAGCCCTGCATCAGGCTCTGTGCTGACCGCTTGCTCAGAGCCTGGAGCCTGCTTCTGATTCTGTGTCTCCTTCTCTCTCTGCCCCTCCCCCGCTCATGCTTTGTCTCACTGTTTCTCAAAAATAAATAAATGTAAAAAAACAAAAAAAAACCTTTAAAAAAATAGTTAATCCAGTTATTTCCAGCATATTTTAGGTAAAATTTTAATTGAAGTATTACATGCAGAGAAGTACCCAAAGCATGAGTACAGCTTGATGAATTTTTACAAAGTAAACATAGTCATGGAATTAGCACCCATAACAAGAAACAGTATTAGTTCTGGCTGTTTTTGCTCTTTATACATATGGAATCCTAGGATATGTACTCTTCGGAGTCTGGCTTCTTTCATACATTAGGTTTGTGAGATTCATCTATATTGTGTATAGTTCATTCCTGTTCTTTGTATAGTGTTTCAACCTATGACTATAGCAGTTTGTTTATCCGTTTTACTACTGATGGACAGTGAACAGTTCTATCTTGGGGCTGTTACAAATAGTGCTGCAATTAACATTCTCATATCTATCTTTTGGTGAATGGATGTTCACATTTCCAAAGAGGAGAATCATGGGGTTGGAGTGTATGAACATTCAGGCAGCTTTATTACATACTGTGAAAACATGGTTGTGCCAGTTTTTGCTCCTGCCAGCAGTGGTTCTGCTTGCTAACTTTGTCTTGTTCATTTTAGCCATTCTGATGGATGTGTGGTAGTATTACATTCTGGCCCTAATTTGCATTTCCCTGATGACTAATGCAGTTGAATATCTTTTCAAATGGTTTTTGGCCATAGAGATATCCTCTTTTATGAAGTTCAAGTCTGGCCCAAATTTCTAATGAGTTGTTTGCCTTTTTTTCTTATTGATTCCTCAGAGGTGTTGGATTTCTCTCTATATTCTGAATGCCAGTCCTCTGTTGGGTGTGTGTATTACAAACATCTTGTAGTCTGTGGCTTGTTTTATTTTTCTCTACTTTCCAGTTTATTTTGTTGATTGTTTGCTTCATCCCAAACCAGGAGATTCTAAAGTTCAAACAAGGGGCGCCTGGGTGGCGCAGTCGGTTAAGCATCTGGCTTCAGCCAGGTCACGATCTCGCGGTCCGTGAGTTCGAGCCCCGCGTCAGGCTCTGGGCTGATGGCTCAGAGCCTGGAGCCTGTTTCCGATTCTGTGTCTCCCTCTCTCTGCCCCTCGCCCGTTCATGCTCTGTCTCTCTCTGTCCCAGAAAAATAAATTAAAAAAAAGTTGAAAAAAAAAAAAGAAAAAAATAAAGTTCAAACAAAAAGCCAACTTGAATATGTCGGCATAAAAGCTACTTCTCTCACTTGCTCTACTTACCTGGTCTTCCTAATATCTGATGATGAATCTTACGAAATGCACACTTAAGCAGTACTCTCATGCTGTTTAACATTCAGGTTCTGACCAATAAGAAGACAACCTTCTTTGGTGGCAATTCTCTTTCTATGATTGATTACCTCATCTGGCCCTGGTTTGAACGGCTCGAAGTTCTGGAGTTAAATGAGTAAGACATTTGAGTATTTTGTACATAATTTAGGATAATGATGACTGGCATATTATATGTTGACCTTTTTTCCTGAACAAAAATGAAACTGTTTTATACAACTGGTATGAATGGGCACAAGCAGACAGGAGGAGAGTCTTGGACTATCCAGGGCATATACTCACCCCCCTTCTCCATTCCTGGAAGTGTGCGGTGCAGGGGTGGGCAGAGAGTACTGCAACATGTAACAAAATGTTTTAAAAATAATTTACTCCTTCCCTTCTGGCTAAAAATCCGTAAGTAAGTGCATTTTTATAAGCTTTATCATGTGGGATTGTATGACCAATGCTCCCTCCCATTTTCCAGCAGGATCCCCACACTAGTTTCTAAACTCCATGTTTTGAAGTTAGGCAGCCACCTTGGCTTACTCCCAATTCTTAGAGCTATTCAGGGTTACTTTTAGTCAGTCTTGCTATAGAATAATAACTATATAACATCCATGGCTGTCTTTCATGTTCTCATTTTAACAAAGTTATCAGTCTGCCTGGATGCATTCTTGTGCTAACTGAGCAAGTCACTTGACTCTAGGATTCCTCTTCCACAAAACAAAGACCTCTAAAATATCTTCCAAATCTAATATTCTGGTTATGTGCATTGTAAAGAAATATTTTAAAAGATTAGAGGAAAACAAAAGGAAACTGTAGAGTGATAATGGTATAGGAGACTTTGCAATGCCTTCCTAGTTCATCTAGCTCACATGTTCATTCTTTTCCCTTCCCACAGGTGTGTAGATCACACTCCAAAACTTAAGCTCTGGATGGCAGCCATGAGGGAAGATCCTGCAGTGTCCTCCCTCCTCATTGAGGCGAAGGCCTTTCGAGGTTTCTTAGAGCTCTACTTGCAGAACAGCCCTGAGGCCTGTGATTATGGGCTCTGATGGGGGCAGGAGTCAGCCATGAAGAGATGTCTGATATTTTCCTTCACGAATATGAGGAAAACATGCTTTCATTTTACCAAATGCTCTCATGTCTCGCTGGATCACCTTCTCTGATTTGACATCGTGGCTTAAGGCCCTTAAGGCCTTCCTACAGAAATGTAAGCTCACATGCTTCTAAGGGTTTTATCATAGTTTCTGCTGAAAATCTCTAAATCATCATCTCTGGTGAGAACTGGACTTCAATCTAGATTTCTTCCTGCCCATAGGACATTTCCACTTGGATACTCTGTTGTTTCTACAGCTGCCTTCTCAAGTTTTCAATTCCTCATTCTTTTCTTTCCATCAACTTAATTTCACTACCTTTTTTATTCCCATTGTCACCACTTAAGACCAGACTAATAACACCTCAAAGTTAGGTGACTAAGTGTCCTCCTATTTGGTTTCCCCGTCTTCAATCTCAATGCCCTTCAAATTCTTCGTACCAACTCCCATGCTGGGCACATGGCAGGTATCCCATAAATGTAACTAAATACTGTGAAGGGGCGCCTGGGTGGCTCAGTCAGTTAAGCTTCTGACTTCAGCTCAAGTCACTATCTCAGGAGTTCAAGCCCTGCGTTGGGCTCTGTGCTGACAGCTCAGAGCCTGGAGCCTGCTTTGGATTCTGTGTCTCCTTCTCTCTCTGCCCTACCCCCTTCCAAAGATAAACATTAAAAAATTTTTTTTTTTTTAAATAATGTGGAGACCACATCTATCAATTCCGATGTAAGTCTGGATGAGTAATTCAGAAATATTAATGCTATCTTCCATAGCCCACCGAGCTTCTATTTAATTTTTATCATCACATTACTTCCATTAGAAGAAGGTAGGTCAGGGGCACCTGGGTGCCTCTGTTGGTTAAGGGTACAACTTGGGCTCAGGTCATTATCTCTCTGCTCTTGAGTGCAAGCCCCGCTTCGGGCTCTGTGCTGACAGCTCAGAGCATGGAGCCTGCTTCAGATTCTGTGTCTCCCTCTCTCCCCGCCCCTCCCCTGCTCATGCCCTGTGTCTCTCTGCCTCTCAAAAATGAACAAATGTTGGGGCGCCTGGGTGGCGCAGTCGGTTAAGCGTCCGACTTCAGCCAGGTCACGATCTCGCGGTCGGTGAGTTCGAGCCCCGAGTCGGGCTCTGGGCTGATGGCTCAGAGCCTGGAGCCTGTTTCCGATTCTGTGTCTCCCTCTCTCTCTGCCCCTCCCCCCGTTCATGCTCTGTCTCTCTCTGTCCCAAAAATAAATAAACGTTGAAAAAAAAATTTTTAAAAAATGAACAAATGTTAAAAAAATAAAAATTTAAAGAAATAAAAAAAAAAGAACTTAGGTCAAAGAGCATCATTTCATTCTACAGATGGTTTTACTAAGATCCCGAAGCTAAATGGGTCCTTAAGATGCTGGCAGAAAGATCGAGAACACAGCCAACACACTGTGAATATCAGTGAGCTGTCGACCCACCCCATTACAGTCTGGTTTCCGGTACATATTCTTTTTTTTTTTCCAACGTTTATTTATTTTTAGGACAGAGAGAGAGCATGAACGGGGGAGGGGCAGAGAGAGAGGGAGACACAGAATCGGAAACAGGCTCCAGGCTCTGAGCCATCAGCCCAGAGCCCGACGCGGGGCTCGAACTCACAGACCGCGAGATCGTGACCTGGCTGAAGTCGGACGCTTAACCGACTGCGCCACCCAGGCGCCCCTCCGGTACATATTCTTAAACGTAAGAGCGCATAACAATCACCTAAGGCTCACCGCTGGATTTCCGATTCGGTGGGTCCAGGGTGGGCTGCAAAGTCCACATTTGAAACGAGCTCTCCCCCTCCCCCACCCCCACCCCATGGTGATACAGGCGATCCAAGGACCGCACCCTGAGAGGCCGTGAGAACCGATTGACTTCACAAAAGGCCTCTTGCCGCAAACCCTCGGCCGCCACCCACGCCCAAGCTCCGGGTGGACTCATCTCTGCCGCCGTCCGCCTGCCCCACCCTCCAGGCCCCGGTCGGCTGCGGGCACTTCAGTCGAATGTAGACCGGGGCGCTGAGCTGCCATTGCCAGCCACGACCTGGCTTCTACTTTTGCCAGCTACGACACCGCAAGCACTCCCGACTTCGGTATCCAGGAGCCTGTAACGCGGCCGCCCATTGGCTCAGCTCCGCACTGCTTGGCCGTAGGGCTTTCAAAGGCTTTAAAGACTGGCTGGAGTTCCAGGCTCCGCGGCCAGTCGGCGGGTAGGATCGCGTTCTAAGGGGCGGGTTCCGCCTGGGCCCCACCTCCCTCCGCTGCTACTGCCAGCTACTGCTGGCTCCGCTCTACTTCCGATTCTGTCCGCCGGGCGCGAGTGGGTCAGTCCGGTGTGTCTTTCTCTTGTTACCTCCCCCGGGTGGGTCTGTCCGGTCTGTGGTGCATTGGAAGGGAGAGGGGTTTGAGGTCAATAATGGATTTTGGATTTTTCACGAATTTCGGGTTTGCCTAACACTTTTAAAAGGAAAACCCAACGACTTATCTTCATCAAAGTTTCATCAAAGATTTTAACATCAAGAAAAGCACAAGCTCTATAATTTAAAGAACAGGTCTTTAAAGCGAATCCCTTTAACTTAAAAAAAAAACCTCATTAAATTATTCTTATTTTTCTGGTTTGGCTGGAGTAGGTAAAGACGACCGAAGATCAGGAATTCTCAGGCTTGCATCCGGCACCACTAGGTTAGCTACATTACAGGGCATTCGCTGCAGGCAAATTTGGTCCCCGCGAAAGTCTTCACGTTGTGAGGATTTATGGGACTCCCCTGCTACGTTCAAATACTAATAAAAATAATAGCTAATGTTGAGTGCTTGCTAGGTATTAAATGTCTCTTAACCAGTATCTGAATTAATCCTCCCCAAGCTACAGAATGTGTTGGTACTATTGGCTCTAAATTATGGGAGGGGGAACATTGGGGCATAGAAAGTTGTGTGTTTCCCAAGGTCACCAAGCTAGTAAATGCTAAAGAGGTGATTTAAATCCAGCCTGAACTCCTACAGCCGTTCAGAGCATTCTTGAGATAAGATCATACATTTGCTTCTGCCCCAGTCTCTATTCACTAGCATTTAGAGGCTGAGCCAGGAGAGGATAGTATCCACCTTTTGGACACACCACTATTATGTCTGGGATTTAACAGGAAGTGTTGATGTTCCTTTTTCAAATTTAGTGTGTTCTGTTAAATTTTACAAATATTTGACTTTGGCTAATTTCAGGATCTTGAAAATCTGCCTTTGCTCTTTCAAATGATAACATATTAAAATGTTTAATTTTTTTTTCTTTGATCCCCCAAGCTGTAAGGAGAAATAGGAATAGGAAAGTGGAATCCAGTACTTAGGAAGAAATTCTCCTTTGACTCAGGATTCCATAGTGGGATGATGAAGTTCTTCCTCTGGTAACTTTAGTAATCTTATTTGATGTGTCCCAGATTGGGGTGTGTGTGTGTGTGTGTGTGTGTGTGTGTGTGTGTGTGTGTGTAGTTCAGGAGGGCATTGGGATTAAAATAAAGTGGTGGAAAGTTACATACTTTCAGTTATAGGTAAGTCCTGGGGATGTAATGTACAACAAGATGACTATATGTAACACCGCTGTATGGTATATTTGAAAGTTGCTCAGAAAGTAGATCCTAAAAGATCTCGTGGGGAGATTTTGTTTTTTAAACTGTATGAGGAGATGGATGGTAACTAAACTCATTGAGGTAATCATTATACAATTTATATAAGTCATTATACTTTGTATCTTAGACTCATACAGAGCTGTATGTCAATTATGTCTCAATAAAACTGAAACAAAAAAGTCCCAAAGGCATTAGAACACAGGATTCCCTATGAGCCCAACTTGCTGGAAACAGTCCTGGGAAAATAGAGATTTTCCCCTTACTTATCGCATTCTTTGAACTTGGCAAACAAGTTTTGAACACCCGGTAACATAATTTTTCATGTAAATTAGGCTTCTGAAATGTCCTCCAGTTTCTGCCACTGTCAGAGATTGGTGTAACAAAAAAAAAAAAAAAGTTTTTTAACTGCAAAATGCAAACTCTGCTTTCTCTCCGTTTCTCAAAACAGAGACATGTGTAGTTAAAGAAATTATTTCTCTGGTGGCATTCTTTTCGTAGAAGGCTTGAATAATTATCACCCATGACTGAAGTTCCCCACAGTTTCAAAACTGATCCGGTTCTGTTTCAGGTAGCTAGAAATGATTTAGAGTAGGTTTCATATAGCCCTATTACTATTTGTTTCTTGCTTGAGTGAATCAGTATAATAGTGGTATAAACATGATATAATAACATAAGAAGAACGTTTGCAAAGAGGATTTCAAAGAGGTACATATTGGTTCTTAGAAAGGAAGTAGGGATAAGCTTAAAGGTCATAATTAAAATCTTTCTAGGGAAACCATAGCATTCAGTGGTAAGATTAAGAACCACACTACTGAAATGTAGCTTGCAGCCTGCAACCCATTCAACTGGCATTAAATTGGTAGCTGGTGAAATAAGTATTTTGAGTTGAATTTTAATTCTAATGTGCCTGGCAAAGCAGAATTGCGGTACATTTCATCTTTATAGATACAAAATTGGAGTGCACTGTGCTATTAGACATGTGTTCTTATTCACTAATATTAGTCATTAATTTCCAAACACACTGAGCTCTTACTATACTGAGGATGTGCACGATTTCATTCAATATTCAAAACCTATCAAGTAGCTACGATTAGTGTTTTTTTACAGATGATGAAGATGAAGGTCCAAGAGGTTAGATACCTTGCCCAAGAGCCAAAGCCAGGGTTTAAATATAGTGCCAAGTAAGAATCTTGACAATATATTACTTCTTTTCGGAGAAAGAAATGTTTCCATCATTCTATCTTTTCTAACTTCACCAACTACACTCCCATTTTAGAATGTGGCTTCCAACACACAGGTATACTTTTAATAAATAATATCTTCCAACTCTTAGAGTTGATTTTCCTGATGAGTGGGGATGAGAGAAAAAAGTTGGAAATACATTCTCTTCTGGCATAGTAATAAGATGATTCAGGAACCTTTTACTTTGCTAATGTAATTCCCAATTTGTCTATTGTTAATTCAGTCATTGTCAGTATAGAGCAGGGATGGGCAAACTAAGGCCAACAGGTCAAATCCAGTCCAGTGCTGGTTTTTAATGTTTATTTGTTCTTGAGAGAGAGAGAGAGAGAGAGAGAGGGAGAGAGAGAGGGAGACCCAGACTCAGAAGCAGGCTCCAGGCTTCTGTCAGCACAGAGCCGGAGGCGGGGCTCGAACCCACAAACCATGAGATCATGACCTGAGCCAAAGTCGAAGACTTAACTGACTAAAACAGCCAGGTGCCCCTCCACTGCTGGATTTTTTACAGTCCAAGACCTAAGAATGGTTTTTACATTTTTACTTCTTTTTTTTTTTTTTTTCAAGATTATTCATTTATTTTGAGGGAGAGAGAGAGCACAAGCAGGGGAGGGTCAGAGAGAGAGAGGCAGAGGGAGAGAGAATCCCAAACAGGCTCCGTGCTGTCTGCCCGGAGCCCAATGCAGGGTTCCATCTCATGAACCGTGAGATCATGACCTGAGCCCAAACCAAGAGTGAATGCTTAACCAACTGAGTGACCCAGGCACCCTGGTTTTTACATTTGTAAATGGTTGGAAAAAAATCAAGAGAATAATCATAATTTGTGCCACATGAAAACTATATGAAATTCACCAAAAGTGAGCCCTAATGAAAACTGTGGGCATTGGACAATGATGTGTCAATGCAGGGTCATCGATTATAAAACTGTACCTCTGATGGGGGATGTTGATGGTGGAGGAGTCTGTGTATGTGTAGGGGTAGTGAGTATATGGGAAATCGTATCTTCTCAATTTTGTTGTGAATCGAAAACTACTCTAAAAATAAAATCGTTAAAATATATATAAAATTTAAATTCAGCATTCACAATGTTTTATTGAAACACAGCCGCACCCATTCATTTGTATATTAATTCTGGCTGTTTTCACCCTAAAATGTAGAGAGTAGTTGAGACAAGCTGGCTGGAAGAGCCTAAAGTATTTATTATCTCAACTTTTATAGAAAAGTTTGCCCAACTCTGGGATAGAATAAGATTCTGGTTGGATTGCTGCTCCAGGAGTTGAACTTCCAGGCTTCAGAATCCTCCCTCCACCTCTTATTAGTTGTGAGGCTTTTGACAAGTGACTTCACCTTGCTAGCATCAGCTTGGTCGTCTTTTAAACTAAAATTATAGAATTCTTATAGGACTATTTTAAGGATTAAATGATTGAATACACATAAAGCACCAAATATGTGTTAGTAATAATTTCACATTCCTCTTATGCCCCCCCCCTTTAAAATCTGGATATATTTTCTTCCAACTCTTTGAATCTGCTTTTCTTATGTGAGGATACATTGGTCTGCCGAGGAGTCACTTCCTTGTCTACCAAGAAGCTCTCACGTGATATGGCTATATTCATTGCTTTCATCTTACCATCCAATTTGTTCTTTCCCCAACCCCCCTTTAAAAAAATATTTTAGTAATCTCTACACCCAGAGTCGGGCTCAAACTCACAACCCCCAGATCAAGAGTCGCACACTCTACCAACTGAACCAGCCAGGCGCTCCACTAATTTGTTGTTCTTGGTCAAAATTAGCTCCAGAATAGTAGTTATCCTATTACTTTATCTGTCTTCCAAAATGCAAAATTGTTAGCATGGCAAGTCAGTTTACCTTTTGCAATACCAGATGTCCTACTGACATATAATATTTTCTTTCCAGAGAACACTTATTCAAACATTTTTTGCCACTCTCCAATTCTTATAAAGCGACAACTACTCAAAACCACATGAATTCACTCTGAATGACTTAGCAAAAAATGTAGTAACCGAGTCACTATCCTGAAGATTTTTAAAGATTCTTATTCAGTAGAAAAAAAAAAACCAACCTATTAACCAATGATTTCTGGATAGATTGAAATTCCAAAGGCCAAAAGATACCCATTCATAAGTTACATAATTAGGTTCTGCCATTTTAATAAAGATATTTAAATTTAGTGGACATCTGAGCAGCTGTTATGTGTTATATCTCACACATAATCAACACTTATAAGAATGGACTTAACATTCCTACCCTCTTAACCAACTTTAGAGGCCAAGACAATAAAGTCAGGCTTTGAACTTTTAAAGTTCTTCAACCCCACTCACTGGTCACGTTGGGCAAGTAATTTCATTTTTCCGAGGCTCTTTTCTGTTTTGCAAGATAGGAATAATACTAGCTGCCTAACTGAGTAGTCATGGGAATCAAACAAGGTAGTCAATGGAAATCAGTTGGTGTGAGTGAGACAGATCATACTTTTCTTTCCTTCTTTACCTGTCAATCTTATACAATCCATTGACAAGCAATTCCCATTTCAACCAAGTCCTGTAAAGTTAAAGGAATTATTTTACTACCTGCTAAATTTCATGATCTCAGCCTATCAGAGTCAGAACAAAGATCAGCTACCTCCATTATGTAAGGTAGACGGAAGAGCTATCCAAGTGGTCCCTGTATTGCTGGGTTGTTGGCCATGTTTTCCTTGGCAATTTGAGTTTTCTCTGAAATGAGTGCTGGGAGTGGCAAGAATTTACAAATTTGTCCTTGCCTCTAGGTAAAGAATGTTCCTATTCATCACTAGTTTTCTGTAGCTAGGATAAAATGTCACAAATAGGGCGAGAATAAAGGTGAAGCAAGTGAGGGGCCTCATTCCGCAAAAAATTTAAGGAGGCACTCACTCTCCTGGTCATGCAAGATTTCAACACTAACAAGTTTTCATCCTTATCTGCTATATCCGGAGGAAGTCTGGCTTCACTGAAAACAAACAAATCTTATTCATTATAGGGAGGTTGTGTCCAATTGTCTTAGAGATGCAGGAGGGAGGGTTTAGGATGGGAAAGAAAACGTATCATTACTCTGGTCAAGTTTTACTGAACTCCCTTGAAATACAAGCTGGAGTTTAAATGCCCAATCTTCAGGGACTTTGGATCTGGAGGAGAGACCCACCCTGAATGCTCTACCACGTGTTCAAGGCAAGGGGTTCTTTTCAGGGTTCTCTTGCTCGCTCTGCCTTTTGGGCTTCCAGATCTGGGCAGATGTCTCTTTCGGTTAAGTTGTCCTAGCTCCCGTCCCAGATCACTTCCCTTCTGTCCCCTCGCCGCCTCCCCTTCAACCCCGACCTCAGTTACTCAAAAATTGAATTTGGGGCTAGGAGGGGCAGGCTGGAGCGAAGCTGTCCCTAGAGCCTGCGGCCGCGGCGAGGGTAACACGCCGCGCAGACGCCGGGAGACCATGGAGGATGCGACCAGGACCTTTGGGAAAGGTGAGCCCCCTCGACAGCTGTCCCCGGACTGGGGGCTCCGCGTGGCTGGGGATGTTGGCTCTGGGAGATGGGGCTGTCGGGCCATGGCCCCCAGACCAGCGCGGCGGGGAGGGACTTGAGGGGTTTCTCTGCACAAAAGCCGAATGAAATGTGTCCTCTCTGGGACTCGGGAGGCGGGGTGCGAGCAGTTCTCTTGGGATCCCCGGGAGGTGAGTGAGCCCACCTCCCCGTGGGTTCACCGGTCCCTCGATCCCTCCCACCCCCCGCAGGAAGCTGCCCCCCGGGGCCCGTCCCAGAGGGCCTGATCCGCGTCTACAGTATGAGGTTCTGCCCCTTTGCGCACAGGACGCGCCTTGTCCTCCGGGCCAAAGGCATCAGGTGAGAAGCTGAAAGCCAGAGCCACAGAGGCGAGCGGGGTGCTCAAAATCTGGGGCGCCCTGCCCGGATTTCAGAGGCGCTCCTTGTGTCCCTTTCTTCTGAGGCAGAGTCGGTAAGTGGTTAGCAGAGGGCGGGTTCTTTAGCAGGCGGTCCTGAACTGCACGGCTAGTTCGTAGCGGTGTCTGTGCCGGAAACTTCCAGGACATCTCGCGGTAAACTGAACCTTGCCTCTGGCGAGCCGGTTCCCTCCCGTAATGCTTGTGAAGGAAGGGCACTGCGGCTGCTACGAGGCCTTCTCTGACTGCTCCAGCGAATGGGCCCCCCACCCAGGCAACCAGGCAACTTCAGTTCACTTTCTTCATTCCGCTTACCGCATCCAGCATTTTATCCGTTCGTTCCTCTCCCCTCTACGCTCCTCGGCCCCACTGCCACCACCGCCACCCCCCACCCCGCCCCCGGTGGCCAAATGTAATTTCTTAGGGTAGGGCTTTTGTCTGTTTTACTCCTGAGCTAGAAGAGAGCCTGGTGCATGGTAGGTGTTGAAAAATATTTTTTGAATGAATGAACAAATAGTTCCAATCAATGAAGTAGGTAGAAAGAACTGCAGTCAAGAGGTGTCTTGAAGGTTCTAACATACCTGAGAAATAGGTACATTTTCTTCCAGAAGGAATTTGCAAAACTAGCACCTGCAGAGGAGGTCTGGGTATGGAACTGGGTAGAGCAACTTTGCTGGAATACGGACTGAGGAGTGCAGCTAGCCAGAGCCAAAGTGTTGAGGTTGTGTTATTCCAGGCTTTTGACTCTCTTGGAGAGTCATTAAGGGATTAAGGGAGTCATTAAGGGATGACTTCAGAGTTTCAGACTGATGTCAGAGAAATACCAAGAAATAATAATGGAGAGACATTTTATTATGCAATTCTGTTCTGTTGAGTGTATATGGCATACACTTCCAGATTCTTCCTTATGGCTTGAGTCTAGTTGGCCCTAAGGTTACCTATTTAAAATAACAACAGCTCCAGGTTTTACCCTTAAGTGACAAATTGATAGTTTAGGAAGCAATGTAAGTATTTCTTTAGGGCAGAGTTTTTCAACTTTGGCACTATTGACATTCTGGGCCAGGTAGATCTTTGGGGTGTGTGTGTGTGTGTGTGTGTGTGTGTGTGTGTGTGTTTGGGGTGGGGTGGGGTGCTGTCCTCTTCATTGTTGGGCATTTAGCAGCATCCCTGGTCTCTACCCATTAGATATGACAATCAAAAAGTGGCTCCACATAGTGACATATGTCCCTGCAGAATGGAGCAGGATTACTCCTGGCTGAAAACCACTGCTTTAGGATTTAAGATACTCTCCTTGACTGAGCAAAGAATATACTCATTTGTTTCCTTTACTCTTTTAAACATATGAGCACTTCTGGTAACTTTATAGGCTTGAGCCTCTAATAATAATAATGGGAAGAATAAAAAAGTTATTACATGCTTATGTACCTAGGCACTGTCCCAAGCACTTTAGACACACTTATTTGATCCTCACCACAATGCCAAGATGGCCACAATGATTCCTCCCATTTTACAATTAAGGGCACTGAACACAGAGAGGTTAAGGAATTTGTCCAGCATCACAAGCTAGACAGTCCAAACCACAGGCAATCTGATGCCAGAGTTTGAGCTCATAACTACTAATATTTACCATATCCTTTTGTGACTTGTTAATATCATATTTGTATTTGCAAGCTTTAAAACGTAGGAAACTCTGTAATGCTGTGCTTAAGAGTGTGAGCTCTGAGTCAGACTTCCTGACTCTCAGCTTGGCTGTACTATTTCCTAGCAGTGATAATGGGCAGGAGATTGAACCTCTTGGAGGCAGGAATCACAAAGAGCAAACAAGACAAGGCAGAAAAAATGTTTAGCTCGTCTTTTTTTTTTTTTTTTTTTTTAGTTTATTCATCTTTGAAAGAGAGAGAGACAGAGCATAAGCGGGGAAGGGGAAGAGAGAGGGAAACACAGAATCCAAAGCAGGCTCCAGGCTCTGAGCTGTCAGCACAGAGCCTGATGTGGGGCTCGAACCCACAAACTGCAAGATCATGACCTGAGCCGAAGTCAGACACTCAACCGACTGAGCCACCCAGGCGCCCCTAGCTCGTCTTAACTATAGCAATGGAGACAATGATGTTGCTATGTATTTTTCTTTGTAGAAACCTAAACTTTGAAAAACTTATTGCAAATTGAAATTTTATAATTTTATAAATTTTATAAATTTTATAAATTTCCATATGAATGTGTCTGCGTAAGCCTCTCATTTTTGTTCTGTCTTATTTTCCCTCTGCTTTTGAAGACATGAAGTAATCAACATTAACCTGAGAAACAAGCCTGAATGGTACTATACAAAGCACCCTTTTGGCCAAATTCCTGTCCTGGAGAACAGCAAATGTCAGTTGATCTATGAATCTGTCATCGCCTGTGAGTACCTGGATGATGCTTATCCTGGAAGGAAGCTGTATCCATATGACCCTTATGAGCGGGCTCGCCAGAAGATGTTATTGGAGCTATTCTATAAGGTATATCCAAAATTTTAAAAAGCCACTTACAGTCTATTTTACTTTGTATGTCTTTCCCAAACCTCAGTTCATTTTTAAAGCTAAATCATTGATGAGGTTGTTTTGTGTTAATACTACGTGCATCTTAGAAGGAAAACTAGTATGGAGTAATAGTAGGGCTCTCACCTCTAAAATTAAAGATGAAAGGCTTAACTGATAGGTTCTTTTCCATTTCAACTAGGAGACTCAAGAGGTATGGTTACGGTGTGGTCATGACCATGTGCCTCAAGGTGGGAAGGTTGAAAGAGCTGAAAACTGGTAGCGCTTTAAGGGGAATATTTCTAAGGTTTCAGGTAAAAAAAAATTCGGGTGTTAAGAAGGTAATGCATGAAGGGGGACTGGACTTTATGCAGAGCAACAGTGCCAACTACCCAGGAAACATGAAGAAGAGAGAACAGGGGATACCTGTTGATAATATAAGAAAAAAAGGAGTTTAATGATAGTTCTCTTTGAAAAGAAATAAAAGGAACTCAAGAACATTAATGGCTGACCTATCTTGAGCATTTATGCTGTGCCAAGCATGGCCCTACCTGCGTTATAAAGGTCAACTCGCTTAACGCTCCCAACAGCCCTGCAAGGCGGGCACTGTTATTGTATCCATTCTTCAGATGACAACACTGAGGCTTAGAGAGGTTAAGTGCCCCACCGCAGATTGAACAACGAAGAAGTAGCTGAGCGAGTAAGGAGCACTAGAGACCCCCTTTAAAGTGCCTTGTTTTGCCAGGGTGCTGTGACAGTGGATTCCTGGAACCCAGAGATGGCATGACCCTCCCAGGAGGTGGGGAACCTGGATGTGCGTGTTGTCCTGTTCAGTTGGAGTGATAAAGCTTTGGCTGTGTTTTCAGGCAGAACAGGAGCACAGAGTTTCCTTAGACTTCTCCACTAAGAACCTGTGTTCTCTGATTAGGTCCCACATTTGACCAAGGAGTGTCTGGTGGCCATAAGATGTGGGAGAGAATGTGCTGATCTGAAGCTAGCCCTGCGTCAGGAATTCTGCAACCTTGAAGAGGTACAAAAGGGGGCCCCTCTCCTGGTCAGATTCAGTGGAAGAGGTGATACAGGGTCCTGAGCCTGACCCCTTGCTTTCACAGACTTATTCTTTCTGCCAGAAGTTGATAAGTTCAGGTGCCAGTCATCTGGTTTTAACTTGTGGGTGCTTGCTCCCCACTAACCTGTTATGGAACTATTCTTGAAAATCTGGCAAGGAAGGGGGAAGGACACGTGATGAGTTTCTTCCTTTCCCCAACTCACCACATTCTTTACTGCTGCATGGCTTCTGTACTTTCTGCCAATGAGGCTAAGATTTATATTCGTTAGGGATTTTGTTTGGCTGCTAGCAAAAGGGACCTTACTACTGTAAACTTATTTTATAACAGTTTGCTCTCTCACATAAAAAGTCAGAGGTAGTGCAGTTCAGGGCTATTTTGATGGCTTCTTTATAAAGTTATTAGGGACTGAGGCTCTCTTTCCATCTGCTTGTCATCTTTAGTGCAGGTCTTTCATCCTCAAAATGACAAGATAGCTGCTGGAACTGCAGCCATCATTTCTAAGTTCCAGGCTGAGGAAAGGAGAACAAGGGGGGAAAAATGGTGAAAGGCCATGCCCCTTTAAAAGGCTTTCCCAGAATCCTTACTCAATTATTCCTTAAATCTCATTGGCCGCAACTTAGTTGTTGTGTGAGAACTATGTGCAGAGCCAGCTGGGAAATGTAGTCTTTTAGCTGGGGACACCTTGAATAAATCAGGGTTCTGTAATCAAGAAAGAGGGGAGAGTGGCTATGGGTAGGAAAGGAGCAATCTCTGCCAGCAGATCGTTCCCTAACCTGGCAGTAATACAGCTACTTACCCCTTACCTCTAGAATGATCTGAAAGGTGGTTCTATGACTTCCTTTAAATTTGTTCTAGAATCTGATATGTTCCCTTTATGGGGCTGGGAGTTGTAACTCTGTTGGCAGCTAGAGAATGCTATTTTTATCCCTTTCAGGGAAGGCTGATTATTAATTCTCTTTCATTTGACCTTTGTCAAGTGGAAGTAGGTTACATTTATTTACATTTCCAGCTACCTATCTTAGATTTGTACAATTGCAGTATTTATGGATGATGAATAATTATCTATAAGAAAGGACTTCTGAAAGAAGAAGAAGCTCTGATTTATAGCATTTTCTATTATTTTTTTAAATGTTTATTTATTTTTGAGACAATGCGAGAGACAGAGTGCAAGCAGCGGAGGGGCAGACAGAGGGAGACACGGAATCTGAAGCGGGCTCCAGGCTCTGAGCTGTCAGCCCAGAGCCCGACACGGGGCTGGAACTCACGAACTGTGAGATCATGACCTGAGCCGAAGTGGGACGCTTAACCGACTGAGCCACTCAGGCCCCCCTGATTTATAGCATTTTCTGATTTCGGTGCTGTAAATACTCCCACCAAATGCTGATTTGACCTACCAATGTTGTGTGCCCAGGGTTGAAAAGAGATGTGATTGGTGATTGGTCAGCTCCGGCACAACACTGAATAACACATTTCCTCTTTATCTTCAGTAGCTGAGTCCTAGAAATAATTTGTTAAACTAGCTGAGGTAGGTATATACCAAAATACTGATGGTATTTAAGGACCACTGAATATTCAGGATTGTTCTAGCAGACTTGAATATGGTTTTTGTCCCATTATTAGCAAGACTTATAAATACAATGTAGGCAATATCAGAATCTGAAACATGCCCAGTTAGCTTGATCCACTCTTAATACCAGTATATTGACTCTAGGAGATTCTACTGAGATGGAAACTTGTCAGAATAATTTTGATAGCGAATGTTCCCTGACTTGTGCAACTCTTTTGCATGGTTTTATATAATCAGGATTTTGTGTGAGCTGAAAGTACATTAAATATACATGGTCTTTCTGAGTGATAAGTAAGGCAAGATACTGATACATAATCTTCTGCTCAGTTTACTGCTTGCAGCCTTAAACTGTGACAGTTTCTCTTTTTCAAGTAATGCCCTGACTTTTAAATTTGTTCTTAAAAAAGTTTCATCAAAATTAAAGATTCATTGTGCTTGTTATTTAGCCGCATTTTTCTGCAATATGTTTACAATTCTTTGAGATACATTACTGCTGCATTCATTATCAAACTGGCAGAGTCCCCACTTGCTTTCCTGTTCCAAACATTTGCATGAGCTTTAAAATGACAGGGATGCCCTTCCCTAATCACACTTTCTCTTGTCAAACCGATTTTCTAGCCTCTGCTGAATCAATCTCAGTGGCACACGTCTTTTTAGCTTTATTCTTTTTTTAACGTTTGTGCTTGACTTCGCCGTGTCAGAATAGCACTTGAGCCCACTTTCGTTTTATCTTTGTGGATTTGAATGTGGCAGAACTTTCAGAGGTTCCTTTCTTTGGGGGGGCGGGGCTAGTGCCTTCATTCTAAATATTTTCATTGTGGAAGCAGTCAGCCCAAAGGCAGTGAAAGACAGGATTCGGCCAGATTTCTCTGATGCTGCGGAATTTTGCTCTGATTCAGCGTTTCTGTGTTATGAATTCTGTATCCTGGCTGTTGCTTGGTTTCTTGCCAATCATCATGGAACTCAATAAAAGGGAATGAGAAGGGTAGTAACAGATAACTCTGGAAAACACAATCTGCCTAGGAGGGAATGACAACCTGCCTAGTAACTTGAGGCCTTCAGCTTCCGGGGGCCACAGGACACCTTATGTTGTTTTTAATTCTTTTTTTTTTTTTTTTTATTAATAAATGTTTATTTATTTTTGAGAGGGAGAGGGAGAGAGAAAGAGCAGGGAAGGGGCAGAGAGAGAGGGGGACAGAGAGGGTCTGAAGCGGGCTCTGCACTGACAGCAGCTAGCCTGATGCGGGGCTCCAACTCACAAACCTGGAGATCAAGACCAGAGCCAAAGTCAGACACTCAGCTGACTGAGCCACCCAGGCGCCCATGTTTTTAATTCTTGGTATTCCCCAACCTGCCTTGTGATGTCTCCACGCAAAGCTTCCCATGTCGCCAAATTTGGTTACATGTCTTGTGTTTTTAGTGAGGTCAGATTTGTATAAGCTGTATTGACATCACCCAGGAACATCTCTAGTTAAGTATTTTTGTGATTCCAAATTTCTCCCCTAATGTTAATTTTTTTTAATTTTTTTTTTAACGTTTATTTATTTTTGAGACAGAGAGAGACAGAGCATGAACAGGGGAGGGGCAAAGAGAGAGAGGGAGACACAGAATCTGAAACGGGCTCCAGGGTCCGAGCTGTCAGCACAGAGCCCGACCCGGGGCTCGAACTCACGGACCCTGAGATCGTGACCTGAGCCGAAGTCGGACACTTAACCGACTGAGCCACCCAGGCGCCCCTACCCTAACGTTAATTTTTGATCTGTCCTTTCTCCTCTCCAGAAAGAATACATTTGTGCCCAATTAGATTATATTTTCTTGGTTAAGTTTTGCTATTTTTCCTTAATTTTTATTAATTTCAATAATGAAATTATATGTTGCTTAATTATTTATCCTTTGATGTCAGCAGGACATGAAGGAAAGAAAGTTTGTATCTGGCTAATTGTTCACTGAAAATAATTTTCTATAGCCTTTTGTGTATGGCAAACTATAACCTAAATTTATTTTGTTATCAACAATTTAACATGTCTACAAACTAAATTAGTTGTTACTAGCTATGTTTTTATAACAGCTTTATTGAGATATAATTCACATACTATAAATTCACCCGTTTCAAGTATACAGTTCTGTGGCTTTTAGAATATTTACAGAGTTGTGCAACCATCACTGCTAGTTATTCTACAACATTTCATCATCTCAAAAAGGAACTCCTTAGTCATTAGTATTAGCTTCCCATTTCTTCAAAACCTTCCCAGCTATCAGCATCCACTAATTCACTTGTCTTTGTGGATTTACCTGTTCTGGACATTTCATAGAAGTGGAAACATAGAATGTTAGCCTTTCATGAGCTTCTTTTACTTAACATAATGTTTTCAAGGTTCATCTTTTATTTTTTTTTTTATGGCTTAAAAGTATTGCATTATACGGAGATACCATATTTTGCATATCCATCAGTTAACGGACAGGTGGGTTGTTTCCCCTTTCTGGCTATGACAAATAATGCTGCTGTGAGCATTTATGCATGAGTTTTTGTGTTGGATGTATGTTATCAGTTCTCTTGGGTTTGCTAACTGATTTAGCATGTCTACTAATGTGCCATTAATTTCAGTTGTAATCACCATCCTTCCACACTAGGAAACCGATTATCCTCTATTCACAATGGCTAATTGAGTGTTTTTTGTGCTGTTGCTACTTTGGTAACTTTATTCACTGTCCAGTTCTGACAGCTGCTTTCCATGTAAATGAATATTTGCTATATTTCTGTTAATAGCCTTCTGCTATACCATCTACCACCATGTAAATAATAGAATAATAATTATTCTCATCATGTAGAAATTAATTTTACTTTTCTCCAATTATAAATTAGTATTTGTTCATTAGAGAATTTGGAAAATATAGAAACTAAGAAAAAAAAATCCATAAGCCCATTACCCAGAAACAACTATTGGTATTATTTTGGACTTATTTTGTTTTCCTTTTCTGCTATGTAGTTGAAATTGTACTGTATATAGAACTCGGTTATCGTTATGATGTAAAGATTTTCCCATATTTTTATAAACTCTAGAATGCTTGTTTATATGTATAAGAGCATTTTTAAAAGAAGCATTATTTATGAGGGTGAAAAATTATAAACCTTAATGTACATTCGACAGGAAATGGCTAGATAAATTATGTTCATCTTGGGGCGCCTGGATGGCTCACTCAGTTGAGCAGCTGACTCTTGATTTTGGCTCAGGTCATGATCTCACAGTCTGTGAGTTCAAGCCCCACACTGGGCTTTGTGCTGACAGCGTGGAGCCTGCTTCGGATTCTATGTCTCCCTCTTTCTGCCCCTCCCCGACTTGTGCTTTCTCCCTCAAAAATAAATAAATGTTAAAAAAATTTTTTTTAAATAAAAAAAATTATGTTCATCTTGTGGAATTCTGTATGGTAGTTTATTTTTAATGTTTTTTAAATTTATTTTTCAGAGAGAAAGAGAGAGAGAGAGCACTAGTGGGGGAGGGGCAGGAGAGAGGGAGACACAGAATCTGAAGGAGGCTCCAGGCTCTGAGCTGTCGGCACAGAGCCTGGTTGGGGGCTTGAACTTGTGAACCGCAAGATCATGACCTGAGCTGAAGTCAGACGCTCAACCAGTTGAGCCTCCCAAGTACCCCTGTATAGCAGTTTAAAATGAATGAAGTAGATCCATGAGTACTGCCATGAAAAAATTGCCTAGAAATATTTAAGTGAATTACACAGTTATACAGATGGCATGATCCCATTTTTGTAGAAGAAAACAAATGTACATATGTGTACATATGCATGTAAATAAATGTCCAGAAAAATGCCTTTATAGATAGATATCACACTCCCAATAGAGGTTGCTACTGGGAAAGGGATTAGAACTGGGATGAGAAAGAAAATTTGGTAAGAGCAGGGATGGGGAGGGCAGGTCTTTGCCATTTATACTGCTTTCTTTGTGGGGGGCGCCTGGGTGGTTCAGTCAGTTGAGTGTCCAAATTTGGCTCAGGTCATGATCTCACAGTTCGTGAGTTCAGGCCCCGTGTCAGGCTCTGTGCTGACAGCTTAGAGTCTGGAGCCTGCTTCAGATTCTGTGTCTCCCTCTCTCTCTGCCCCTCCTCCACTCATGCTCTCTTTCTCTCAAAAATAAGTAAACATTAAAAAAATTAGGCTGCTGTCTTGTTTTTAAATAATGAGAAAGTATTTCTGTATTACATGTACAATCTTTAAAAACAGAAAAAAAATCACTTTCTTTCTACATAATTTGCCATGTGTATAAACCATACTTATTTATCCAGCACACCCATTAGGAGTTTTTAGATTGTTTCTGGTTGTTTACCATTGAAAGGTTCTGTAAGAAACGGCAGCTGTTCTTTTTTGCATATAAAAAAAAATTCTGTATTTTAGAATATGTCCTTAGGCCAGACTTTCAGGAATGGAATTACCAGATCAAAGGGTATGAACATTTAGAGGCTGGAGCAGTGTGTTGCTAAATTGCTTCCCCAAAGACTTGGGCTGTTTGCGCCCTCCCCCCCCCCCCAGCAGTGTATAAAAATTCTCTTTGCACTTCCCCCTTTCCACTGTTGGGAGATTTCATTAAAGATGATATTTGCCTGCTTTGGAGAGAAGCAATAGTTTTTCATGGTTGCCTTAATTTGTATTTCTGTGATTGCTAGTGAAGTGGAAGATTTTCCCCCAAAGTGTGCCATCTCTTTGGGTTTTGTGAAAATGGTCTGTTATCCGTCTATCAAGATCTTCCTGATTTTCCTTGTTGAGTGTAAAAGTTCCTTATGTGTTAAAGAGTTCCTTATGTATTAAGGATATTTGCCTGTTTTTTTTTTTTTTTTTTTTAATTTTTATTTTTATTTTTATTTTTGGGACAGAGAGAGACAGAGCATGAACGGGGGAGGGGCAGAGAGAGAGGGAGACACAGAATCGGAAACAGGCTCCAGGCTCCGAGCCATCAGCCCAGAGCCCGACGCGGGGCTCAAACTCACGGACCGCGAGATCGTGACCTGGCTGAAGTCGGACGCTTAACCGACTGCGCCACCCAGGCGCCCCATTTGCCTGTTTTTAAAAACGCTTTTTTTTTGTTTTCTTTTTTTTTTTAACTTTTAGTTTGGCTTATTTATTTATTTTTTTTTTGTACATGTAGAAATATAACATTTAGGGGCACCTGGGTGGCTCAGTTGGTTAAGTGTCTGACTCTTGTCACGGTTCCTGAGATCGAGCCCCTTGTCAGGCTCTGTGCTGACAGCACTAAGACAGCTTGGAATTCTCTCTCTCTCTCTTTCTCTCAAAAATAAAATAAACTAAAACAAACAAAAAAAGAAATATAGGGGTACTTGGGTGGCTCAGTCGGTTAAGCGTCCGACTTAGGCTCAGGTCATGATCTCACGGTTTGTGAGTTAAAGCCTTGCATCGGGCTCTGTGCTGTCAGTGCAGAGCCCGCTTCGGATCCTCTGTGTCCCTCTTTCTCTGCTCCTCCCCTGCTCGTGCTCGCTCTCTCTCAAAAATAAATAAAAATATGAAAAAGTGTATTTAAAATGGAAATATAACATTTAACCGTATTGTGCTATAGGTCTTTCCCGTTGTGATTTCTTCCACAGCTTTTACAAATAGGAAGTCGTCTACCCCTTCAGGAGAAATGGAAAATATTCATTTTTTTTTCACCCACGATCCATCACTTTAAAGGTATTGGACTTGTCAAGCCTTGGCCTACTAGCTTCCCCTCTTACTATCGTGCTCATACACATTGGCAAAAGAAGTGAGCCCATTAAAAGGACCCCAGCATAGAATTTTCAGGATGGTCCTTTAATCCCTGAATGTTGACAAATTGCATTCTGAATCTTCATAGGGGACTCCAGGTCATAATTGTTGAGCAGCAGGAGGGGGTATGTTCTGCCCCAGAACCTACTTCTGAGGCTTCTTTCCAGAGGAGAAATGGGTTTATATGTACTCTAGTTTGTCCTCATAGTTTGTTTCTATACCCTTGGTTCATTTTACAGGGAATCAGTTCTTTCTCGCTGGCTCAGCCTCAGCAGTGCTTCAGTGTAACAGGGACCAGAAATGTCAGAAATGTGAAATATTGAGAATCTTCTCTCTCTATCTTTTTTTAATATTTATTTATTTTAGAGAGATTGAGAGAGAGAGAGAGAGAGAGAGCAGGGTGGGGCAGAAAGAGAGGGAGACACAATCTGAAGCAGGCTCCAGGCTCGGAACTCTCTGCACAGAGCCCGATGCAGGGCTTGAACACTAGGGCTGTGAGATCATGACCTGAGCTGAAGCTGGGGCTTACCCGACTGAGCCCCCCCAGGGGGCCTTTGAGAACCTTCTCTTATTTTTTATGGACTCAGATTTCTTCCCCCTAGTCGAGTACTTTTCTGCTACTTCTGGAGAAGGGCCTGCCTTGCTGATGTATTGGCAAGTGGTTTTGTGTCTTTTGGGGCGGGAGGGGAGCGAGGTTCTGCTTCTCAGGAACTGTTTCCTTCAAGAAAAAAACGCTCTCTTTGTTCTCCAGCGAGGACAGCAGCGCTCCCTCAAGCCACTGCTCTGTCTGCCCTCTTTGGAGGCAATGACAGTGGTGCAGGGCAGCGACCTCCTCAAGTTAAGCACAGTGAAGCATTAGTGAAGCTGATCCCAAGCTTTACTAACCAAGACTATAGATGGAAGCTTTTTAGTGTCTAGTCTGAGGAAGTCTGGGATTTGCTTCTCTTTAAGATCTTGCTTCTCTCACAAAAACCGTACAGATTTCTTTTACCTCCTTGGTAAACTTCCAGGGCAAGCAAAGGCCAGGGCGCCTTACCACGTATGGCCACAAGGGGGTGCTCTGCGCTTCTTCCTTTCACCCGCGCTCTAGGGCGAACCTCTTTTGGGTCCTCCTGGGGGAGCCCGAGAGGCCCTTACAGAGGACAGGGAGCCCTTTCATCCGGGCTTTTTCACGTTGAGGGGCTGGAAACACTGTACCCAACGGCCCCTCCCTCTTCATTTGCGTGTTCACTCCTTACCTCTTTTGACATCCACAAGCAAGGGAAGTCTAGTAGTCAATTTTCAGTGAAAAAAGTAGATTTTTAAAATACATATATATATTTCAGGACATCAAATGTCTTTTCCCCAATATCCTAGTTCTTAAGCTTGGATTGGAGATGTGTTGATACTTTTAGGAAAGTGGAGAGCTAGAAGCTGGAGTCTCGCTTCCCTCAACTGCCCGTGTGTGGCCTGGGGGGCGATGTCTGGGGCCTTGGAATAAAAACACCTCTGTAAGCAGGCTATTTTGCCTTGCTTGGCATACCAGAGACAATAGTTCTGAAAGTGAGGGATTCTATATGTGAGAGGTGGGTGACAAAAAGAACTCAAAATAGAGTTTTATAAAATGGATATTAGCATAACCACTGCTAAGTGGGGTTGAGGGAGCACAGCTTCCTATTCCATTTGTGACAATAAAACACTTAGGGAGGATAAGCCACTGGAGATTAAGATTATCTGTGTACTCACTATCCTACTATCCTGTTTTACTTCTGACTATCCTAAAATCTTTCAGAGGAGCTAATTGGCTATAGGCAAGGGACTAAGTTTAAACTGAGAACACAGGAGAACTATCTTAGTAATATTGACCAAAGACCCTCTTATCAATGGAATAGAACAAGAAGGAGAGAATTTTGTAAAGATTTTATTTTTAAGTAATCTACACCCAATGTGGAGCTCAAACTCACAAACTCACATGCCGTGCCCACTGAGCCAGCCAGGTGCCCCAGAAGAGAATTTTGATAAAGTTTTTTTTTGTTTTTGTTTTGTTTTGTTTTTTACTGTGATTGTGTCTCATCCCCCAATGGGCTGGTGCTCTGGCAGAGCCCATGTCTGAGAGAGAGAAAACAGGACTGGGGAGGGAGTTCTCACAGGGAAGCTCACAGTTGGACCAGCCTTGGCCAGAGAGGGGTGGAGGCTTTCAGAGTTTGCTGATTCTAGGGTTTTTGCTGATACTTAAATTTAAAGAACAAAGAATTCACAAGAGACTGTGACTGCAGTCGTCATACTTAGATATCTGAAGTTCAACAACACAAGGGCTGACTCTAGTATGGGAATAAGGAGAATGCTGTTTTCGTCTGAGCTCCTGCACTACCCAGAGAGCTCCTTCACCTCCCTAGGAGTGAGTTTCCTCCCCTGAAAAGTGAGAGTCTCTTTGTGCTTCCATGTGAGAGGCAAGAATTGGCTCACCCGGCGTGTTTTCCTCTCCTCCTCTGCTGCCAGGAAACTCAAGTCAGATTCAAAGATTTAAGGAACTCTTCAGGCCCCTGGGCTTGATATTTCCTTCCTTGTTTTGACCTTCTGTTCTAACTTTTGTTTTTTTCTGATCTTAGTGGTTTTTAAAAAAATTTTTTTTTTAACGTTGATTTATTTTTGGGACAGAGAGAGACAGAGCATGAACGGGGGAGGGGCAGAGAGAGAGAGGGAGACACAGAATCAGAAACAGGCTCCAGGCTCTGAGCCATCAGCCCAGAGCCTGACGCGGGGCTCGAACTCACGGACCGCGAGATCGTGACCTGGCTGAAGTCGGACGCTTAACCGACTGCGCCACCCAGGCGCCCCAGTGGTTTTTTAAAAAAATTTTTAATGTTTATTTTTGAGAGACAGAGCATGAGTGGGGGAGGGGCAGAGAGAGAGGGAGACACAGAACCCGAAGCAGGCTCCAGGCTCTGAGCTATCAGCACAGAGCCTGATGCAGGGCTTGAACCCACAAACCGTGAGATCATGACCTGAGCTGAAGTAGGATGCTTAACCGACTGAGCCACCCAGGCGCCCCTTTCATGTTTTTTTATTGCACAGATTTTTTACACTGCATCTCTAATCCTGTGTGTAATGAGCATGGTGTAAAAAAATGGTAAAGTGGGAGGGGGGGGTCCCAGTAGAGGAGTTCCAGTGACCCTTACAACACTGATGTTCTGTGATTCTTAAGGGAAAAGCCACTGCACATATCTGAAGGTATCAGATTTGCGTGGAAGGGAGCTCGCTTACTGAGGGTCTTAAAGGTTTCAATAAACCTGTAAGGAGGGCTGGCCAGGATGTTCTACATCACTGGCACATGTCTGCAAAGGAGCCAGCACTTTGTGCTACTTTATAGGAAGATGGCTATTGTCTTGGGACTTTTATTATTTAAAAAGTTGTTTGTTTAATGTTTATTTATTTTTGGAAGAGACAGAGAGAGAGACAGAGTGCAAATGGGGGAGGGGCAGAGATAGAGGGAGACACAGAATCTGAAGCAGGCTCCAGGCTCTGAGCTCTGAGCTGTCAAGCACAGCTCAAAGCCTGATGCAGGGCTTGAACTCAAGAACTGCAAGATCATGACCTGAGCCAAAGTCGGATGCTCAACTGACTGAGCCACCCAGACACCCCTCTCTTGGGACTTTTAGACTGCCCTGTGAGAAATCTGGGGGGAGAAATGCCTGTCTGAGGCAGGAGTCAAGAATCAGAAGCTGTATCAAAAACTCCAAGGAGTTTTGATGTTACACTTGAATTTAAGAAAGCCCAAGGGAGGGGTGCCTTGGTGGCTCAGTTGGTTAAGTGTCTGACTCTTGATCTCAGCTCAGGTCATGATCTTAGGGTCCTGAGCCCAGGCCCCACGTTGGGCTCTGGGCTGGGTGTGAAGCCAACTTAAGGAAAAATAAAAGAGAGAGAGAGAGAGAAAGAGGAAGGAAGGAAGGAAGGAAGGAAGGAAGGAAGGAAGGAGCAAGGAAGGAAGGAAGGAAGGGAGCCCGAGGGAATGTGTAAATGTATTTTGGGGGTGGGAGAGATTGGCTGAGAATAATACTTCATCTATTTCATCCATATGCTCATTTTGACTTTTTACTGTATCAAGTACTTTGATAGGGCTTGAATTACTTTGAGTGTTTATATAAGAATTAATTATATATGTAACATCATGTATATCAAAGACATACTCCTACTTCGAGTAAATAAAAAGCTTTAAAATATATACTAAATAAATATCAATTACTAAGCAGTTATTCATTTTTGAAATATCACTTTACCAAAGGACCCATCATGGGTTCTAATAAATGTCCATATATGATTTGTTTTGACAAGGACTTTCCCAAGAGCACCGCTGCTCTGTAAACAGAAGAATTATACAGATGTTCTGGGGTTGATCGATTTAGATTTGGTTCTGATTTGTGCCATGAAGCCAACAGTAAGTTGGAGAAATATGTTTCAAAGCCAGAGATAAAAGTTTGGATAATTACGATCTATTCCTGAACACAAAGATTTGGTGCTATCTAGAACCCATGAAAACTGAACAATTTGTTCTTTTCTGCTGTAAGTCAGATCTGTTTTCCTTATGCCTTAAAATAGCCTCTGTCTTGAGTTTTCATTGGCCAGATTCTACTGGTTTAGTTCCATCCTGTTAGTTTTCTTGAACAAAGTCATGCTACCTAACGTTTTTTTAGACTTCCAGGACACCAGTCACATAAACTCCTCTTTACCATATTGGGGGATAACGAAAACTTAGATTTGCTTTTTCCTCTGAGAAGGGTGGCAGGTGGGGGGATCCCGTTCATCTTTTCTGTCAGGGACGGATCTGCTTTCTGTAGAGGTAGACTCTGGACATCTCTATGCTTTCTCATCATAAGAGCTTATGTTTATTTATGCATGATTACGTAACTCCTCACCATAACTTCTGAGGTGGGCGCTAACTTACCACCATGTACAGATGAGCAAATTGAGGCAAGTTGCCCTGGGTTCCATGTTGAATAGGAGGTAGAGCCCAGGATAGGATCAGGTCTGACTGCTCCTGAGCTCACCTTTTTTTTTTAATTTTTTTTTTCAACGTTTATTTATTTTTGGGACAGAGAGAGACAGAGCATGAACGGGGGAGGGGCAGAGAGAGAGAGGGAGACACAGAATCAGAAACAGGCTCCAGGCTCTGAGCCATCAGCCCAGAGCCCGACGCGGGGCTTGAACTCACAGACGGTGAGATCGTGACCTGGCTGAAGTCGGACGCTTAACCGACTGCGCCACCCAGGCGCCCCATGAGCTCACCTTCTTAATGACAACCCTAGACTACATCACAGAATCCATAAGCTGGTCTGGAGTATGAAAAATCAAGCCTGAGTGGTAGAGATAGGAAGATAGAAATGTATCTAAAGGATGTAGGAATCTGGATCTATAGCTGTAGGGGAGTAAGCAGTTGATTATGAGTTATATGGGTCAAAGAGAGTTGTTTGCTTGATTTACCTAGGTAACTGGCCCCATACTTTTCTCTTTGGAAAGACCTGGTCCAAAAGTAACCTGTGTTAGACATTTTCGCTTTTAAAATTTTCAGGTACTTTTTTTTTTTTTAACTGGCTTTTGGTTATCTGTCTGTTGAGAGTTTATCTGTTTGGTTTACAGTCTACCTATCTGGGTAAATTTGTCCCATTGGGAAATGAGACATTCTATTTTAATGTAAAAAGTTGACAGTGACGAGTGGCCAGAAGTGTATAGTTCAAAGAGCTCAAATAAAAAAAAGAAAAGATGATATAAAGACAGTGTTGGGATTTGAGGGAGTCCACGAAGACCATTTGCTCTTTCCTGCTTTAGTTATACATTGATTGAGAAATGTCTAAAGAGGAAGACATATGGAGACTACAGTATTCCCTTAATTACAGAGAAAGTGGGTCCTGGAAAATGAGGGAGCAGGGTTCCTAATGTGGTCCCCTGCCTCTCAGTAATGGGCAGCGCTGTCTTGGGGCAGGGCCCCTGTCTCCAGGAACTGAGCTCATCCATGGAAAGTTTAGCACACGGAGGAACGTGTTCTAGGCTAAGAGGGCAGAGCTGGGCTCCCTCTGCTTGGGTTTTCCTCCAAGTTCCCAAGTCACATGAGCCACCCCAGTGCTCCAGTGTTGAAAGGGGGGAAGGGCTGAATGTGGCTGGGAGTTTGACCATAAAGGAAGTGGACGAAACCTCAGGAAAAGGGAAGACTGACTGCCTAACAAATTGCAAGGAGAATCAGAGCCTTGGTTCTCTCTCTTTGGGAGTAAATTTGATATTTGTATTTAGCATCTATAAACAGGAAGCAGGTAGGTGAATTAACTTGCTTTTGTTCTATTTAAACTTTTAGATTCTTGGCTATCAGAACACCGTCTTCTTTGGTGGAGACTGTATATCCATGATCGATTACCTCTTTTGGCCCTGGTTTGAGCGGCTGGATGTGTATGGAATAGCTGAGTAAGACATTTGACTGTGGGGTTGCACTGGGTAACAAGTAGAATGACCAGCCACACAGCATGGAAAGTTAGGGATATTTAAAATAGATGAAGTTGCCCGGTGGACCTGGGGAGACCATGTAGGGGTCCGCAGCCAGAACATGTGCTTTGTTTCGTTGCTCAGAGACGTTGAACTTGTATTGGGACCTGCTGTACTCCCAGTCCAGCGCATAATTGGGCGCTGGACAATTATGGTGTTGGGGAACCAGGTCCTGCCCCGGTAGAAGTGCGTCTGTACCCTCACGATGCGCAGGCTCACACCTACCCAGCCATGCTCTCCTGCACCTCCCACTTGGGCTGTCTCCAAAGGAAGATCACATAAAACATAGTTAGATATTTTAAACTATGTCTCCTCTGGAGATGGAGTACTGAACCACGGATCGGGAACCCTCACCTCTTCCTGGATTTCCCACTCACCAGTGGTACTATTTTGAGCAAATCACTTCCATATCCTAGACCTAAATTTCCTGATCCATCTTTGAAAGGGCTGGGTCAGCTCCATTATTTCAAGGTTTGATGATGGTTTTACTGATTTTTAAAAAGTGTTTTTGGAAACGACTTGTCTTGTTTCAAACTCCCTAAAGTAAAATCTAACAATGACAGAAGAATGTTTCTTTTTGTGGCGGGTGGGGAGGGGGGTGTCCTTTTGTTGGTAAACAGTGAAGCCCAGACACCTTACTTCCTGGAACAATCAGTCCACAAGCATTTTAACTTGTGAAAAGCAACAACAACAACTTCTGTAAATTCCAAACGTGCACAGCTGTTCCCCAAATGAGCTTTTCCTCCAGTCAATGATCATGACCAGTTGATAATAAGGTAACCAAGATAACTTCATTGCCCAAACAAACCAGTCTTTTGTATCTTGTCAATCTAAGAAGCACGCCTGCCACCTTTACCCATGGCTTCCCTTTCAGACAAGCTAACCGTTCTTTCCTGTCCTGCAGCTGTTTGAACCACACGCCAGCTCTCCGGCTCTGGACAGCAGCCATGAAGCAGGACCCCACAGTGTGCGCCCTTCTCATAGATAGGAGCATTTTCCTGGGCTTCTTGAATCTTTATTTTCAGAACAACCCTGATGCTTTTGATTATGGGCTAACTTGCTGAGTCTCAGTCTCCCCCTTCACATCCAGAATTCCCAAGCACGTCGTGACTCTACATCAGGGATTGTTTTGGTGGGTCAATCAATCTCTGTTCATTTTCTTTGAGGTTCTCAATAAATGTGGAGACAGAAAATGTATTCTTTCTCACAATCCGTTTGTATGACTCCTCAGGCCTCTACCTTCTGATGATTCTCAAGAAATCTCAAGTGCCCAGTGCCAATGTCCAAGCACATTTTGGGAGCCTGTGTGCCTCCTGGCTCCTTGGCCTTTGGCCCAGTTTGACCTCCAGATCACTGGTGCTCAGGCTGATGTGGAGGTTCAAGGCCTGCCCATCAATGATGTTCATCACTACGGATCGGGCCCCTCCACAACCTCCCTGGAGAGAGGAAAGCTGGAGAAGAGGAAGAGGGAAACACTCCAGGCCCAAATACTCTCCATTTGGCAACTGAAAGCTGCTGTCCACATGGGCATGCATGTGTATCATTCTTGTTCACACTTTGGCACTGGCCTGGGAGACACCGAGGGTCTTGTGACTAAAAAAATCCTGAAGCAGGAAATGAAACACCCGCTGTTCCCCTAGACCGACTACGTCAGAATTTCACCGGTGCTGTCAGGGTTCAGGATGGCTCACAGAATGTTCTATAGCCAACATCCTGCCTTGAAAAAATAAACAACGCCCCAAACCCAGTCACAGGCAAAGGTCACTTGGTTGCATTTGCGTCACACACACTTTCACTTGGTCTCAACAGATACCTCTGGTTGCCTGCTGTGTACCAAGCCCTGGGCCATGTGGGGGCGAAAGATGACAAAAACACAGGAGCCCCTGGTCATTCCATTCATCTTGGTGGAGGCTGTAGACTTCGTGCTTTGGAGCTGGTTCTCTGGCAGTGGGAACGCTTGTCTTGGCCCCATATGGCACCTGGACTGGCTCTGCCCAGCACTGCTCACGACCGAGGGTGACCGGGGGTGCTGGCAGGAACCGGATGCTGGCAGCTTCTATCACTTACCCCATAGGAGTGGGACAGGGCTGTCCGATGCCATCTTATCTCCAGGTCTGGGGATCGGCCTGTCATCATTTCAGCTCTGTTCATGCTGAACCTCTTCTTAGCTTCCCAGCCGTGGCGAAAGACCAGGCAGTAGTGGGAGTGATGTTGTGACTTGTCAGTGCCCACTGAGCTGTCTGCAGCCCCTGCCTCTGACTCAGCCCAGCCAGCCCTGTTTCTCCCCACGTCTCAGCCCAGCCCGGCCATCTGCTGCCTCTGGGTGGATTTTGACTCATGTCAATAGCTACCGGTGTGGCTCTGAGCCAGCTGGACAGACGCAAGCCTGCTTTGGTGAGGTGGCCCGATCTGCCAGTATGGGTGCCACGTGACGGGGGCAGTGTGCTCAGGATGGGGCGCCCTGTTGCCATGGCACCTGAGCCAGAGCAGAGCAGTCTGCGAGTCACATTTTCCTGGATCTTTGCTTGGCCCCTGTGGCCTCTCCTAGGACTCGGGGACTGATCGGACTTTGCAGGTGTAAAATCCTGTGTGTTGGCAAGTATTTGGCGTGAGACCAAAATTGCTGTTGACACAACAGATAATGGCATGTCTTTGGATGACCAAAACCAAAGATGTTCTCTTTGGGGCTCTACATACTAATTTAGGAAGCTTGCAAAACCAAGAAACACAGGATGAGAAAAGTGCTCGTGGGGAGAGGTTGCAGGCTGGTGGCCCACAGCCCAGTTTGGGAAGTGAATGCTTTTCGGCCAGGCATGCTCTCTGCAGTTTGCTGGGGTCACCTGCACTGCCTTCCACGTCTTCCTTCTCCTTTATGCCACCCGTCTGCCCCATAGAGGAATCCGTTGTTAACCTCTGGATAAAAGTGTAAGGATTTAGCCTGGAGAAGAGAGGCAATTAAATAATGCTCCACAAGGAGCTTTTAAAATACCATGTCTTTCATTGCAGGAGAGGGCAGAAATAACATATTAGGGCTTTTTAAAAAATGCAACAATGAAAATAGGAATTCTTCCACCATCTCGTGTTGCAGAGATAACCGCTTTTAACAATCGGTGTGTATCTTATAAAAGCACGTCGAACTTACAGATTTAAGCTGAAAGCTGTTCTCTATGTCCTGCGGTGTGGAAAAAGAGAAAAATAGTTTGAAAGAGCCTCATTGTCATACATGAGGTTAACATCTGAATCCTTGACCAGAGGAGGTCCTGTGAAGCTCCCGTCCCTAGTGGTTCTGAACTGGAGCCCATCTGGACCGAGTCCAGTGACATCCTGGCTTGGTTGGGGGTAGGCTGGGTGGCTGGGACAGCTGGAAGTGATGGTGGGGGTAGGGGGAGATGGTGACTGTTACTTGAAGTTCCTTCTAGCTCAAAATCTCTCTGATCTCAGACAAAGCAGCAGTTGAGCGTGCGAGTGGCTTAAATCTGAATTATAAGGCCCGAGCTGGAGTGTTTCTTCTGTGTGTGCCCTCCACATTGCCCTTTGGAGCTCTGGGTGCAGGTGTGTGTGTGTGTGTGTCTCTCTCCTTTGATTCCTCAGTTTCATGTGTTGCCTGGTCCACCTTTCCTTTGTCAAAGTCGAAGGCCTTCTTGACGCAGGGGGAATGCGCTCCTTTGCCTTCAGAACCAAGCTTGACTCTTGGGTGGTTTATGTTGGCCTGTTTCCATTTGTTACCTAAAATCTTCACAAATAACCAAATATCCAGCCCAAGGGGGCTCTTGTTGATTAGCCTCCAGCCTCTCTCTCCCTTTCCCTCCCACACAGAACACTGTACCCGCCCAGGAGACTCATTTCCCATTCATCTTCTTCTGTGAGTCCCTGGAAGCCTGGCCATTGGCTTTTTCAAACATTTTGCTCCCATCTGGCTTGTCAGAGCTCTTGAGCCTTTGCGAATACTGTTTCCTCTACTCTCCCAGTCTTCCTCAGAGCAGCCTGTTGTTTTGTTTTGTTTTGTGTTTTGTTTTTTTCAACCAGCCTTTTCTCTGGCAAAGTTCAGATAAAAATTCTTCTTTGTGTAAAGAGATAGCATACCAGTGTGGATAAGAATGGGGCTGTTCGGTCAGATATTCTGAGCTCATGTCCTAGCTCTGCCACTCATTAAATTCTGTTCCTTAACCTTTCTGAGCATCAGTTTCTTATCTGTAAAATGAGACCATTGTGTTTATTTCGTAGGGTTGTTGAAGAATACTGGGATCATCCACGTAAGGCCTCAACACTTGCCAGGTAAATGCTCAGTGAATGGTAGGAAACCCTATCATCATGGTGAGACTTCTGTGAAAGATCAGACTTGACCGCTGTGTTCATTCTCCCATGACTTTGTGGGACATGGTGTCCTACATTGTACATGGCTTGGTTCATGGTTTGGAGTGTTTCCTGGTTCCGTGTGTGGGTTTGATCTCAAATGACCTGTGAGCCCTTGGAAGCTGGGACTTTTCTCTCTCCTCCTCCTCTTCCTAGCACCCCAAGCCTAGTTTAATACTGAGTCCCCAGATCTTGCCACATTGTTGATGATAGTAAAATAAATACCCTTTCCCATGTTGTGAAGAAGTACTCAGATTCTCACTTCTTGGCCTGCTTGGAGCACACTTAAGGGAATGGATTTGAAATGACCAAGGGCCTGTGCAGCTGTTAGGCAGCTTGGGTGCCGCAGTTAGGCAGCTTGGGTGCCTCATGGAACACACCAGCACCCCAGGAGCATGCTGCTCATGGAAAGGATGATCACACACATGCTCCAGGCAAGAGCTGTGGAATACTGTCTTGTCACTTTCTCCCAAGGATCCACTGCACCAAGACTCCCCTTGTAGACAGCAGTGGTCCAGGCGGCCTACTTTGTCAGTAGCAAATGGCCTGCAGGGCGTGGCTGAAAAGCAAAAATCAGCTCCCTGGCATACGGGGCAGGCTAGAAAGAGCATTTGCAAGCCCAAAGCAACTGAGGCAGGCTCTGACTGTGCAGCCCACCCAAGGGAGCCTGAGCGGACCCTCTCCTGGGAGCACAAGACAGGTTTCTGAACCTAGGATGGCTATCTGTTAGCAGGAGCAGCCTTTGATAAAAACAGATAAATCTGTTTCCAAAGCCATGCAATATTTGGGTTATTATGCTTAGGGATTTAGAAAGTCTCTCAAAGGATGTGTGTGTGTGTGTGTGTGTGTGTGTGTGTGTGTGTGTGTGTGTGTTTGCATGTTTCTGTGCATTTCTGCCATAGGAGGAAGGTACCAGGATAAATAATTAGAAACTGTACAGATGGGAAGGTCAGGAATTGTTTTTTAAAAGTCCATCCTAAAATAAATGGTAATTGGCCATTCATTTGCTAAAGAGCAAGGTCCCCTTTGGAGACTTTATCTGGGACCATCTGATGGTAGCAGAGGTGTGGTGGGGAACACACATTCCACCTGCAGAGGCTGCCAGAGGAAGAGCTAGCTGGGGTTCTGCTAACCTAAAACCTAGGCCTCAGGTTTATGGAGGAAGGAACCCAAGGTGGAGTCAGAACAGACAACCTTCTGTTTATGGAGAGCTCACTATTTTTGTTTTTGTTGTCCTTGACTTTATCACTCAAGTCCTAAAGCTAAATCCTACCTTTTTACCCAATCTTCTCAATGGCTGTATGAGGTGGACAGCGTGATCCCATTTTATAGAAGAAACAGGCAAAACCAAGGCTCGTAGAAACTAAGAGACTTGCTGAGACTTGCTGGCATAGCTGGGATTTGAACACAGAACTCAAGCTCTTAGTCCCTGTGCCAGTTACATGGTCTGGAATCTGACTCATTGGTCTTTGCACGGCTTTGTCATGAGAGAAGCTGGGTATCTAGTGGGCAGCACCTTACATGTGGGCCTCCATTTTGAGTGGGCACATGGAGACAGGGCAGGGGTCTGCACTTCCTTGTCTCTCTCTGGATCGCTAAACATTCAGGCTGAGTGATCTTGCTGCTCCAAGTCTGGTTCTGGATGGGTGGAGCTTTGGTAGCTTCCCTGCCTGGCCAGGTTATAAAATGTTGCAGGCACAAATGTGTGGAGAGGGCTTCTTGGGAATTGGTCCCAGCAAAGCTATGGGTCTCAAGAGGGCGGAATGCCACCAACCTCCGCCCTGCATCAGGCTCTACTTAAGGCCTCTGCTGTCGTCTTGGTTGGCCCAGATTCCTGGGGTAGGGGGTCGGTATGGGCTGACTTATGGTCCTTGGCTGGGAGATCCTGGGGCTGATTCAGCACTAGTCATGCTGTTTGAAGGAGCCTCAAGACAATAGTCAGCCACTGGAGGTCCAACTACTGTCCCAAGAGATATCTGACCCAACATAGTTCAGTCTACTCTCCAGAAATAAGTGAACAGAGAGGGCTTGGGGGCTGCGTAAGTCATCTCTGGCCAGGTAGGAAGACAGGTCCAAGGGCGGCTTGTAGAAAGGGGTGGGAAGTGGGTCTTTGCTTTGTTTCTATCTTAAATAAAGTTATCTTAAGAGAAATTTAAAAGATCACTGATCAGTGGGTTTTAAAGAAACAGATGGGACCAAATTCTTCCCAATCCCCTACCCCACCCCTGTCCTGCAAATCTCACCTGGCACTTTTAAGACCTACCTTTTCCCAGGAAGAAAAGAAGCAATGTCTTTGAACATCATGGAGATTTATGTGGTTCCATCTTGCTGGAAGAGAATTTGTTGTTGACAGTTTTATTTTCTGGTTTCTTTGTGGGGCTGTAGAGGAACATCAAAGGAATAGAAAATGCCACTTACATAGTGAAAGCAGGGTCCTACATTGTGCAGAAGGAAATAAACCAGCCCTGGGCCCAGATGAGCAGAACACAAGCATTTGGGAACAGAACGACAATCATTTTGATTTGATTTTCTTTGGGGAGGCCCTTCCCATTTTCCTGGGTATAAGGGAGCTTAAAGCTGTTACAGCCCAAGCCCAAAGCTGATCTGGGAGTTCTCAAATTCCCTCTGGCCATGCAGGCCTCAGAGCCACATCAGTTCACTTACAATTCCTTAATGCTCTTTGCTATTCTCTGGCTTATATTTTGGCCATCAGTTTTGTCTTCTTAATAGACCCACATCCCTGGGGACAGAGCCCTTGTCTTAGACTTCTATTTCCCACATAGTGCCTGACTCAGGATAGAACACAAGTTATGTTGCTCAGTACTTGGTTAAAAATGCCTTTTCCTCACTCTGGAGTTAAGATGATGGAATAAATCTCAGGCAATAGTTGATTTTTATGGTACGATACCTGGTGGTGAACCCATATATACCAAATTGATGAGTACATATTATAGCAATTACCAGAAGGGCAGATCACTTCAAAGCGGGCTTTATGCCTGGAGATGTCCACTGCAGTGCTGTTTATAATAGCAAAAAAAGTGGAGCCACCGTAACTGTTCCTCAGGAGGAGAGGCTGGGTAAATTAGGGTACATGCATACATACAGGGAGGTAGTAAGCCAGCAGCTATTCTGAAGAAGAGAGTAGAACCAAATGTTCAAAATGGTATCCAAGGAAAGTTAGATGGTATGATGCAATTTATGTAAAAAGAAATGGGGTGCATGCACACATGTGATACATACATAGAAAAATTTTGGAAGGCTACACAAGAAATTTCATATTGGTTATGGCAGGGGAATGGATGGAGACGGGGTGGGTACTTTTATTACTTAATTTTTCTGGCAATGAATTTTATCATGACTGTATTGTTTTATTAAAAAAAAAACCCAACTAGTTAGAAAAATAAGCGATCTTTGGATGCCATCTAAAGGATGCTCTTTCCAGTGTGGGGGGTTGAGGGCAAGGCAGAGGAGGGTGAGCGGGGTGGGCACCAGGCAAGCGGAGGGCGCGTGTTTCCCACACTGAGTGGTTATTGGTGCTGTCCGCTACTGATCTGCTGGCCAAACCAAACAACCTTCCAGCTCTATCCCAGGAGGTGGAGAAAGATGGAGCATGAGAATGTTCTGAATCACAGCCTATGGAGTGACTTCAGTTAAAACTTCCAGGACAGGGGTACCTGGCTCAGTTGGTTAAGCCTCGGACTTCAGCTCAGGTCATGATCTCACGATTTGTGAGTTCAAGCCCCACGTTGGGCTCTGTGCTGACAACTGGGAGCCTGGAACCTGCTTCGGATTCTGTGTCTCCCTCTCTGCCCCTCCCCCACTGACGCTTTTTCTCAAAAATAAAACATTAAAAAAAAGAACTTCCAGGACATTCACTGACCCTGCCAGTTGCCACCTATCCCACCCTGGAAGTTGACCGTAACCCCCTGCAGCACCTAGCACGGCGCTGACCACATAGTTAGGTGCTTCATGGTTTGGGGCAGATGAAGTTACTGTCTCACTCAAAAATCAACAATGGCTTACCACTGCTCATTGTATGAAGTTCAAACTTACCTTGGTTTACTTTGCCTTCAAGGCTTTTCTGTGATCAGCCCCAACATTTTCAGACTCATTTGCTATGATTTCTCTGTATCTATCAGCATATATACCAGCCCTGCCTGGGTTCAAATCCTGGCTTTGCTGCTCACCCTTCTGTGCCTTGGCTTCCTCATCTGGAAAACGGGAGAATAATAACAGCACCCACATCACGGGGTTGACATGGGAATTAAATGCATTAATACACAGAAATGCATGTAGGAGGGTGACTGGCCCAAGGCAGATGGTACTTAAATGTTGCCTATATCTATTATGCTTTCCTAGCCTCATTCCATGGTTCTGGCTGGAACACTCTTCCTGGTCAGTCCTACCCATCTTTCAGAAGCCATATCAGGCAGTGCCTATCCCCTTATCCCCACAGGGTAATCAGTGGTTCTTGGACTTTCAGAATCACTTGGGGAACTTGGCAAAATGCAAATTCCTGGGCCAGACTCCTAGAGACTCCACTGCCATCTGCAGCGTGGCCCAGAAACCTGCACCCAGGGGACACCCATAATGTGTCTTTTGGGGCCACACCTGGTAAAACAGCCGGAACTGGATTTCTCCTGTGGATTCACCAGTATTTCCATCATTCATTTTTTTTAAATTAAAAAAAAAAGTTTATTTATATTTAAGGGGGGCGGGGGGGCAGAGAGAGAGGGAGATACAGAATCTGAAGCAGGCTCTAGGCTCCGAGCTGTCAGCACAGAGCCTGACACCGGGCTCGAACTCATGAGCCGTGAGATCATGACCTGAGCCGAAGTCGACACTTAACCGACTGAACCCCCCGGGTGCCCCGTTTCCATCATTCTTGTGGCCCTTCCCAACCTAACCAGCGTCTTGGCCTCAGGCCACCTTACTCCTTTCCATGTTGTCAAGAGGTGCAGCAAAATGTGGTTCTGGATTATGTCACACAACCAGTGAGCGGACGCCCGGTGAAGTCAAATAGGCTTGGCCAAGGGAAGAGCTTCCTCAGAGAAAGAGGCCTGGGGGTCCTCAGTGGAAATGCCTCAGAAGTGCCCTGAGGGACTAAAGCTTCCACTTAAAAGATCATGTCTTTCCTCAAAAACCAAAAGCTTCGTGTTCCTTCTCTCTCCCACAGTTGATTGCACATCATGCTCTGTGACATAAGGTCTTGTGCTGGTATCCACCATGTTCCCCTTCTGGAACTCTTGTAGGCTGCTTCAAAGATGGGCTAGAAATGTTCTACTGCATTATTTGTAAAAGTTTCCCGAAAGTGTAAGAATCAAAAGGGAGTGAAAGCTTCCGATGGGTCAACAGGAAACCCTCCCTACTCCCCAACTCTGCTCTGGGAACCTCACAGACTTCCTGAAGTAAAAACAAACACCGTGACCAGTTTCTACTTCTTGTAAGAATTTAATTCTTCCTTTAATATAAATAAGGCAGCATGAAACACCGAGAGCCCTGCTGCTCTCTGCTTCAGAAGCAGCTTTGCTGCATAAAGACCCCCATTTCCCCGCTGAGTTGGCATCTCTGAATAAACAAGAGGCCAGAAGGTTATTTTTCAGTGAACTTTCTTCTGGGAGCCAAGGGAGGTTCAGGCTTGGTCCTGGCTTCTGGAGGCTGGTTCCTGGCTGTGGGGTCTCCTCCAAGCACAATAAGATACGGATGAAGGAGGGGGGAATGCAAGGCACAGGCAATAATAAATATGGAAATTCAACCCGACTCTGGAAACAAGTCCCAACTGAATGGGGGGCCTGGGGCTACTGTTGGGGACCACGTGGGCACGCCCCTTCCCTGCAGCCCCAGCCGCCAGTCTGTGCAGTCTGACTCCAGCTCACAAGGAAGGGTTCCTACAGGTTTCAGTGTTCCATCACAGCCCAGCCTGCTGTGAGTAAACCCTGTCAGGCAAACCGGTTGTCCATCTTCCAGAGCCCCTGGGGCCAGGTGAGAGAACCTCTGGGGTCAGGACAGGATCCTCTGCAGCTCATGGTGAGCCTGACAGCCTGGTGGACCGGGTAGGCTGTTCAGCAGGCATGGCCGGCTTAAACCCTGGAGGGGAACCCAGGTGCTGGTGCAGGCGCCCTCATTCTTGCCTCCCCCTCGGCTTGCTGTAAGGGTTACTGAGGCAATGCCATGAGAGGAACTCCCAAAGGGCCAGTGAAGCCACAAGTGGAGGAGGAGTGGCTTCCCAACCCCCCTAAACAGGCCTGGAGACAGGCCAGCGCCCACCACAGGCTCTGGCACCTGCCCAGTGACCGGGGCCCCCGGCCGCACTGAGGTGACCTCTCTGGGGCTTGGGGGCTGGGTCTGCATTACCGTCCCTGTGTGCTCCCAGTCAGCTGAGCCTCTCCGGGTCTTGGTCATCTGTGTGGCTGGCAAGGCCCCTTCCAGAAAAGAGGGTTCTGTGCAGTGAGGGAGCCCCACTAGAGAGAGCAAGTCTTGGGGCCAACAGATGGAGCTGGGTCTCCCCTGGCCTCCAAGTGCTCCTGCTTTGGGACCGAAACCCTGCTGAAGAAAACTCAGGGCTACAGCATCTGTCACTTCTCAGCTCTGCAACTTTCTCTAAACCGGGCATCAGAGACCAGGCTGTGAACCAGACCAGAGTACCCTGGGTGTAGGTGCTATCCTTTATCCCACTCACCCTGTGTCTCTTGGAGCTTCCACCTTCGGTATCTGCCCTCCCCCACCACGTAGAGACCGGCTGTGGAGAGAATACAGAGGGGTGAGGGGCCGTGGAGCTTGTACCCTGCACGGTGTGTGGCACCCACAGAGTTCAGCACACCGGGGGAAGGGGTAGGGTGAGGGGGTGCACCCTGAGACGTGTAGCTGAAAAAGCGGCCACATTAAACTTCTCTCTGCCACCAAGTACCCACTTCTGTGCAACAGAGACACTGGCCTCTTGGGGCCTCAAATCTCTACCTGGTCTTTTTTCCAAATAGCTTAAAAAACGGCAGCTGCAGTTAGATTCCTGTTTTGCAGGCTGTGGACAGAAGGTTGCAAATTCCCACGGCTGTCCCTATTAGTGCCTTGGGTGCAGATGGCCGGGGCCAAGAGTGACTGGAAACAGGGTGCAGGGTCTTAACATGCTACCCTGTCAACCCTCCTAGAGATCGTCTATTGATATCCAAGTAAAGACGGGACCTAGGAGGTAAAAACTGCACTCAAATCGATGTTTGTGTTGTCTTTAACTTAGTGTCCCTGGAGTACTTCATCATCCTCTTGGCCATTTGTGGTGATCCAAAAGTAAGCTGCAGGGCGTCCACCAAACCCAGACTGTAACCTCACCAGTAGGCCCCAGTTGGTATGAAAGCAAACCAGCTTCCAGTGTGGGATTCTTTCCTCCGGGCTGTAGGGCCTGGATTCCCTGGCAGGCTGAGGCTCCCAACAAAGCCCACTGTTTTCCCAGGACAGGCCCTGTAGACACCCCCAGAGGTGTGGACATGTGGGGTGTCCTGCACCCCGGCCCTCTGGGTCCTGGATACTTTACAAGACAACAGCTTTTGGGGGCAGGCTGGCATGGTCTGAGGGGATATGTAGGGAATACTCGCTAATGAGCACTGGGGTGTTCTTCAGCATCTCATAGAAGGAGTCCACCGTCTTCCGGTAGAGACTTCGCTGCAGGACGAAGGGCCGGAAGAGGTTGAGAGGCTCGGCCCTGCAAACGGCCTCAGGGAGTCCCATGGCATTAGGCACCTTGCAGTTGCCAATGAAGAAGTGATGGAGCTTCTTCTCCAGCAGGCTCTTCTCCAGGAATCGGAGCAGCTCTTGCAGGCGAGCATCGATCTGCCCGGCCTCCCAGTCGTCGGGCCGCCGGGAGACCAGCAGGTGCAGGAGGGCTGTCTTGAGGTGGTAGTTGCTGAGCCCACTGGGGCCAGTCAGGCGGCTCTGCTTGGACAGCAGGAAGGAGGCGATCTGCAAGCAGCTGAGGTGACAGGCACCCTCAGGCAGCGCCTTAGACGTCATCCTGAGGAACTGTCGCTCGTAGACGGCAAAGGACAGGAGCCAGTCAGTGCTGGATGCCGGGGCATCCCCAGAGGGCTCCCTGGGAAGGTGTGAGACAAAGTACAGGTCCGAGTCGTCACACTGGATCACAGGAATCAGGTTGAAGGGCATGAACTTCCCTGAGCGGAACCTGATCTTGAGGGACCCAGGGGAGTCCAGCTGACCAAATGCCAGGTCGAACTCGTATTTGTGGGCAATGCGGTGCCAGGCTCTGGTGAGGGCCGTCTGGAACCATTTCATGACCTGCATCGCGTCCAGGTATGGGGCGCCTCTGGCACACAGCAGGGTTTCCACCTCGCTGCCTGGCCACGCCAGGCTCTTCTTGCCGTGGAGGAGACACAGCATGTCTTCCCCGAGCTTGGTCTTGTCGCAGATGCAGCCCAGGGGATCCTCGTCGGCCCGGACCACCTTGATCTGGCCGTAGCCCTGGCGATCCAAGGGCATGGGGTGGCGGGAGCAGCAGAGCTCTGCGTGGAAGTGGTAGGGCTCAGGGGGCATGAAGGGCACGAAGAGGTCGCACAGCAGCGGCCTGTCCACCTGCCAGTTCTCATACATGCTGTCCACGCCAATGAAGTCCTCCACCTCCATGTCCGTGTCGCGGTTGCAGAGGCTCCTCAGGGCCTCCAGCAGGTCATCCACAAAGCCTTCCACAAACTCCCGGGTGCGGGCCGCGTCGGCAGTGGCCCCCCGGATGCAGCGCTCATAGAAGTGGTCGAGCGTGCCCTTGTTGGGCAGGGTGAGGCCCCGGAGTGGGGCACCCTCCAGGCCGGGCAGCTCGTCCTCGTCCCCGCCCGGGCACTCGGGTGAAGGCGCGTCCTGGTGGTCCTGCCGCCACACCTCGATCACCAGGAAGAGGATCATGCACAGGGTGCTCCACAGGTCCCAGGCCGTGCGGCTCTCATTCTGCTGCTGGCCTTCCTCCGCCACCTGCTCCAGCGCCTCCTTCTCGGCCGCCAGCCGGGCCACCTCCTCCTCCAGCCGCAGCTGCTCGAGCTGCAGCTTCTCCTGGTGCGCCTGCATCTTGCGGATGATCTCCTCCTCGTTCTCGGGGACCGTGGCGTTCTCCCGCGGGAACAGCAGCGGGTGGTTGATGATGGCTGTCACCACCACCAGACACACCCGGAAGAGCCCCAGAGCCATGGCTGCAACTTTCCTGTCACACAGAGACACAGATCAATGGTCACACCCAGCGTCTCTCCGTGAGGCTTCTTCCCCGGACCCTCACACCAACCCCTGCCCCATGGAGCTGGTGAATGTTTTATAGCTCTTCTCCCACCCAACCCGCGGTCTCCTTGTGTGCTTCCGTGTAGCCTTGGAAGAAAGAACTGCAAAGAGTCCCACACCAGCAATCCTGGCTGAGCAGCCCACAGAGACGGCCCTGTTTCTGTCTGCCCAGGTTTTCCTCTCTCTGGCAGGAGCAACCCACTTTCCCCAGCAGTCAACCATTTTCTGCTCCTTGTCCTATGGCTTGGGTGGATAATTCCACCCCGGCTCCAGGGAGGAACATACAACTCAGGCCCAAGCTACTCCCTGCCCCGACAGTGTGGATTCAGTGAGGAGCAGAGGACCTCACTGGGGCCAACGGGAGGGAGGCCCAGGTAGGATTTGTTGGGGCCGATGGGAAGAAAGACTTGCCCTGTGGCCTTCGTTTGCCAGGGAACAAGGTTATAGCTGCCGGTGGCTCTCCAGCTGCCTCAAAGGGGGGACTGCTTGAGAAAGATGCCAACATAGACAAAAGCAGACTCTCTGGATCCATTGCCTCTGGACTTTTAAAATCATATAAATCAATGATTTCTTTGCTTTGTTTCAATCAGTTTGAGTCACTTTTCTATCACTTCAACCCATCTCCCCCCACTGAATTCCTTGTGGCAAAGGTGTCTTTCCTCAATGCAGTAAAGCCTAGTGGTTGAGAACAAGAAGGCTGAGTCCCAAGCAATTAGCTGTGTGACCTTGGGCATGTCAACATATCTCTCTGAGACCCAGTGTCCTTACTGTACAAGAGGAAAGCCACGGTAGCCACAGGGTCACAGTACTGATGGATGCCGTGACCCGTGAAAAGTGGGTACACAGCAGTGGATGGTGAACAGCATATATTCATCCAATAGCAAGTGCTTTTGAAGCAGTTTTGGGCCCTTGTCTTCCCCCGCCGTAAACCTCTCCTGATATGTGAGGCCTCACTCCAAATACAGACACTGACCTCCTGGCCTTCTCCTTGGTAGAGCTCTCCCCAGGGCCATCTTGGAGACAACCAGAGTGACTGAGCCATTGGATTTGCTCTCATGAATCTTCTAAACTTTAAATCTGACTTCTTAGTGTGAAGGGCAATACTCCATTCCTCCAGGACAAATGGAGTTTTAGATCGCAAGTGACTTTTAGGGAAGAGCCAACCCCATTCAATCCTGGGAGTTTGTCAGACACGCAAAACCTTGGCCCCATCCCAGACCTATTGAACCAGAATCTGCATTTTAATACCATCCACATTAAAGTCTGAGCCTTCTATTACACCCTCTCCTCTCCTAGGCAGGAAGCTTGAGAAGTAACAACGGGCCTTTTCCATACTTGCCCTGCTCCCCCTGCCTGGGACCTCAGCTAGGAGGGCAAATGGCCAAATGAGGACGTTGTCAGACAACAAAAAACACAGAGGGCTCCCCTGGCCCCCTGTATGCCAACACATGCTGATAGGAGCTTTTCCATTTTGCTTGAGCCCCATTTCTTAACCTTCAACTTGCACCCTTAAAACCACTTGTTCGGGTTCTTACCCTAATGGTGCCAAGGAACAGGTATGTGTCATCAGGTAAAGAACCCTCTGCAGATTCTGGCCAGCAGTGCCAGGATGTACACGACCTGAGTTGCCACACTTGGGTAAAGCCCGCTGCTCAGATGTGACTCCATCCTAGACGCAGCTGGACACGCAAGCAGGAACCAAAAGAGGGGTCCGCCTGCAGCCGAATTCAGTGTGCACACACACTCAGGCCTCAGGGGTGCACTTGAGGAGACGGAGGACAGGAGAAAGTGGAGGAAGTCAGACCGGAAGGTGGGCGGGCTGAGGAAAAAGTACAGGGGGCAGCTAGCCAGCTTTTCTTCCCCAAGACCAGGAGCAGTGTGCCAGAGAACTGCAGGAACAGGTCAGCCCTGGTTTCCACATTAGAGACACATCAATGGAAAGTTTTGCCAGGGTGGTCCAAGCCTGGCTTATTAACACGGGTCAGGGTTTTAAGATAAAGGTGTGCTAACAGGCAGAGCACCAGGCAACAGGCAGTTAGCAGGTAATTTGGGGGTGTTGAGGACCTTGAGGGCCCCTGTACTACAGGCCACCTTGGGCATGGCAGGCCCTGACAAGTCACAGTAATAATCCTGGGCAACCCCTGACCCGGGAGGTTAGTTTTCATGTGAACTCAGGATAGGCTGCTACAGAGTGGACAATGAAACCATTGTCAAACCTTAAGACTGGGAAGTCTTCCTCCTCCCTCCCCAACAGCTTCCACAGGGCTACCTGTGTGCATCCTTGGGCCCTGTTCAAGGGCTGTAATGGCCTCCTTGCACTGCGACAGGCAAGGTTCAAAGCTCCAAACGAACTGGAGCCATCGACTCTGTGTGCAAGGGGTTAAGAGGTTGGATTCCAGAGTAGACAAGACAGAGCCCAGCACATGCTATGTGACCTTGGACAAACAACTCAACTTCTTAGACCCTCAGTCTCTTCATCCATAAAATAGCAATAATATCTGCTGTTGAAAGCTTGAACGAGGTAATGCATATAAAGCACTTAACCAAAAAAAAAAAAAAAAAAAAAAAAAAGCTCTTAGCTTTCCTCAGAGCAAGTTTTCTTATAAAAGTGTAGCTGTGAAGTGATGGGATGGGCAAACACAGGAACCTGCCTGCAGGGGTTCCTGATGGGCCACACAGATGCCTCTACAAGGTACTCAGGAGGATGCAAGCGGCCCACAGTACCACGGACAGGTGGACAGCTGTAGGGTTACAAGACTTGCTGGGAGCCTGAGGGAGAGGGTGACAAAGTGGAAAGAGCCTGGGCTATAGAAGCAGACAGGCTTGGGTTTGAAACTTTACTCCTTGCTGAGTGGTCTTGCTTCTCCAGGACTCCACTGCTTTACCGGTGAGATGGGGCTAACAGCAGACCCTCCTTCACAAGGAGGTTGAGTTAAGGGAGATAATTCATCTCAGGTGCTTGGCACGGAGTAGATGCCCTACAACATCAGGGCCTTCCCCTTAGGCCTCTGCAGGCCTCTGTTTTCTCACCTGCTAAGCACACCCTGCCAAGTCCTAGGAGTGCGGAGCAAAGCACGCTCAAAAGTGCTGTGAAAGCATAAAATGCTCCCCCAGTATTGCTGTCCCTTGGCATGCCACTCTGCCCACCCTGCCCTCCAGCAAAGGGGAGAAGCCTCTGGAGGCCTGGATCCTCCTGGAGGTGGAGTTCTGACTCAGTCCTTACTTAAACCGCAACTCCCTCCCAGGGATCAGATGAGGTATAATTTTGCTTTTAACGTGTGGATAGGCCGGCTCTGCCTATGGCACCCTAAGGGATGGCGAACAGGCCGTGGCCACTCAGTGCTCACTAGATGGGGCCGGGGTGGATCCTCTACTTTTCCTCCCCAAAACAAACCAAAGGGAACACTGCCCTGGGGCCACCGGGCCAGAAGAATGAGAAGGAACCAGAGTGGTATGAGTCTTGCTGGAAACCAGAGGGACAGACAGGTATCTGGGAGCCTCTCCCAGAGCCATGGATATATATGTGCACCTCCCCCACCCTCCCCAAAGGGCCCCTTTCCCCCAATTTGAAAACTGTCCACCTCTGCATTGGCCCAAGGCTCTCAGCTCTACAAGGCTGCCCCAGGCATGTGGTCCAAGACATCGATTGGGTTTGGCTTCAAAATTAACTTGGGTTCCTCTGAGGGCTTTTGTCTGTCTGCTTGCCAGGAAGCCAGCAGGAAACCTGCTGAGTTCCTCTCACCGCTGCCCTTGCCTACAGAGTGCAGTGGCCCATGCAGGTCACAGCTAAACTTAGCCTGGCAAAGGGCCAGGGTCACGAGGCAGCAGGGGCTGGGCAGAAGGCTGCAGGCGGTCAGCCCAGACTAATGGTTTTCTCAGACCCTTATTCTGAGCCTGGCCGGAAGCCTCAGACTCTGGGGGAGAAACCCCAGATGCCCTCTCTATTCCCTGGGGTCTGTCACTCCTGCATCCCCCCGCCCCCACAATCACAGCTTAATCCAATGAATGCCACTAAGAGTTGTCTAATAGATATATGCTTCCGTTTATCAAGCCCTCACTAGGATGTACTGGGTGCACAGTGCCCCCGCCCTCCATAACCTTCTACATGGTGGGTATTATCCTGGTTTCACAGATGGATTAACCAAGCCCAAGAGACAAAGAAATTTTCTAGCCACACTACGAGAAAAGGCGCAGCCAGGTTGAGATGCAGTCTGTTCTGTGTGCTTCCACTTGTACAGCCCAAGTTCTTTCCACCCTGCTATGTTTACAAAGCACCTACTACGTGCAAGGACCATGCTGGATGCTGCAGGGCCCACACAGATAAGGGCAGCATGATCCCAGGCGGAAAGAACACCACAGTTCATGAGCGGAGGCAGACAGCCACCCGGGACTGTCACAGAACAGAATGAGCTGTGGGCATAAATGGTACATGAGCAGTAGACCACTAAAACGCAGAGGGAGAGAGTTTCGTTTCTGTTCTTTGGGGGCTCCTCCTTGTCTGTGGACCTTCCCTGTGCTCACTGGCTGGGGAGATGTGGGTGTGCAAGCCCTCGGCTCCATATCCACCCAGTACCCTCCTTCCAGACAAATTCCTACAACAAACCTGAAGCAGTGAGAGCCTGTGTCCGGCCCCATGTGTTCATCAACACCCCTTCTGCCCCACCAGTCGCCTACCCCCACCCAGAGCTAGCTGGCTGTGGCCTCAGCAGCAGGGGTGCCCAGGACCCATTTCTCAGCAGCCAGCAGTCCCCCGGGACGGTGGTTCTCAAAATATGGTCCCCACTAAATAGCACTGCAATCACCTGGGGACTTGTTAGAGATGCAAATGTTCAGGTGCAATCTCAGACCTGCTGATCAGAAATTCCAAGGCTGGGCCCCAGCACCTGGTGTCTTAACAAGCCCTTCACGGGGGGCGGGTTCCAGTGCCCCCTCAAGTCTGAGAACCAGCCCTGCCCAAGCCAGGCAGGTCTCCAGGGAAGAGGAAGGTGTGGCTCCTGCAGTGTCACGGCAGCCCCGACCTGCAGCTCGTCAAGGCCTTGCCCCACGCCCAGCCTGTCAGGTGCAATTAGCTGTGCTAATTACAACAGCAAAAGTGGCCCCGTCCCTGGCGTCATCTTCAGAGCTGAAAGGAACAGCTGAGGTAGTTTCTTTATGAAACAAAATGAAGGAGGTGGGTTGGTGGCAGGAGAAGCCACCTGCAGTCCAGGCCCCGTGGGGTTACTGGGCCCTATCCCACTGCTTAGGCTCTGCACCCTCTGAGGAGGCAGGGGCCAAGGGAGACCAAGCTGTTGGTAAGTTTGGGCTGAACCCCTACTGTGTGCCTGGTCTTGTGCAGGTACAAGGTACACAGTTGTTTGGGAGAAATAAAGCCACAAATTTAATAAAGTCAGAATTCAATGTTGTACTCATCTAAGCCCCATTTTATAGATGAGGAAACTGAGACCTAGAGAGGAGGCATGCCCGACGAGGAGGGGAGGGTGGAGGTGGTCCCGGTAGGCATCACCCTGTTGACCCTCACAGGGGTTCCCGCACAGACCGGAGAGAAGTGGTGCTTCTACTTCTGCCAAAATTTACAAGGCTGAGCACTCTGCATTTTGTCATTTGATTTTCAGAACATTAGTCAGGTAGCTGCAACATCCTATTTTGTGAAGAGACTGACGACAGAAAGGTCCACTGTGTGACTTCTAAGATTCCCTGTCTGCAGTGAGCCTGTCCCCCTCCTTCTGCTCTCCCTCCAACCTCCCAGGGCATGAGCCCTACCACCTGCCAGGCACCACTGCCAAGGACCACTGCCCAAATCATCCAGGTTGGCTGTGCCCCGAGTTTCCCAGACCTTGAGGAAACAGGACTGTAAGGCTGAATGCAGAGCACGAATTTGACCCTGAGTCTTTGTGGTGGTTTGGGCCCCATGAGCACGCAGTCTGTCTGAAGCCCTGGGGGGTTCTCCTCCTGTGGTCTGGCCTGTCTCACCTGTGACTGCACGCCTCCCTCTAGCAGAGCCCACACCGCACACTGGTGTCAGACAAGCTTCCCTGCCCAGCCCAGGGGCATCTTCATTCAGGGCCAGCTCAGGGGCCCCTCCTTCGGGAGCCTGCCCCTTGGTGCAGGCCACCTTCCTGCTCTTCCCTTGTGTCACTTCACCTACCAGGCCCTGCCTTCCTGGCTAGTTTCAGGAAGTTCCGAAACTGAATGTCCTCCTGCCTCCTTCAGCACCCATTGCAGGTGCCCGATATGTTGGAGCGGACTTCATCACGTATTAGGGAGGAGACGGCCGCTGCGGGAGCGACATATCTCCACAACCTCTTTCCTCGTCACCTAACTCAGGGCCGGGGAGAGGGGCACAGACAGACTCAGCAGAGATGGCCCCCACCCTTCCAGGAGAAGAGTCCTCTGCAGGAGAGGAGAACGGCCTCACCAAGAGCATCTCTTGCTTCGGTCCCTCTTTGCCTGCACCTCCATGGTGGTGCGGACAGGGGAAGGGCTGAGCAAGGGGCTGGGCCCAGGTGGCCTCAGGCCTGGGTAAGACAGGGAGTGGCCGGCAAAGAAAGGAAGTGAGGAAAGAGGAAGGAAGCGGCCCAACAAAGCATCATTGAGAAAGTGGGTGGGGGGGGGTGAGGTTCTAGGCCCCAGTGCCTCCTCTTCTCAGTGTCCTCCCAGCCACACCCATCACCTTCCACCCACCCCTCCCCCACAGCAGGACCTTTGCCTTGGCCTCTAACCAGGCTCACCTTCCTCCCGCCTGCCACCCTCATGGCCCCTGGGTCCCCTCCCTTATCACCTTTCAGTCACCCTTCCTGAAGGCAGGGGTTGTAAGACCACATGTGGGGGATGGGGGTGGAGAAAGACCCCCACGGAAAATGGGCAGGCTGCAGAGGCTGCACATCTAAGGGATGGGGATGGAGTGGATGGAGTCGCACAAGCTTTATCTAAAGGCCAGAGCCGTTACATTCCATGTTCTGTGTGCCAAGAATGGCGTGATCTCGTTTTTTGGGTTTTTTCCCCAAGAGATTTTGGGATTTTATCCCAAGATAAATCTGAGATCTGGATTTTATCAATATCCCTCAATTTTACACTTGTCGGGTGCTATTTCAAAAATTCTTTGAAAACCATGGAAGCCAAATAAAATGTCAGCAGGCCACCTAAAGCCTGTGGGCCCTGGTCCACAGGCCCCTTTCTCCTGTCCAGTTCCGGGGGCCCGCCCCCCCATTAAGCATCCCTCAAGGCTGCCCTTGACCCTGGGACTCCTTACTCTTCCCTCTCAGCAGTACCAGCACCTACTATTTCCTCTGTGAACAGGACTCCCTGAAATAGCCCCCTCGGCTCAATCTTTGTCCCCAGTGTCTCCCAGTCGTCCCGGCAGCCACCCTCTGAATAATCATACCCAGCATTTATGCGGGTTGGCTGTGTGCCAAGCCTGTGCGAGGGATTTACATAAAGGGCTTCCCCACAGCCTCTCCAGGAACTAGAAGAAAATAGAGACTCTGTAGCTTAATGGGTATGCACTAAGTAGCACCTGGTATTACTGTCTGAGGTCTGTGGTCTCCTGGACTGGAGAACCGGATCCCCACTGTCCCCCCAAACCCCTGCCAATCCAGGGGAGACCCATACTGACTGAGCAGAGATCTGGGCTAGGAAGAAGCAGGGGTCAGCACTGGGTCCTGGTAGGGGTAGGGGAGAGGGCAGAGAGGAGAGGTACCCCCCCACCCCTCCATGCCCAGTGGAGAGCCCATGGCAAAGTTTACACTGTGAGGGGAGAGGTATTCTCCCCAAGGTAAGGTCTGCTGTCTTTGCCCCATGGCCACACTGGCCAGACTCACAGTGGGTGCCCAATCACACCGGCCAAAGCGCTAAGTTTCCTCAAGGCCTACTTCTGGAAGAGGAAGGGGTTTCCAAAAAGTCACCAGGATGCCAACCCCATTCCCTGGTCCTGGGACATGCAGCTGGCCAGCCCGAGTGCAGGAGGGACAGGGGCCTGGACGCCGCGGATGTGGGTGGGAGAGCCCACATCCTTCCTGTTCCCGCTCCTCCATCGGCAGCTCATGTGCATCCCTTGGCACGCAATGGACGGGGACGGCGGGGAAGCCATCAATCTCCCAGGAAGGACACGGTGTCCTTCCACCCAGCCACGCTGCCTGATGCCGATGCCCCCACAGCACGTCATGGGAAATCACAGCGTCCTGCGACAGACAGGCCGAGGCTCAGCATCTCACAGGCTAAGGCATGGCAGTGAGGCTTGCAGGCCACAGAGACAGGAAGGGGCTCCCCCAGCAGCCGTGAGTCTGGGCCCACATCCAGCTTTCTCTAGTCTGTGCTCCCCAGGGCATCTCGAATCCAACATTTGCTGCAGTGTCTTGAATGGTGGCCCTCAAAAACATAAATCCATGTGCTAACACCGAGACCCTGTGAATGTGACTTTAGTTGGAAGGAAGGGTCTTTACAGATGTAATTAAATTAAGGATCACGGAGACGAGCTGGCCCGGGATTACCCAGGTGGGCCTACAATCCAGTGATAAGTGTCTCTTAAAACAGAAAAAGAGCAAAAGGACACAGGAGAAGGTAACAGAAGGCAGAGGCAGAGGCTGAAGGGAAGCTGCCAGGCCCGGATGGCCTGGAACCACTGGACGCTGGGCGGGGCAAGGAGGTAGCCCCTCTTGCAGCATCCGGAGGCAGGGTGGCCCTGCGGCGACCTTGATTTCAGACTTTGGGCCTCCAAAGCTGTGAGAGGATCATTTCTGTTGTTTCACCACCTAGTTTGTGGTGTTCTGTCAAAGCAGTCTTGGGAGATGAACAGAGTCTCAACGCACAGTGCAGCCTCCTTGCCCCGCCCAGCTCTGACGCAGCCTTTGCTCCTCGCCTAAACTCGGGGCTCCCCACCCCAGCTGGCACGGACCTTTGCAAACAGCTCCTCTGAGCTCTTTCTAATTCCCAGCCACCCTCGGTGGCCTCTGCCTCCCTGGAGGTCTCCCTTCCCCCATTTCAGTGGGTTCCAGTTTCCATGCGACACAGGTCAGAGCTTTGAGACGACGTTCAGGGCCTGGCCCCACCCAGCCTTGGGGGTCGCCTCAGTTCCCTTCCTACTGGCTCTGGCTGGTTCAGATTACTGACTGTCCCCCAAACACCTCCTGCGCTGCCCCAAATTCCCTACACCACTTCCACACCATGCAACCAAAACCCTGCCGGACAGTCCTCACACGAGTCCATCTCAGAAACTGCTTCCAAGAGCCTTCCTGAATCCTCTCCACCCTCAACTCCTGAGAGAAATCTTCTTTCTTGAAAGGGACACAGAACAAATTTGGGGGAGGTGGGAGATGGCATATTTATTAAGTCCCTCTGAGCACAAGCAAGTCTGGTGCCTTGTGTCTGGTGCAAGGCATCTCCAGAGACGTCCCATGGCGGGTACCCCACAACGCCTGCTCCCCTGCCTCTTAGTTCGGCTCATCGGTGCAGCGGCCCCACTGCACAGGCAGGAGCCCAAGGTGCTGAGAGGTAGGGCAGTCGCTCAAAGTCTCACAGGCTAAGAGCAGAGGGGCCAGGCACCGCCGTCTCCCCAGTTTACCCCACCCGCATCTCTGTCGTAGTGAGCTCCCTGAGCTCTGGTCTTATCCCACTGCTTCCAGCCCTGCCTGCTCATGCGCCAAGGACACGTGCGATCCTGGGGACCCACCAGCGTGCTCACATCCTGCACTCTAGAGACCCCCACTTTCAAAAGAAGGCACCACATGCACCCTCCATTCTTAGGAAGGATGCATTTCCTACAGCAAGCAGGTGTGCACCAAAGCATGTCCCTTGATCCTGGATTCCCATCTCAGACTTCTGGCCCTGAAATCATAGGGGCACATGAACAATGGGAACACAGAGCTAACCATCTCTCACAGTGAAGCAGCCTTCATACACCGTCAGATGCTGACTTGGCTTGAGCTAGAATTTCTCAGAATTTCCCTCTGCCTCGGGGCCCCATCTCGCCCACAAGAGCACTGGCTGGGAGGGAGCATGAACACCCACCTTGGGCAGCGATGCCATGATGCCACAGCTCCCCAGACTTGTCCCCCTCCTCTCCCTCTACCCGTGTCCTCTACACCCCCTGCCCCCAGGCAGCGAATGCTCAGACACTTTGGCTGTGGGGCAGGGATGGGGGGAAGGCAGGCTGCAGGGACAGAAAGCAGGCTCCGGACAACAGCAAACATGCTGGCTCAATGCAGAGGGTATTCAAGGGGGCTGAGCAGGAACCAGAGAGAAAATACAAAGGAAAACAAAGTGGAGACAAAGCCCTCCCTTGGCCACCCTGCCTCCCCTCTCACAGATGAGCTGGGGATGGGTGGAATGAAACAGACTGCTGGGCGCCACCTCCCTTGTGATCCCTGGAGGAGAACAAAGAGAGACCTGCTCACAAAGACAACCTGGCCTTGCAGGCAAGGGCAATGGCCCCCAGGACTTTTCCATGGCCACAGAAAGGCCAGTTCCCCGTCCCACCCTCCCCATCCTGCCGCCTCTTACTCACGTCCTGGCTTGAGGGATTCTGGCCCCCACACAGTGAACAGGCCGTTCTCCCACCCGGGTCCTCTGTGGCTTGGGCGGTACCTGACACAATGCCTGGGCCCCAGCTGGGCTGGAGAGAGGGGGAGAGCGGTGGGGAGGAAGGGAAGAGCGCTGGGCCTCCTGTACGTATGTGTACACACACACACACACACACACACACACACACACACACACACACACTCTGTGCCTGCAAAGATCTAAAACCCCTTTCATCTTAATAAAGGGGAACAGCAAGAGACACAAAGAGAAGACGGAGGCCAACCCAGTCGTAAAAAACTTAAGAGTCTGTGGCAGGCCTCTGTGCTGCTGCAGGAACCTGGGCTGAACACCAGAGCCGGAGTTAGCCTGCCTTCCCCCACCAGGGCCGCCACAGTCAGGGCCAACCAGTTCTCCCCGTCCCGGAAAGCAGAGGGCCGAGACCATAAGGCCAGGAACAGTTGGCAGAATCACCCCCAGAATCATCTAGGACTGCACAGGGTCCCCTTCCCTGTGAATTACACAAAACGACATCCAGCCACAGGGATGGACTGAAGCCTGAGCCCTGCCCTGGTTTCTGCCCGGGGTTGTGCCTGGCACGTAGTAGGTGTCCCCAAACAGGTACAGCAGGTACGTGCGGGTCAGGCTGGGGCAGGCAGCAAGCAGACACTGACAATGCCAAGTTCACAGGACACACTCCACCCCGAGGCCACCCAGAGAGAAACAGCCCAAGGCTCTTCAGTTCAGAAGAGCCTAACGCTTTGTAGAGGCTTAGTGTACAGGGGCAATGGAGCCAAGATCTAGAATCAGAAGGCCTGGGTTTGAATCTCAAGTCTCTCACTTGTGATGACAATAGTACTTCCTCGGCATGGTAGTCACATACATGGTCGTGCTCCATAAAGGACGTTGTTATCTTGGTGTTGGTATGGGTCTGTCTCTTTTGATTTGTTAAGTCCTGCATCTTAGGGAGTCCTCTAGGGACGGTGCAGGGCGGGGGGGGGGGGGGGTGTTGGTCAACATCCCTGCAACACTCCAGAAGCCTGGGGACTTAGTCTGGTTGTCTCCTAACCTCCCTGTTTCTTTGAAAGACCCCAGAGGCTGCCACAGAGGGACAGCAGGAAGCTTGGCCCCTGGGGAGACTGCAGCTCACCCCCCACTGCCACCCCAATCTGGCAGCATCAATAGAGACAGCACCTCCACCCCTTCTGAGCACCTAGAAGGAGAAACCAATGCTGGTCCCTGATGCCTGGGCATTAAAGAGAGGTGCAGGCCATCCACAAACACCTGCTGAATGGATGAAGTCAGGACCGGGGAAAACCCTCACTGCGTTTACTCCCAGGAGCAGGAATCTGAAATGGGAGTGGAGTGGAAGATCCCTGATGAAGTAACTTGTAAGTTTTTGTTTTTGTTTTTTTCCTTGGGAGGCACTCTGCAGTCAGAAAGTTAGCAAAGTGCTAACAGTTGTTAAGCGCCTTGGGAAATGTGAGCAAAACCCCTTGCAGATGTAGCCCTGGAGACAGACCTTAGCGGCCTCAGGTCTGGACGGCCTGCATCTAACTGCGGGCTGACTCACCACCGATGTTTACCGAGAAGATGACCCAAACCAGGAGTGAACCGTTTATCTGACCCTCACCTGCCTCTGCCCTTGACACCCACTTCCTTGCTTCAGACTCTTATAGAAATGTAAGATAAATGGAGGATTATAGGGTTCAAAGCAAATTAAGTAAGAGAAGTAGCAGAGGAGCAACCCTTGAAGAGTGGCAAGCCGTTCTCCCTTTCTGGAAAAAAAGACAAGCAAGCCCCATGGCCCTGACACCCCATGGGGGGATTTAGAAAATAGTGACCAATGTGTAACATTTATTGACATTTTAGCATTGTGCAAGAGGCTTTACGTGAATCATCTTCATAATAAACTTCCAAAAGAGGCACTATCCTCATTTTACAGATAAGGAAACTGAGGCACAGAGTGGTGAGGCCACTCGCTCAGGATTGGGGCTGGGATTTGAACTCAGGACTGACTTAAGCCTCTGGTCTTCCCATGATGCTGTGCTGTTCAGTGACCTGGTATCTGTGAAATATTACAGTGCACCTACGGGCTTTCCTGTACTGTTTTGGGAAAGAAGGTGACAGTTTAGGTGAACTCTGGGCATGAAGCAGGGAATCAGACTTAATGAGCTTTCAAAGCTCTTCCCACCCAGAGATTCTGGGAGTGTGACTTGGGATGTCTGAGACCACTATTCACCCGAAAGGACGGTGCATTGGGAAAAGGGGGTGATGGCCCTCCTGGCACTGGGTAGTGTGTTTTGGTGGGAGGCGTCAGGGAGAAAGTGGCATTTTGGGGGCAGCACGCAGTGGGGGAGCTGAGGGATCCCTCATTCTCTTCCTCTCCAGCCCAGGCTCGCCTGGCTGTGGTCCTGCCCCTCTGGAACAAAGTCTCAGTGAACAAAGGACCTTTTCATGAACTTCAGGCGGGTCCCCTGACTACTTCTAAGGTTATTGAAACAGGCTCCCAGGAGAATAGTCTGTTAACAGCACATGGTTTTGTGCCAACAAGCAGGACTCAAATTATGACAACACCCTCCCTATGGTTTGGTGCAGGTTGGAAGGAGACTTTCCTGTATCCACCGCAGGGGAATGACATGGAGGAGAAACAGGAGCAGCCCAGGATAGCTCCAAAGCGCAGCCCCCTCCCAGGCAGTGAGCGTCCCACCAGGTCATTCACCTGGAAGTGAGTCATTTGAAAATTGTGGCCTTGGTACTTTTTCCAGGACTTCCATCTGAGGATCTTAAAGTGCTCTGTATGTTCTCTGGTCCTGGCTGCTACTGTTTCCATTAAACAGGCAGAGAAACTGAGTGAGTCACACAGCAGGAGGGAACCAGGAGTGGGCGGTCAGCCTACTGTCTTCTAGCCTTGGACACTCTGACTTTGAGGGATTCAGCCCTCTGGCAGGACATAGTTGATACCCATGCCTGTCACTCCCCAGATCTCGGGTATACTTCAACTGCCTGCGTGAACCACTGGGGAGGAAGGGACTTTCCATGGCTTTAGTTTAAGCCACTTGAAAGTCTCTGCATTTTTTTTTAAAAAAGCTTATTTATTTTGAGAGAAGGAGAGAAACAGAGAGAGAGGGAGGGGCAGAGAGAGAGGGTGGGGCAGAGAGAGAGGGAGAGAGAGAATCCCAAGCAGGCTCTGCACCATCAGCGGGTGCTCGAACTCAGGAACCACGAGATCATGACCTGAGCTGAAATCAAGAGTCGAACACTTAACCAACTGAGCCACCCAGGCGCCCTCTAAGTCATCTGAAATCCTATGGGGCATGCTAGAGCTGGTAAGAGGTGAGCTGGGAGACCTTGCTTCTGTTCCCAGCTGGTACCAGTTCCTGGCGCAGCGGATCCCAGACATTCCTCCTCTCTGTGTGCATTTCATGATAAAGCCCCATGAGGCCAATGAATCCCTAGCACACTGCCTTGCACATCGTAGGTGCACAGTAAATTCTCGCTCAAGCAATGAATGAAGGCTCTCTCTTAAATCAGTCCCTGTAGTGAGGACGTGGGCATCCTTGTTCCCTACTTTCCTTTGGGGGTGAGGGTGAAAAAGGGAAAGCCACTTTCCTGATCTCCCCATCACTGCACCCCTAGCCCCCAAGCTCCCCTTCCAAATTCAGGTTGTAGAAGGGAAACCCAGAACCGCGGAAGCTGCCAGAAACCCCTGTAAGGAGTCATGCTCTTTGGTCCAAGTCGCAGCTCAGAGATCTATTCACTCAGGCCAAACCAAGACCCAGAGACCTACCACCAGCTGGCTCAGACCTCTGAACTGCAGCCCCTCCTGCATCCCCTCGCCCAGCCCCTGAGAAACACACCTGTGGAGGTCACACCTTCTATGGTCTCTCCTTTCAACATGTGTCTTACAGTTAGGATGGCTCTTATTCCTCTCTCTACCTTAAGGTGGAGGTGTTGCCATGGGCAACAGTGATGTCACCTACCAGTTACTTCCATTCTGCTGATGTCAAGGGGTGGGCCACCTGGATGGATGGAGGGGGAATACACCTTCTTTGGGAAACTATCACAGGTCCCAAACTGCTGAGGAGGACCCTACAGACCTCTTGGGCACTCCCAAATGACCCTTGTCCTCTCCCAGAAAACCTAACCCTTCTCTCCCATCTGGATGCCTATTCAGACCAAGACTCAAACCTGATTCTCCCTCTCCCAGAGCTGGATAAAAGGTCAGGACTAGAAGCTTTGTCCTCAGCTCTGAACAAACCACAGCTAGGGCACCGATGAGCTCCTTCCTTCTATGCATCTGGGACATTCTGGGTCCCCACAGCCTTGTCCTTCAGCCAGACATCAGTGGCACTAATGGGGAAGCTGAGGGCCCAATTCGGCAGAGAATGTGGATCCTCGAACAACCTCTACTGTCTTTAAGATCTCATACTAGCCAAACTAAAAGTCTGTGCCAGGCACAGTGCTGAGTGCTTTCTATGCGTGTCCTAGGAGTGGTTGTCCCCATCTTACCAACGATGAAACTGAGGCTTGAAATAGTCAAAACACTTGCCCCAATACAGAGAACGTCCATAAACTGAGCCGGGGAGCCAGGACTCAACCCTAGTCCACCCTACGAAGGCTCAGGAGGGTCACACCTCCTTGGTGCTGGGGCACCCTGGAGACTGTGGCTTACTAAAGATGAGCCATGAGGGGACCTGGACAGAGATCACAGAGAGCCCTTTAAATCCAAAGAGGCCATTTGGGCAGGCCAAGCTGACCCGAGCCAGCCAAGGCAAGGTGCCTTAGTACTGCTTCACGCCCGTGCGCATGCAGGGGATGCTCTAAGTGGCCAGCCTGGGGCCTTTCACTTCCCCGAGCATCTGCGCTGATCAGGACCACGTTTCTTTGCTCTGTGCTTGGCTTCCTGTTAACCCAACCAGGCCGCCGGACCAAATCGTCTTAATTTGCATCTAGCATTCATATCCATGGCCTGGCCTTCCAACCCTGAAATGTACAGTGGTTAGCTTATGCAAATGAAACTATGTAGCTGGGAGTTAATGCTTATAAAGCACTAAACAAATTAAGTAAGTAAAATAAAAGTAGCTAAATTATGCAAGAGGGAATGGAGAAATGCTATCAGGTAAACACTGTTCCCGAGGCACTGGCCAAGGAGACCTACACAGCCAAGCTGACTGGAGTACTGCTCTACCAGGCAGGTATCTCTCCACTGCTGAGAGGGCCACAGGAGTGAAGAGGGGCCCATGCTATTGGACACCCCTCTCCCTGCCCTGCTTTGCCAAGCACGAGCTGCCCGGATCTTTGGTTTCCCATGTGGCTCGCCCGGGACGCAGGGACCAGAGACCATCTAGTCTGCATGATGGTCACATGTCTTCCAAATTAATAAACTAGCATTCTAATTTGTACACCCACTCCTGGGAGCCTCTGGAGGTGACACAGTAGTCCAGGTCCAAACCACTCTGAAAACTGTGGAGATGGGGTTTCTGCACGGGCACAGCTAAGAGCTAGACCTTGGGCCAAGTGACAAGATCCAGGTAAACACCACCCTTTATGGCAAATCTGTGAAGGCACCGGCTGGTCCTTCCCAACAGAGTTGGAGGCATCCTCATGGGCCAAGAGGCTCGTTTGTTTAAAATACTGTCTAGAGACAGTATGTAGTAAAATGCTCCATTCCAGCTAAGTAAGTGCTAACATGTATCCTGTGGAAAATAAAGGATGACATATATGGAGCTGTGAAATGGAGTTCTGGGAAAGATTTCCTGAACAAGTTTGGGAAGGGCATTTGCAGGCGAGTAGGACCTGGACAAGAAGGAAAGAGGGAAGAGATGGGGATTGGGGGTGGGGTGGGGAGGGCTGGATCAGAATGTTTGGACACTCGCCACCTCTGGCCACTCCTGGGGGCAGTCTCTGCCTAGGCCAGGGGCCCCGGGTAGCTGTGGCCTTCTCCCTCTGCACCACACCCAGGTGGCACTTACTCATCACCCTCCCATCGGGTCCCAAACTGGATTTGCCACCTCACAATGCCCAGTGACTAAGAAGGAAAGTCATTTGATGCTGGGGCCAGGCCTCCTGTCAGCCATCAAGACTGAGCTTGCTTTTTCCTCGCCTTTCTGCCACCAGATGAGTTTTCCATTTTTCCTCCAGGTGAGCTGAGTGGGTATTTCTTCCTTTGACAAAGAAAAAAGCAACTGCTCTTTCCTCCTTCCCACAAGGACCCCCAACCAAACCAGCTTTTTAAGTTTAACCTGCTTCTTGCTCTGTGAATGTTCAATGACTGGGGCTCAGCTTCCAGTCTCCTGAACACTTTACTTCTCTGTGCCTTTGTTTCCTCATCTATATGAGGATAACAATACCTCCCTCATAGGACTACTATGAAGAGTAAATGAATTAATGCAAAGAAAATGGTTTTGGGAAAAAAAAAAAAAGCTTGACAAATAAATGCTAAGCCCTCAATAATTGTTGGTTATCAGGACTGCTGGGTATGGTTGCACAGGTGGTGTACTGCTCAAGAACCTGGTCAGGGTGCGGTGAGGATGAATCCAGTTCACACGCCAATTGCCCAGCTATGAGCCTTGGCCATGCCCATCAAGACGAGGCCCCAAGGTGGCATCCTAAATGTCACCGAGGTGCCACCCCCTTGCTGAGAGGTGTATCTTACTCTAATTCACACAAGGGATGGAATAGGCTAGCAACAGCCCTGGCAGTTATTGTCAATTGCTGGCATTCCCAGATAGATCTCCCTCCAGAACAAGACTGGATTAGAGGGGGGTCTGGGATAGACTGGTCTCAGCCATTAAGGTCCCACTCCTCAGCTGCCCAGCACTCTTGGAGCACTCGCCCCTCCCTTGGGACGCTTCTCGGTTGAAGTCCCGCAGCGTACCCTACTACTTCATCCCTACTGATCCTCCCACAGTTTTGGATTCTGAAGCAACTCTCTCCTTCATAATTGCTGACGGCCACTTGTCTCTGCTGACACTGAGAACTTCCAGTTGCTGGCAGGTTACTCCTTACTTTTTGTAAGATCCGTCTGCCCGCCTCTCCTAGTCAGTGAGTCTTTGAGGTCAGACAGAGGAAGTCTTCCCCTTTCCTCAGGTGACAGTGCTAGAGAGTCCTGAAGGCCACAGCCTCATCCCCCTCAGCTTCTCCTCCTGGAGGTAAAATCACCAGTTCTCTCCCTTCTCCCTCACAAGATGCGCTCTGCAGACGCCCCTCACCATGCCTTCCCCTCTCCTCTGGACCAGTTCCCTTTGGCAGTGCTGCTGTCCCTGGCAAGAGGCAGCATGGAGAACTGAGCTCAGGGGCTCCAGCAGCCCGACCCCCACCCTTCCATGGGCTCCGCTGGTCACTGCCTCCCACTGAGGCGTGTACCCCCTCCATCGGATGGAATTTCCCACTTTCTTTCTCTTCTTCATCCCAGGGGTTCCGGAAGTTAAAAATACAAAACCAGCTTTCTCCCAGGCAGTACTTTCTTTGGTGGGCAATTTTGCCAGAAGCCTCTACCTGGACGTTCTTCCCCAGGTCTTGCTCTCAGGTAAAAAGTTCACCCCCACACCCTCTTCTTTGTTTCCCTTTGAGCACTGCAGGAGCTGGGAGCCATTCCCAATAAGGGGACAACTTCTAGGATGATGGCATCAGGTTAAGAGGTCAGATCCTCGCCCACTGAAAGCCAGAGCCTGAAATGGATGCGTCTTTGAAAATTATGGAGTAAGAGGATGGCATCTGAACAAGAGCCTTTCCATCCACTGCGAGACAGCAGAGAAGAGACTCCGAGTAACCACTTTATGGTTACCCACAAGTGGAAAGTATGAGGGCAGAATGGCCTGGAGCAGCAGCCGGCACAGGGAATTAGCAAACAATGAAAGCCACTTAGGCACGTAGGCTGGAAGGAGGACTCAAAAGCACAGCCTATTATGTTATTAATAAAGAGATGAATGGCGGCAATTCCATCTGTGGCAGCCGAGGCGTTTTTCACAGCCAACCTGGATCTGTAACTACACCAGGCTCAGACCAGCTTCACTCAGCAGCCTCTTCGAGGTAGAACTGGTTTGTAAAAGGGAAGGGCCCTGGGTCATATCCAAAAGAGTAACAAGAAAATGGGATTCCCAAACGGATTTAGATCCCAAAGACCAGGGTCCAGGATCTGCCAGTATCTGGGGCTCTTACAGTTTTGAAAGGGGGGCGAGGGGCTTTTCACACCAGGCAGAGGATGCAAAAGGCAATGTGCCGTCCCTGAGTGGTTCACTGAAATATTTTCCCTTCCTGGCTGGCAGCCTTTTGGTTTTTAAAGAGCATTTCGGAAGGGATGCCTGGCCCTGGGGCTTCGGAGTCCCTTCACCTGGCAGCCAGAAAGCTGGAGACACTGGGAGGGGGAGGGGGATGGGAGTAAGGGTCAGGCGGCAGAAAACTATCTGCAGCCACAAGAGAAAGTTCGGCGCTGTGTGAGATCCCCTCCACTAATAGTCCCGAAAGAGGAAGCCGGGGAAGGCTTCGCCCGACCCCAGCAACCTCACCACTACAAACCTTACACCGAGAAAAAAACAAGCTGCACGCCTACTGCCCCCTTCTAGGAGTGGCCGGGCCTGTCTTTCTGCCAGAGCACTCTGCTCAGACGGTGATAAGTAACAGGGCCACGGGGTCCGCCGCGGGGGCTGGAGCGGGGCTGGAGCGGGGCCTGGGGCGCGCGGGACGTGCGGCGCCGGAGACCACATGTCCGCCTCTGCACGGGCGCCGCAGCCTGGTCTCCCCCAGGCACCCAGCCTGGGGCCGCGCACCGCCCGCACTCCCGCCGCCCGCACTCCACGCCGCCACCTCGGGTGCAGCGCCGTCGGCCCGCGGCCCCCCACCCCCACCCCGCGAGGTGGACGCGTCGGACTTACGCTGCCCTTAGTCCCACGCCCCGTCGCTGCACGGACCGCGCCAGCCCCGCGGCGCGCGCGCGGGTCCAGGGCCAGGAGGCTGCTGTTCTCGGGCGGCTTCCGTCGAGCGTCCCGCTCGGCACTTAGAAGGACTGGGGGCGCGACACCCCAGCCGGCTCCCTCCCGCTGGCCTCCATCAGCGCGGCCCCAAAGGCGGCGGAGTTACTCATTTCCTGGACGTCCCAGAAACTTTTTCCTCCTTATAAGAACAAAACACCCGCCTCTACTCGCGGCAGCGGAAACTTCTTAAGGAGGACCACGCGGGTTGCGGCGGCCGGCCCCGGGGTCCCCGTAGAGGTCGGCCCGTTGACCCCCAGAAATTTCAGAGAGGCCAGCAGGACTGGAAGGTGACCGGCCGAGCCGGGCTTTGGCCACCGGAGTAAACTGGGGCGGGTGGACAGGATGTCGGGCAGGACGCCCTTAAAAGTCGGTCTGGGCCGGCGGAGTGGAAGGGGTTAAATCACTGCTAGTGGGCCGAGCGTTTTCCCGCGGCGCGTTTCACGGGCGGCGGAACTCCGGGGGCCACCTCTTTTGTCCCCGGGAGGGAAATATAAATTGAGCCGCCACGCCGGCCCTTTTCTTTCTTTTTTCTTTTTTTTTTCTTTTTGCGGCTTGAATGTATTAGAAGAACTCACCAAACTAAACGAGAAGCGAAAGCATCGTAGTCTTTCTCCCTGAGTAACCCTGCACAAAGGGAATGATGACCACCCGGGTCTATCCGTAGAGGGCGCTTTCATGTCCAGAGCCTGTTTACCTTTGTGGAGTTAGCCTTGAAGGAACTGAGGCCGGGAGGGACAGCAGCAGCAGCACCCTGGTGGCGCTTAATGGGTTATGAAATCCATAACCTCTTATTTTCCCTTTGTGACCTGCTCCAGTGCCACAGCCAGTGGAAGTGGCCGGCAACGGCTTGAATAAATCCTGCATTAAGTGGCTTTGGGGGAGTCAAACGCCACCGAGGGCACCTTGGGGGAAATTATGAGAACACACTGTCCAAATGATTATCACCCCTGCTACTGCTGTCGAGTCTTAGATCACCTACTTCCTTCCCTCTTCGCGCCAGCCAAATAACTTTAACACTCGCCTGGAAGACATTAGGGAGAGTCGGAAAGAGAAACAGGCAGTGAGACAAAGTCCTAAAAATAGACCCCCTGGCCCTTGGCCCAGGTTACTCTTGTTTTCAAATTTTGCTGTTGCTCATAGCTCTTTCCTTACGTCAGGGACAATTATGAAAGAGTTTTGGGGGCTGGTGGGGAGGCATGGGGAATGGGCTTGTAGGGGCCAAGGGCAGGCTGCACCAAGAGGGGCCAGTTTGGTCTGAACATTATTTTGAATTGAAAGCAACGAAACCGCAGCAGATTTGGGAAAAGCTCATCTCCCCCTCCAATTGCCTGCCCCACCAGGAAGAGAGCTATTACCAGAGATTTCTCTTTACCTAAGAGGTTTCTCTGCATAATAAGGCAAGCTTTCTTTTCCAAACTTCTCCTTTTACCTCCCTGCTAAGAGTCTTTCTCCCCTTTGTCTCCTTAGGCCCCTACCCCTCTCCTCTGCTCCCCTAAGCTCCTGTTGCCTCACTGCCTTTGGAATTTGTGTGTCTGCATGGATCCCCCTTACATAGGAACCTAAATCTGATTTTCTCCTGTAAAAAAAATCTGTCAGCTGTCGGTTTGACTCTTAGTAGAATCAAATGACTAGTAGAAGGACCTTAAAGGGCAGAGAAAATTCTTCCTCCTTGACAGAGTGATCTGGGGAAACTTTTGTGAAAGAGCTGTGTATTTCCAAAATGTTTGTGAGGCGGATGGATAGGGCACTCATTCTCTCCGAGGCAGGCAGAAGAAATTCTTGGGGGGGGGGGTAGGAACACTGGCCTGAGCACCCCTACATTGCCTTATAATCCTTGGAGTAAGAGTTCAGGGTTATGTATGCTGGAATGTGAAGGTTAGTACTGAAACACCCTCTGGGATTGCCATCCGGTCTGCAAAGTTCGCTGTATGTATTTCTTTATAGAAGGAAGATTTATTAGATTTGTCTTTCTTTTAAACCAGTCCGTTTCACTCTCTGAGACCTAATGGTCACCTGCACTGGTTTCCCTCTGCTCTCAAAACAGAGTCCACTCTTCTAAGCTGGCACACAGGCGGTTCATGAATTGGCCTCTGCTTATCTCACTAACCTCACGTCTCACTCCATATGCCACCCCAAACTCCTTGCAGTTCCTGGAACTTGTGCTTCTCAGAATGTGATATAGGGTTTGTCCCCACCCCCACACTTAGATAGTCACATGTGCTCTGTCTTCTGCATGCAACCTTCTCCCACCTTGTTCTCCAACCTGTCACCCCCAGTGCGCACACACTTTTTTAGGGAGGTGGGGGGCCTGGCTAAGGTGTGCTCAAGTCTTTAGACTAAGCAATTTCTCTTTCAGGAAGTTTTCCTTGAACCGCCATGCCTTCATTGGAACCCCCATCTATGCCATGTGGTTTCCATAGCACCTGTGGTTACTCTACAAAGTTTTTAAAAGACAGGAAAGTACAAAGATTCAACTTCTGGGACCACGAGGGACTAAGAAGTACGGGACCATCTGATTCTAACAGAACTGCTGAAAAAAAGATAGCAATGCATGAAAGGAAGAAAGGAGGAGCTCGGGGGGTGAGATGAGAAGAGAGAACCCAGAAGCACCCATCTGTGTTTGATGTGAAAATAAGCCCAAATGGCTGACTGGAGGTGAGTACTCACTCAGGCCTTGGGTTCTAGAAAGGCAGAGATCTGGACTAGAGACCCCTGCTCACAGCTGGGACTGTGCAGAAGATCTTAGTGACTAGAGAATGGAGAAAAATTTTTCCCACTTGTTCATGGTCACAGCAAGGAAGTTTGTGGTTTGGCGCTCTGGATGAGCTGATGTTGTCTGCCATAGAAATCGAAACCACTAGCCCAGCTATGGCAGCATAGGTGTGAGGCCCCACTTTACACAACCCATGTGGTGAGGGAATCTTGAAGTCAATACAAAACATAAAAGTTGGTTCCAAAGTGATGAATCTCCTTAGTCCCTGTCAGAAGTGAATGCAAAACCCGGTTGTTTCTTCTGATCCCTCAGGGAATAAACAATCCCCCATGGAAAATGAGCTTATAATAAGAAATTACAAACTAGTAAGTGAACCAATGAGGGATGAGATTGGTAGGTATAATAAACAAGAGAATTAGCCCCTTAAGGACTTGAGACACAGGGGCACCTGGGTGAATCAGTCAGTTGAGCGTCCGACTATTGGTTTCAGCTCAACCCTTGATCTCACGGTTTGTGGGTTCAAATCCCACATGGGGCTCTGCACTGGCAGCACAGCACGGAGCCTGCTTGGTATTCTCTTTCTCTCTCCCTCTCTCTCTCTGCCCCTCTCCCACTTGCACTGTGTTTGTTTCTCTCAAAAATATACAAGCTTTTAAAAAAGGTACAAATACAATATATAGAAATAAAAGCTTAGTTGTTTACATTTTTTAAAAAATATTTATTTTTGAGAGAGAGAGAGAGAGCGCGTGCGCGGAGGAGGGGCAGAGAGAAAGGAAGACACAGAATCCGAAGCAGGCTCCAGGCTCTGAGCTGTCAGCACAGAGCCCGACGCGGGGCTCAAACTCACAAACTGCAAAGTCGGCCGTGGCAGCTGAGCCACCCAGGCGCCCCTGGTTTCAGCTCAACCCATGATCTCATGGTTTGTGGGTTTGAATCCCACATGGGGCTCTGCACTGGCAGCACAGCACGGAGCCTGCTTGGTATTCTCTTTCTCTCTCCCTCTCTCTCTCTGCCCCTCTCCCACTTGCACTGTGTTTGTTTCTCTCAAAAATAAATAAACTTTTAAAAAAGATACAAATATATAGAAATAAAAGCATAGTCATTTACATTTTTAAAAACTCAGTGATTGGATTCTTTTCTTATTAGGCAGTAATAAGATATCAGTCAAAACTCCAATAATAATACCTCATTAAAAAGGGGAAAATAAAGAAAAGGGACATAATAATTGACGTGAAAATGTTGGGGTTCAGAGCGAACAGTCAAGAAAGAGTTCTTGAGGGGTGCCTGCATGGCTCAGTCAGTTAAGCGTCCAATTCTTGATCTTGGTTCAGGTAGTGATCCCAAGGTCGTGGGATAAAGCCCTGAGTTGGGCTGCACTCTGAGCCGGGAGCCTGCTTGGAATTCTCTCTCCCTCTGCCTCTTTCCCCTGCTCATGCTCTTGCTCTGTCTAAAAAAAAAAAAAAAAAAAAAAAAAAAAAAAAAAAAAAAAAAAAAATTAAAAATTAAAAATTAAAAAGAATTCTTGAGATGTCTTTGGTGCAAATAGGTGGTTTTATTTTATTTTATTTATTTTTTAAAGTTTATTTATTTATTTTGAGACACAGAGAGAAAAGAGAGAGTGCATGAGCAGGGGAAAGGCAGAAAGAGAGGGAGAGAGAGAATCTTAAGCAGGCTCCGCACTGTCAGCACAGAGCCAAAATGTGGCTCGAACTCGTGAACCCATGAGATCATGACCTAAGCTGAAATCAAGAGTGGACACTTAACTGACTGAGCCACCCAGGCACCCTGCAAATAGGTGGTTTTATTAAAGCACAAGGACAGGACCTGTGGACAGAAAAAGCTGTACTGGGATTGTGAGGAGAAATTGAGCATATACCGTCAGGTAGGGAGGGGGTTAGGTATAACATAAGTCTCTGAGGAATTTTGGAAGCAAGGTTTCCAGAACCTGGAGGGGGGCTAGCTATTGTTAGGAAAAGGCTATTTATTTGTTTGTTTATTTATTTTTAAAAACTTTTTTTAATGATTTATTATTTATTTTTGAGAGAGAGAGAGGGGCAGAGCATGAACAGGGAGGGACAGAATCTGAAGCTGCTCCAGGCTCTGAGCTGTCGGGGCTCGAACTCATGAACTGTGAGATCATGACCTGAGCTGAAGTTAGATGCTTAACCGACTGAGCCACCCAGGTGCCCCAGGAAAAGGTCATTTATCACTGCCTAATAAAACCTTAGTCATGAGATGCTTCAGATGTAGATCAGTGGGCCCTATGCTTGGAGGATAATTGCTAACATGTATTTGGGGGGGTAGAGATTAAGGAGGTTTCCAAAGGAATTTTTAGAAGTTAAAGGAGACTTCTAGGATCCTGGAGGTCTGGATAGTGTTAAACTAAGATTGCCTTTTGCCCTTAGCGAAGTATCAACATTGGGGCAGTTGAGATCTAAGGGCAAGGTCACTCCACTTATCTCAAGGACTTGTCAATGGGCTGTAAGTAGTAAGGAAATTTAATTTGATTTTTTTCTTTTGCTTTTATTCCCCACATCATCTCGTTTATGAATACTTTTTCAGAAATCCTAATGAAAAAGTTAATACAGAATTCCAGCAGTGCATCAGAATACAATTAAACACTTCTGTAGCGTGATAAAAACGAAGGGTGAAGTTTGGCCCCAAAACAAATGCCATGCTTCAAGGGGAAACACTAGAAACCTTCATGTTCAAGTCAGTGCAAGATAAGGATGTCTTCTTTCATCTCTCTCTCTCTTTTTTTAACTTGTCAATTTGGAGTGTGATTGGTTTCAGGTATTAAAATCCTGACTATGATTTTGTATGTGTTTGAGATTACTAGAGGTTTAAACAAATAGGGGGGTTATTTTTTTTTCAAACAAGAAGTCTGTATGTGGGTGGCTGCTTTGGTTGAATGCTTTGATAGTTTAGGGTCGGGTCAAAAGTAAGGTACATACTGGAAAACCATCCTCCAAGGCCGCTTTCCCAATTTAGACTCTCAATGATAAAGTGTGAGAATGATGGTTGCCCACATCCTTTCCAGCACTGGCACTTTCCTAACTTACATTAGTGTGCTTCTTTTATGGGTGAAAAAGATATCTGAATGTGTTGATGTGCATTTCTTTAATTAGGAGTGAGGCTGAACAGAACAGGGTTATTGGCCATTTTTATTTCTTCATTTGTAAATAGTCAGTTATAACTTTACCCATTTTTCTGCTGGTCTGTTTTTCATGTGTGTGTGTATGTGTGTGTGTGTGTGTGTGTGAAGGTAAATGGAACTGTTTTCATAATCTCAGGTCGTACATGTGGCTTCAAATTCTGCATTTATAGGTGACTTGTGACCAACACCAGGCCAACTGCTGGGCACATACTGTACTTCACAGTCAAGAACATTGAAAAAAAAATCCAGACAAATATGGGGACAGATTTCCTGTTCACCCCCAGCTGTGATTATCCCAGTATGTGGAATAACATACACAACAATGGGAGAGACAGGAAGCCAAACGCTAGTCACGGATGGAGTGATGGATGGTAAAAAAACCCAGCATTTTCCTTGATTTGGTCAATCTCTTGCCATCATAAATTCACCTTTGTGTGCAGTTTCAAGAGATAATAACAAGTTGGTTTACAGAGCATTTCACTGGAATAGGCTGCTTTGCTGAGATGAGACCTCAGGAGTGTCCGTTGAACAGGATGATTTACATCTGGCTATTTCTTTCCCAGAGAAAAGAGGAAATTTCCTTGTGCTGGGAATGCCCCCGCTCTTCTAGGAGTGTTGGAAACAGCAGGTTAAAGATTATCTGTCAAAAAAAGTGAAGCCCAGAGAAACTGGGTCATATACTCAAGGTCACATTATTGTTTAGTGACAGTATAATAATAGGTAAAACTCATACTATGTGGTTATACTATTGCTTTAAGCACTTTACATATAACACCTCATTTAATTCTCATAATAACCACACACAGAAGGTATCATTAGCATTTCCATTTAACAGAAGAAGAAATTGAAGCCCAAAGAGGCTAAGCAACTTGCTTGAGGTCACACAGCTAGTAAGTGGCAGAGCCGGGATTTAAATCAGGCACTATGGCTCCAGAATCTTGACCTAAACTACTACCTTGTATCTTTCTGTTCGAAGTAAATCCCCTTCAAATGTACAACTGCTGGGGTTTTGGGGTGATGGTGGGGTTTGGAGCCAATGGCCAAGAAAGAATTCTTGAAGATGTGTTTGGTGCAAAAAAAGGTGATTTTATTAAAGCATGGGGACAGGACCTGTGGGCAGAAAGAGCTGCACTGGGGTTGTGGAGGGTGAATTATTGTATACCTTCAGGTTGGGAGGGGATTAGGGACAGCGTAAGTCTAAGGAATTTTGGAAGCAAGGTTTACAGGACCTTGAGGGGCTAGCTGTTGTTAGGAAAATGTCATTTATTATTGCTTAGTAAAATCTCAGTCCTGAGACTCTTCAGATGTGTATCAGGGGGCCATAAGCTTGGAGTATGATTGCCAGCATATATCTTGGGGAAGTTGAGATATAGGAAGTATCCAAAGGAATTCTTATATGTTAAAGTAGATGTACAGGATCCTGGGGAGTCAGGATAATGTTAAGCCAAGATTCCCTTTTGCCCCTAGCAACGGGTCATCTTTGAGGCAGCTGCGCCCCTAGAGGGAGGTCACTCTGCCTGTGTCAAGGACTAGTCAATGGGCTGTAGGCAGTAAGGGAATTTAATTTTTCATTTGCCTTTGTTTCTCACGTCATCATGGCAAGCACTTAAACCCCCTTACATCTTGATGAAGGTGATATTAGGGCTCCAGAAAATGGAGTCTATATGCTTCTGGAGATTACGCTATGGATAAGATTGCCTTTTTCTTGCAGTTTACTAAGTTATCTTGCACTTTTCTAAGTTTACTAACTAAACTGAAGGAGACTCCTGTCCTGCATGACTGTGATCTCTGCCAGTCAACCATTTGCTTTCTTTTCTTTTCCTTGTTCTTGGGCAGCCAGGAGTGCGGGAGGAATATCACACATATCCCACCTGTGGGGGTGGGGGTGGGGGTAGGGAGGTGCTGTTAGTCTGTACTTTGCCCTCAGCTTGCCTTATGCTCCCTCATCACTACACTGAATTTCCCCAAGAATGAGATTACAATAGTATTTAAACATTTTTCAAGCTTTTTTGAAAACACATTTTCCCTTAGAACCCAATATATTCACACATAAAAGTGTGTTATAATTGAAAGGCAAATTCCTTAAAAACAATATGCTTACTACATGTGACAAACTCTGGTGTATTCCCTCTTCGTTCTCTACCCATCTCTTACCCTTATTTGAAAATGAAAAGGCAGGCCACAAATTACTAATGAGTCATGATCCACAGTAAGAAAAGAAATGCTTCTTTCTTTCTTTTTTAAAAAAGATTTTTATTCTTAAGTAATCTCTACACTCAGTGTGGGGCTTGAACTCACAACCCTGACATCAAGAGTTGCACGCCCCACCGACTGAGCCAGCCAGGTGCCCCTATGTCATGAAAGCTGGTGGTGGTTTATACATGTTAAATTTCCAACCATACATAGCACTTGGAGTAAGGAAAACTGTCAGATAATTTCTATCAGACTTATTTCTGGTCAGTAGGTATTCATTGAGCTTCCTGTAGTTAATGTCTAAAGATGGTACACTGGGACTTTAAAACAAATCACCAGGCTATATAACCTTAGGAAAACCTGTCTTCATTCATTCATTTATCCATTCATTCATTCAATAAATATTTGAGCACGTACTATATGCCAGGCATTGTGCTAAATCAGGACTTGGCAATACTGGCTGGCAGGCCAACTCCAGAGTGCCACCTGTTTCTGTAAATAAAGTTTTACTGGTTCAAAACCATGCCCATTCATTTTTGTATTGTCTGTGGCTGCTTTTGCACTACAAAAGCACAGTTGGATATGGAGATCATGTGGCCTATGAAGTCCACAATATTTCTTAATCTGGTCCTTTACAGAAAAAGTACACAGACTCTGTTGCTAGATTCTAAAATACAGTGTTATTTTAGACTGGTCTCTGCTGTCCTGGAGGTTTGAATTGTCCTGCTTGACTTCAGCTGGGTTTCAGTCACCTTGGGGCGGGGGGGTGGGGGGGGTGGGGGGGTTGGGGAGGGATTTGAGGCTTTCTGCCTCCCTCCCATTGCTGCCTCTGAGAACACCTGTTCACAGTAGATGCTCCATAGTCATTTTCTACTGCTGAAATTATTCAGTAGATTTGGCAGCAAATATTGGAAAGAAAGAAACATACCCCCAGGGTAGAAAGGAGAGTTTATTCCTTTAACATAACAAATAGTGTCATTTTATAGATGCCTATCTGCAGCTATGAGAAGCTAGTCGTCAACTTTTATTGAGTATCTACTGTGCATTTGGCCCTCTGGAGAAGAAAAAAGATTTGGTTCAAACTTTGGCCCTTGTGTTAAGGATAGGGAGATAAAGGAGATAAATGTATTTTATTGTAATCCTTAATACTTCTGTTTGGGGACCTGGTGCATACCTGAAGATGATTTTGGTTTACTACCTTAGAATCGCAAATGTTTGTATTCCAATACCTTTTAACTTCGCTTAGTCACTAGTTACTCCCAAGAGTAATTGCTCTATGCCTGAGTGGATAAGCTAATCCTATTTTTAATTCCTTCCTTCATCAAACTTTCTATTTTGACTGTCTCTTATGGGTCAGCACCATAGATATACTTGAAGACTGGTCCTTCTAGTCTGGTGGGAAAGACAAATAAACACATGGTTACACTATTGTGTATTGACAGAATGACACACAGGTCTTCTAGCAACACAGAGGAGGAGTACCTAACTAGGGAAGACTTTCTGGAGGAGGTGACACCGAGCTGAGTTTTAAAAAGGCTAACTGGGGGCGGCTGGGTAGCTCAGTCGGTTGAGTGTCCAACTTTGACTCAGGTCATGATCTCATGGTTGGTGGGTTCAAGCCCCACGTGGGGCTTTGTGCTGTCAGAGCAGAGCCTGCTTCAGATTCTTCATCTCCCTCTCTCTCTGCCCCTCTGTGGCTTGTGCTCTCTCTCTCTTTTTCTCAAAAATAAATATTGAAAAAAAAAGGTAAAAAAAAAAAAAAACAGGCTAACTGGACAAAGAAGGAGACATAGGATATTCCTGACATGGGAGTGGAGACTTTACCCATGACAATGGGTAAAGTCTAGAGATGTTTGAAAATATGGTGTTTTCAGGGAAGAGCAGAAATAAGACAAGGGATTTGTGCTTTGATGTTTTAAAGGAATTATTTATTTACTTATTCACTCATTAATTTATTTCATTTATTTATTCATTTGTAGTGGGAACAGGTTGTGTGGAGCTACTCAGTCTTTTTTAATAATCCAGTTAGCTGGTGACTTTGTGTAAGTCCTCCCTGGTTCTAGGAAGAACACCAAACTGCAGTCTTGGCCTGGCCTCTCCAGCAAGAGCACCAACTGAATGAACCAGTCATACCCAAAAGTAATCTGACTGGGAGAAGCACAGTTGCTGTTAAGCCAATGAAATGCAAGGCAGGTTGGATAACTGCGTGGTTGTGACACTGTCATCCCCTTCTGGTAAAAATCATCGCCTGCAATGGCAGATCGCCCACTGCTTCCACTTCGTGGCCAATCTTTCAATCTTCCTGATAAATGTGCCCCAGCTTTGTAGCCTCCTCCAGTATCAAGAGTGGAGTTTGTATGGAGATCCTTCGGGAACCGATGTCAAATGCTCAACAAATGTTCTGTTAAGTTTGGTCTGCAGCAGGCTGGAAAAGGAGCAGATTAAAGGAATAAAATATGGCCCGCACAGTCTTGGAGAGCACCAGCCAGCTGGGACTCTGTTCTGTCATCTAAGGTGAGCAGGGGGTCGGCTGATAAATGTCAACAATTTTCTGTAACACGTGGGCTTTTAATCTTCCCAACAGCCCGGGGGAGAAATGTTAGATATGATGACAGGGGCAGTTTTTGCCATGTTGTTTGGGGCCCCAAATGCAGTTTTGATACTAAATTCAAGCAACATCGCAAGAATGCCTGCATAAACAGGATTTGTGTTGATCGGGACTTTTGGGTTTTTGGGGGTATAAGCAATGGAAACTAACTCTGTCTAGTTTAAACAAATGAAGTCAGTTTGTTAGGAGGTTGTATCTAGCAGGACTCAAGAGTGTGGGTATTCCCAGGCCTCCCCAGGGAGTTACCAGGCTCTGAAGAGGCATCAACAACCAGGGAGGCTCCTTCCCCCAACGCTCCCTTCTCTTGGGCCTGTGGATTCTTCCCCACGTTCATTTGCTTTATTCTTCCCTTTTCAGCCTACCTTTCTCTGCCTCTCCTGGGATTCACATACTCAGTTCCAGGCCCCAGCAATGAGTGGCTTGCAACTCTTGACCCCATTTATAAATCCCCAGGAAAAATAATGGGATTGACCTCAGGTGGATCAGGTCTCTACCCGACCCTTCAGCTATGGCCCCAGGGAGTCAGATAGGGCCATCTATAACATTTTGGCATCAGGAAGGAACATACTTCCTGGGGGGAGTTACTAGTCTCAGAGAAAGGAATTGTGGGCTGTGTGGACTCCCTCCAAATTGGCTCCAGGACCTCTCTGATCCCTTGCAGGAGCAGGTTTCCTTTAGGGCACAGTCACTTTGCATCGTAGGCAGGGACTTTCCATGCAGAGCCACATCTCAGTGTTTCTTTCTGCTTTTCTGGAGTTCTGCGATGTATCTTCACTGGGTGCTACTAAAGAAGTGAGTGTTATATACAGAAAGCTGTTCTTATTATGAGTCACAACACACAGCTTAGAAATCCTATCAGGGTGCCATAGGAAGCACTTATATCCAGGTTTAAACAAAGAGCTTTGCAGAGGTATTACAGTTCATGATCATATATTCAAGTTATCTGGCAGAGTGAATGGATGTGTTCTTGGCTGTCCCTGGTCTTTGAGTTTGCAGCCATGCCTCTGTTATTCTTCCAAACCTCCACCATTCACCTACCCTCTTCTCAACATTAGTGTCCACTGGCCCCTGAGAGGGACCGCACCATCCCTATAGCAGGACTTTTACATTCTTGCCTTGGTATGTGCCCAATGCTACTTCCCATACTTGGGATTCCTTCTATTTTCTTCCATGACTCTCTGAGCCATCTGTATCATTTAAGGTCAAGGTCAAGGGTCATGTCTACCATGTAGCTTTTCCTAATATGCTATTCTTCACTGTTCTTCCTTATTTTAGAGCTCATTCAATAGACACTTACTTAATAGTTGTAAACTGAGAGGAGTGATGGCCATTTATATTGGTTTTTTCGTCTGCCATAATAAAGTACCACTGACTAGTGTGGCTTAAAGAGAAATTTATTTGCTCACTGTTCTGGAGGCTAGGAGACCAAGGTCAAGGTGTCAGTGGGTTTGGTTTCTCCTGTGGCCTCTCTGCTTGGCTTGCAGATGCCCTTCTTTTCACTATGTCTTTCCTTTGTGTACATGCGTCCCTTGTGTCTCTTTGTGTGTCCAAATTTCTTCTTGTTGTAAGGACACAATTCAGACTGTATTAGGCCCACCCTAATGGCCTTATTTTAACTCACAAAGCCCTCATCTCCAGATACAGTGACATTCTGAGGTAGTGAGGCTATAGCTTCAACATATGAGTTTTAGGGGGACACAGTTCAGCCTACAATACCAATGGAGACAGGGCTGAACAAGATATACATGTACCTTGCCTTCTTGTTTGATAGCTTGTAGAGAAGACAGATCTTAAGCAACCATTTCCATGAACACATGATTAACTACCATTGTGAGAGGGTCCAAGAAGTCGAATACATGGTACTTGCAAAGGTAATCTGGTGTTGAAGGATGGTCAGGAAATCTCTCCCCGAGGAAGTGAAATCTGCAGGAGGGGTGGACGGGAGTTAGCCAGGTGAAGAGGGATGGTTGAGTATTCCAGACAGAAAGATCAACCTCTGTGAACTCCAAGCGGTGGGAAAGAACATGACATACACAGGGAACTGAAAGAAGCCATTGGGGCAAGAAGTGAGCGGTGGGAGAAGGCACCAGAAGGTCACAGGGGTCAGATGACACTGGATATCATATTCCGACATCCTCATTTCAGTGCTTACCACATCCCGCCTTGGAGTGTTTTACAATTTTTTTTGTGTGGGGAGGGGGTGCCATGCGTGTTTTGCTTCTCCTTATGCTCCCTTGGGAGGAGATCCTCGATTCAACTCCTTTTATATTCTCCACAGTAGGCAGCACAAGGCTGGGCACATAGTAGAGGCTCAGTAAATAAATTAAGTGGATGTAATGAGTAATGAAATTGATAGAAGCACTCTTACTTGTCTAAATTAGGGGCTGACCCAATCTTGGTGGATGAGCGTCTCCTGGAGGCTTTAAAAGGTGAGAACTTTTGGTAGTGTGATGCCACCTAGTGTTCCTTTTTATTACAACAACAAAGGGGAACAGGGTCTTCAGGAATCTGGAAAATTGGAAATGAAGCACTTTCTTTCATCAGCATACATTAATTTGTCCAACCACCCATCCTCTCATCCATTAATCCATCCAAGTCGATGTCACTTGCATCTCTTTCCTGTGAGTTGAACGTGTCATGTTCCTTTCCACCTCCTGTGGTTCCCTGATTTCCTTTGTTAAGGTCTTTTTGTCCTCATATTCTAAATAATGCTCTCAGGTATCAGTGTCTAGACTGACCCAGCACCCATAGTGCTCGCTGTTGGCATGGCATGTTCTAAATTATGCCATCATATTGTGTTGGGATTACTTGTAGATGGTCTTTTCTCTCTTTCCCCCAAAGCCAGATTGTGAATGCAAAGGGCAGTGACTCTGTCTTAGTTGGCTCTGTGGTTCCTCTGGCCAGCCTTGTACTTACAATGCAGCAGGTGCTTTAAAGAAGTGTTTTCTGGATTGAATTTCTGTCACCTTGGCAGGCCATCTGCTTGTAAAATAATCCTTCAGAAGATTCTTGGGAAATGGGAAGACATATAGCACTACAACTGATACCAATACAAGATATGGGTGGCCAGGGCCCTCTAGGTCGTTCTCTGTTATGTACCTTCAGGAATGTTATGGAGTCTCTCTGGATCACGATGGTATCACCACCTGTTAGTCCCAGCGTGTGATTGGATCTCCTGTAAACACACAAAGTAGCCTGAGCCCTGTTGCCTACCCTGTGTTCTCATTTCCATTAGCTTGGCTTGCAGTTTGGTTCAGCCTGATCCTCCAGCTTCAGCTGCCACTTCTCCCATTGCCTCCATAGTGCATTATGCCTCTGCCATATTATGTCCTTTTTTGTCTACCAGATATACAGTCTCTGTTCATGAATGAGATACAATTATACAAATGTGAATTTTCCCCAAGTTAAATCATAAATTCATTAATGTCCCAGTTAAGATTTCTCATGAGGAACTTGAAAACATCCTGAAAATTATATGGGTTGATGGAGGTTCATGATTAGCCAGTGACGTTTTGACAGAAGAAGTAGGAGTGGGGGACTTGCCCTCAATCATGATGTCTGGCTATAAAACCATCATGATAAAACCTTGTGGTACTAGCACAGGAGCAAACCACAGAGCTCAGTGCAGAACTGTCTATATTTGGGAACCAAGATGTTGAAAATGGGCTCACTCCTCTGAGAAAAAAAAATCGGATCCTTACCTCACACCATACGCAAAAGTAAGATGGGCTCAAGAACTGAATGCTAACAAGTAAAACTATGACGCTAATGTAAGAAGATGATAGACAATACCTTTATGACCTTGGGGTTGAGAAGGACTTCTTAAATCATACTGGAAAAGCATGTAAAAAGTAAAACACACACACACACACACACACACACACACACACACACAATGAAGGGCTACAAAATGAAGGATTATTGTTTTACAAAGGACATGGCAAGCAAAGGTTTCAGTCTTTGAAAGCAGATTAATGTCCAGATTAATGTACAAAAACCTCTTGCAAATCAAATGAAAAAGAAAAAGAGCAACTGAAATATAGGTAAAGGCTATAAATAGACAATTCACAGAAGGGAATCCCAAGTGGCTTACAGATGTATGAAGAAATGTTCAATTTCACTAGGAGTCAGAGAAACGCAGAATAAAGCAAAAATATGTTGACACTACTTCCATGATAATTGACAGAATTTAGAAAATTGGCTAATTAGATGAGTCAGTATTTGTAAGGCACTTAGAATAGTATTTGACACTTGGTAAACACTATGTGAGTGTTTATGAATAAACAAACTACAATGTGCTGGTAAGGATGAGAGTAGGGCCAGAAACCCTCACACTGTGCACTGGAGGATAGCGTAGAGCAATAATTCTGGTGTGCCATCTAGCAGTACTTGAAGTTAAGTACCCAGGGCTCCTAGCAGGCTACTGGGCACCTTTGTGCCATTGGAAAACAGTGTCTACCACTGGGCAAATGAATTTGAAAGAGGAAAACCCTCTCAATAGTAATAGCCTCTCAGGTTCGTGACTTGACTAGGGAACAGAGCTTTTGGGGGAAGAAAAGGGCAGATCTTCCTTCAGCAGGGCACATGACATAGGAAAGCTGTTTTCCAGCTCCCACTGGTGCATGGCTGGATGTCTTTGTGCAGGACAAGTTGCATAGCCAAATGTGAATTGCCCTGTACATCCACTATAACTTACCAACCTCATTTTTAGGCATATGTTGCCGAGGAATTGCACATAGGTCCACAAGAGACCATGGACGAGGATGATTATCGCTGAGAGGTAGGGGTAGCCTTGGTATCCATTTGGGGAATGGAAGTCACATGTGTTGCTGTCCAATATGGAATACTGTGCAGCAATCAGAAGCGATAAACTAGGATTACAATACCAACTGCAAAAGAATAGATTCATAAAAAGAATATTGAGTGAAAAAAAGTAGAAAATAAGATCATCCTAAAGTCCCACATCATTAAAAAATACACTAATAAAAATGCATACACTTTTCAAAAATGCATATTCAAGCACAGTAGCATGAATGTTTATGGGGCTGAGGAGGGATGGGAGTAAGGATGGGGTTAAAGGGAAAGGGGCGCCTGGGTGGCTCAGTCGGTTAAGCTGCTGACTTCGGCTCAGGTCATGATCTCGCAGTCCGTGAGTTCGAGCCCCGCATCGGGCTCTGTGCTGACAGCTCAGAGCCTGGAGCCTGTTTCAGATTCTGTGTCTCCCTCTCTCTGACCCTCCCCCGTTCATGCTCTGTCTCTCTGTGTCTCAAAAATAAATAAATGTTAAAAAAATTTTTTTAATAAAAAAAAAAAGGGAAAAAAAACAAGAGGGGTTTTGCATATTTCATGAGCCAAGTTGTTTACCCTCTGTACCTGAAGGTTAAAGAGTGTGGAGGAGGAGGGGGAGAGGGAGACGAAATGATCTTGAGAGGAGCCCTAGATGAAAGGCAACTTTCCATGATGTGGCTCCACATACCTTTTCCCAGGGTGCTTCGAGCGCTGCGCCCTATTATTCTTACCACTGGTGACTAAACCCTTTGAAAGCAGGGTCTGTGTTTTCTCCACCTTACTTTCCCCTCCGTTATCTTGCACACAGTAGCTGCTTCATGAGGGTTGAATTGACTCGAACGGAGATTATTTCTTGTTCCCGCGACGGAGTCTCTTTGTCACGGAGAGCAGAGGGTGGCTTCCGGCCCTTCCAGAAGCCTTTGATCCACCTTTCCATCTAGGCGTTAGTTCTCCTCTGGCCTTAGCGGCCTCCCAGCGCTGCGCCTTCTCGTTCCTCGGAGTTTCCAACTTCCGAGGGCACCTTGGGACTCCGCCCAGCCTCTCATGGGCCCCGCCCCTCACACCCTTGGTCCCGCCCCACACAGGGCAGTTTGCCTATGCCTCTTCGGACGCCTCCCGGGTGCCCTCCCCAGAGGCTCCTCCCCTTTCGGAAGTCCTCCAGTTTCCTCAGAGGGCGTGTCGGTTGCCTGGCGACGGGAGGACGCGCCGAGCGCCGGGTTTCGGCCCCCTGCGGGGGATACCAATAACGTGGCGCTGTTTTAGACGCCGGGGGTAGTGCACAGCCCCATCCGCAGCTCCGGCCCGGTTTCCGCGATCACCACAGAAGCCTCTGAGGCCACCCCCAGAGAGCGTCAGGATGGCCGAGGTCAGGAGTCAGTGCCCCTCTCTCTGTCGTCTCTCGCTCGTCCCCTCCCCATCAACCCTCTTCTGTCGACTTGACTTCTCCGCTGTCACATCCGCTGATTCCTACATTCCTCCCATCAACATCCTATTCCCCGCACCCGCAGCCTCACCCCACCCCTCAGTGTTTACCTCCTGTCCCTCCTTCAACTGGGTGGACACACCCCAACCCCACTCTTAAAACTGGCGCTGTGTTCAACATAGTATGAAATTCATGATTTCCCAGATTCACACATGACAGGCACCCACCCCTAGATTTTGAGCCATAAGGTTTTGAGCCCAGGAGAGGTACGTAGAAATATTGATGTCTCACTGATTGGTGGGACTTGGAGGAAGGCTTCATAGATACCCACTGTCACCCCTATTCACTGACCCTTGTCCACCTGTCACTCCACGATTCCCTATCATCACCTGCTGTGACACATCTTCATTAAGCTCTTCACCTATCACCAATGCCCCGTGTTGTCATTGACCACTGTGTAAAATCTTCTAGCTCACTTTGTAGTACACTCCATCTTCAGGCTCACCAATGAGGGACCATTTCTGTAGCTCTTTATTGATCCTTTGTCCATTAGCACCTCATTTGTAATTTGGACAACCTCATGTCCCTGTCATCACTTGTCAGTCACAGTCCCTGTTCACCGTGGCCATACCCTATTCCTCCATCACCCCTTCAGATCCCTCCCTCATCTCACACATCACAGGATCAGTCCCAGCCAGGGTCAGCCATATAGTTTGTGAGGCTCAATGAAGAAGATGCAGAGCCCCTTGTCAACAAATTATTAAGAATTCCAAAGTGAGACAGCAGAGCATTAAACCAAAGGTGGGGGCTTATCTGAACAAGGGGCCCTGGACACTCTCAAGGTTTTATGTCTAGGGAACCATACCGGTCCCCGCTTCTCTCATCACCATCATGCCCCCACTCTTATTCCAGTTCCTTCTCATATCTCCTCACATCCCTCACCATTCCGTCTCCCCCATATTTGGTCCCTCCTTCCTGCGGGCAAAGATCCCTCCTTCTCTTATCATACAATCCCTCTCCCACCCTCATCTTCCTCACTCTCAGGTAGGTGCCTCACACATCCATACTGTGGTGGCCACAATACTCACCCCATTACCTACACTCACTCGTGTCTCTTTCCTTCCCATCTCTTCCTCCCATTCCTTCTAGCTCCCCTTTAGTTTCTCCTTTATTTGATTTTTAGCATACCTTCCTTTTCTCCCTCACCAGTCATCTTGGTTCATTTCATTCTTCATTTTCCACACATAAGCCCAGATACCAATACCATTAACAATTTATTTCCCAGTCTCCCTTCCCTTGCATTATCTCCCCTCATTTCTTGCCTTCTTTTGTTTTTCTTCTCACTTGATCTCAGCTGGGTTTTCCTCACCTCTACTTCCACAAGTCTCCATTTCCACTCTGGCCTCATTTGTCACTGCAACTCTCTTGTCCTTTTTCCTTGTTGTTCTCCCCACTGAATGATATTCCCAACACCTGCAACAGTGCCCGGCAGATAGTAAGCACTTAATAGACAGGTGTTGAATGAAGGAACATCATAGTTCCTTTCTGACCAGTTCATGTTGAAATCATGCTTCTAAAGTAGGTATCATTATATGCTCTAACAATGTAGACACCAACTGGTTATGGGTCACAGCTCAGAGACGATTTTTGCTGTGCTTTTAGTAGCATATACACACACACACACACGTATCCATGTGTGTTGTGTATATGTACATACATATACACAACACACATATATGGATATTTATTTATTTTGAGAGAAGGAGAGAGTAAGCAAGCAGGAGAGGGGAAGAGAGAGAGGGAGAGAGAGAATGCCAAGCAGGCTCTGCAAAGCCCATCATGGGACTGCATCCCATGAACCATGAGATCATGACCTGAGTGGAAATCTGGAGTCTGACACTTAACCGACTGAGCCACCCAGGTGCCCCAATAGTAGTATATTTTTAAAATGACAATATGAACAAATCTGTTCGTGAATGTTTTTAAAAACCTTTTCTTTTTTGACATTTTCCCATTCCTATGCTAAGTGCCAGGTGTACAGGGAAAACCTGGTCTGCAAACAAATCATCAGGCTAGTGATCAAGTGTTGGCATTAATACCATTTACACGGATGGAACTGAGAACATTGCTATGATAAATTTTTGTGTGTGCTCATGTTTAGCATCAACAAGGGGAAAACACAGGGCGGCAGCACCACCATATTTCCTTAATACGATTTTTTTCTTCTTTGTGGAATTGCTGTGTTGTGATGTTTACAGTAAGCTGCTTCTCATTGGGAAGAAAATCTCTGTTGAGTTTAACATTTTGCTAATGTTATACAAAATGTTATAGGTAGGCTTGGTACTCCACATCTACCTTAAGATGTGGATTCTTTTTGCTTGCATGTAATCTTTAGAAATCAATAGTACAAGTGTTTTTGAAAACCAAAAATACATAGACTTTCTCCGTATTGGGCAAGTGAGGCTTGTTAAGGCAGAAGGTAAACTAGACTGCTTACCCCGATTCTGCAGGCTGAATTTAAATTTTACTTTATTTTTGGGATTGGAGATCATCTCAGTTGATTTCTTTGATTAGCAATACAGTGTCAATCTTGGAGCTCTTTTTCATGTGGAATATCAAAAAAGTGTAATGTTGCATACATAAATAAGTCCTCTCAAACTTTATCAGATCAGAAGTTTTGAGTGGGTCTGTGTGGCCTACAGATTAATTCACTACATGTTCCTTAGAATGCCATTCACGGCCTCCAGTCTGTCTTTAACTTCCTGTCTAGTCTTCTCTTTCCTTCTCCCTGTCATACTTCTTACTCTTTAGCCAACTTGAGTTTTTTTTTTAATTTTTTAAATATTTTTTTTTAAAATTTATTTTTGAGAAAGAGAGAGAGAGAGACAGAATGCGAGTGCGTTGGGGCAGAGAGAGAGGGAGGCACAGAATCTGAAGCAGGCTCCAGGCTCCAAGCTGTCAGCACAGAGTCTGACGTGGGGCTCGAACTCATGAGCTGTGAGATCATGACCTGAGCCGAAGACTGAGCCACCCAGGTGCCCCGAGCTTTATTTTATTTTTTTTTAATATAATTTATTGTCAAGTTAGCTAACATACAGTGTATAGAACGCGCTCGGAAGTAGATTCTCATGATTCATCACTTACATACAACACCCCCAACTTGAGCTTCTTAATCGATCTCAAATCCTGGATACTTTCTGGGCCTGAGCCTTTGTTCAAGCTTTGCCATGGGCCAGGCATACCTTTTCCCTCCATATTCACCTGTGAATATTTCACTCTCCCATCTGGGCATACTCAAATACCACCTCCTTTAGGAAATTTGCTTTCATTCTTACTCCTGGGAGTAGATCCATCTTCCTATAGGTCCTTGTAGAATTTTGAATCCATTTTATGGCATGTATCAAATTCTATACTTCCACTATCTGAAAACATACTCCATCAACTATTAATGTATAAATTCCCTGTGGGAGGGCTGTTTATTCCTTACCTTGGTACCTCCTACGAAGGCTCCCTCATTCCAACTTACAAATAGCAGATGTTCAATAAATATTTGCTGAATAAATGAAGAAATTTATTAACCACCCCCATTCTTTGTCATTATTGTGCTGTGTCTAACAAGGAGAAGGTGTATTAGTTTACTAGGCTGTTACTCAGCCATAACAGAGTACTGCAAACATGGTGGTTTACACAGTAGACACTTCTTGTCTCACACTTTCGGAGGTTGAAGTCTGCAATCAGGATGTTGGCAGGACCATGCTTCCTCTGAGACTCTAAGTAAAATTCTTCCTTACCTCTTCCTAGCTTCTGATGGCAGCCAGTGATCCTTAGCTTTCCTTGGCTTACACCCTGTTTCTGTCTTCACGTGGTATTTCTTTCTTTCTTTATTTTTATTTTAATGTTTATTTATTTTTGAGAGAGAGTGCGAGAGAGAGAACAAGTGGAGGAGGGGCAGTGAAAGGGAAACAGAGGATCCAAAGTGGGCTCCAGGCTGACATCAGAGAGCCTAATGCAGTGCTCGAACCCATGAACTGTGAGATCATGACCTAAGCCGAAGTCAGATGCTTAGCCAACTGAGCCACCCAGGCGCCCCTCGTGGTGTTTCTTCCTTCCTGTGTTTGTGTCGCTGTCCAAATCCCATCCTCTACTTTTTTTGCATTGAGATAGAATTGACATGTGACATTGTATTAGTTTTAGTTGTACAACATGATTATATATATATATATATTGCAAAATGATTACTACGATAAGTTTAACATCCATCACTACACATAGTTACAGTCTTCCCTCTTTTTATAAGGACACCAGTCTTATTGGATGAGGGCCCACTCTACTCCAGTGTGACCTCAAGTTAACTGATTATATATGCAATGACTCTACTTCCAAACAAGTCACATTTATAGGTATTGGGTGTTAGAACTTCAACATACCTTTCTGGGAGACAAATTCAACCCTTAACACTAGGGAAATAAGAATTCTTGGGGTGCCTGGGTGGCTCAGTCAGTTGAACGTCTGACTCTTGATTTCAGCTCAGGTCATGATCTCGCGGTTGGTGAGATTGTGCTATTGGTGCAGATTCTGCTTGGGATTCTCTCTCTCCCTCTCCTTCTGTGTCTCTCCCCTGTACCCTCTCCCCCCACCCCCAAAATAAATAAAATACACTGGAAAAAAAAATCTTATTTAACTAACTCCGGGTTCTCATCTAAGTCATAGCCAGATGTGTTTGAATTGTATCTGTATGTCCAGGATTTAAAAAAAAAAAAATTTTGTTGTCCAGCTGATCATGGAAAGCAAATATAGAGAAGACCTGTGAGCATTGCACAAAGGGCATCTCAATACACCTGTGAAGATGACCTTGTGTTATCATTTTAAGAGATAGAAATGATGGAATAGCGTTTAGGAGAAGATTCCATATTTCGGATGGGGTTCATTGTGAGTACATGTGATTTCATGGTATCCACACCAAGATTCCATATATCTGACCATAATATCCCTTGGCTTTCTTCTGCAGGATGAAGTGAAAACAAATCAGGGCTTGGAATAATCATAACAGATATCAAAATTTATTGAGTGCCTCCTCTTTGCCAGGCACTTGGCCAAGTGTTTAACATGAATGATCCTGTTTGTTTATTTTTTGAAGTTTATTTATTTATTTTGGAGGGGGGAGAGGCAGAGAGAGAGGGAGAGAGACAATCCTAAGCAGGCTCCGTGCTGTCATCATGGCGCCCAATTCAGGGCTCAGTCTCACACCATGAGATCATGACCTAAGCTGAAATCAAGTCATGCACTTAACCGACCAAGCACGCCTAATGAATGATACTATTTAATCTGATCTTTGATACCATGTGGTAGGAAATATTATTATCCTAATGCATATGTGTACATATATACATGCATCAGGGGATAAACAAGATGTCTTTCCATCATATAGTCTTAATGTTTCTGTTTTTTCAGTGATGTTTATTTTGCTTCTATGAAGGTCTTGTATTCATAGATAATAATAGCAACCCCTGAATAGTAACATAGACATATTGTAATACTCATTCCCCTTCCTGCTCTTTTGTACAGGAAAAGAGTGAGAAACTAGTGTCGGAAGAAACTGCATTTGAAGAAATCGAAAGGGATTTTCAGGAGGTTCTCAATGAACTTTCGGGAGATAAAGGTCTGGAGAAATTTAGAATTGAATATGAGAAGCTTCATGCTGTCATGAAAAAGTCTTATGACAATGAAAAGCGTCTGATGGCCAAATGCAGAGAGCTAAACGCAGAGATTGTGGTTAATTCTGCAAAGGTCGCCACTGCCCTGAAGCTCTCCCAGGATGATCAGACCACCATTGCATCCCTGAAGAAGGTCAGTGATCTCATAGAAACAGAGCCTACGGAGAGCTGCCGTAAATGCATCCTATATTTAAAACGTCATTCTTTCCTTATATTGGCAGCTCTAGGCTGGTAGTAAGTGAGTTATTAAGTAAAAATCTACATGATTTATATATTCACTAAGCCTAGGGAATAATGTTATTTTCAAAGGAAATAATTAGCCTGGTGAATTTCACTGGGCAGAGAATAATATAGAACCTTGCTGGCTTGCTTTCTAAGAAGTACTGGGTTAGCAGAAAGAATGAGAAGTAAGGAAATGTAATATTAGGGACCTGACCTTGGTATGTCTTGTTTGATAGAAGATGAGTAATTAAATATCTCATGATGATAGCTTGTGAAGGATATTTTTTGAAGGATATTTTCATGTTTCTGCTTTTCCTACTGTTTTAGAAGAAATTGCCTTGAGAATTCCTAGATGGTAATTTTCATGATCTTGTTTCCTCCTTGATCCTCCCAATTCCTCATAATGGGAGATCAGGGATTCAGTCTGGGGGCTACTGAGGAAGCATGGTTCTACTTTACCATGGAGTTTTTCATCCTCAAGTGTGTTGCATTATTTTGAGGGTAAAATGTAAATGTTCCTTGTTGCTCTCAGGGTGATAAGAAGTTGAGAGATTTTAATTTATAATTAAAACCCGAGTGGTAAAAAATAACTCATAAAATTTTTAGATAATTCCCTTGATATCATACAATGAAACATCAGGCAATTTAAATGAATTTCCAAGACCAGTGCAAATTATGACATCTGTTATCTTAGAATTTACTTTTTTTAAAGTGCTATTTTCTATTGTCATTTTCTTCTCTTTGCTGGAAAACCAGCAAAGCCTTTAAAAGAAGGCTTTAAATCATTGTATGATGAGGAAAAAAACCCATTTTTTATTGCAAATTAAAAAACTGTAAATGGAAGTCATGAGCTGGTTAAAATATAATTGGTGAAGTTGATTTGGACAAAACTTCGTATAATTGTATTTTCATTTAAATATCCTTCATTTGTTTTGCTGAAAATAGTACATATCGTTGTTACAGAAAAATATACCCTGTAATTATTTTGAATCACTAAATTATGTGAAGTTACCCAAGACTCATCTGTCTCTCTCTCCTTCATGTAATGGTGAGCACGAATTTGTGTAAATACTCTCTTCCACTCATTTTATTCCTTGTCAGCATAAAAGCGGAATGTTTTCACCTTAAGCTTATAGGTTCTTACCTTTACGAAGGACTCACATTGCACTTGACAGAACTTAGCAAGAAAATGGAGTGGTGGGGTAAAACTGAAGGCTGTTACAACATTTACTATGCTTTGTTCACTTATTTGAATGGCTGTAATTCACTTTTAAGTATTTATGTTAATATTCCACATTGGATTTAATAATAGTAAGGAAGCCAAAACTGCATGAGTCCTTGTTCCCATTCCCAGCTAGGGCTTTGCTTTTCCCCTGTGAGCATCTGATGAGAAGATCTGGGAGTGGATTTCTGGAATGGGAATTACCAAGGCTGTTATGTACAATTAGGTGACAGCAAAGACTACCTTGCTATGAATTGTTCTAAAGCTGACATAGCCATCCAGGACCCCTTACTTGAGACCTGACTACAAAATAGATTTTTTAAAAATTTGTAATCGATCAAGAGCTTCAAATTTAGGGCTTGGATCCAAGGCCACTCCTTATTTTTTTTTCTCCATAATACTTGGGCTTGGAAAACACATAGGCTTTCGTTTTTTAATTTTGTAAACCTATCTTAACATTTTTATTAGAAATATCCTCCTAGTTATAGTGGCCCTTGCAAGATGTGAGCCTTGTAACCCCACTCACCTACACAAGGAAAAATACCATTTGCCAGGACCCCTTCTAACACTGCTGTTCAGTATCGACTAGCTCATGTTGAACAATTTAGTAAGTCAATATAAATGGAATGCATAATGTATAATATATAATCTTCTTCCCCATAAATGACAACTATATTGGAGTTGTTTTATTATTCTATTTACTCAGTTTATCTTGCATCTGGATCCTAGTTTGGTTTTTCTCACTGATGTGCCGTGGCCCATATAGGAAATCGAAAAGGCCTGGAAGATGGTGGACTCAGCCTATGACAAAGAGCAGAAGGCAAAGGAGACGATCCTTGCCCTGAAAGAGGAAATAGTGAACTTAACCAAACTAGTCGAACAGAGGTCTGGACTGTCACTGGACCAGGATAGCAAGTAGGTCATAGACTTGTTAATGTATGTTGAACTTGCTTTTGTGGAGGCCCCCTTATTCAGCAGATGGCCTGGGGTTTGCCGTGTCACCTTGAACATTCTTTATGATACAACAGTCTTCTTCTTTGGTAGTTTCCCAGAGATTGTTTTCCATCTATTGCTATTTTTTGTTTTTAATGCTCCCTTTCTCCATACCCAAGAACTCATAATTTGTGATTATATTAAACTTTTGGCTCTGCAGGAATATGTACTGTAATTTCAAAATGAGTAAATATTTTAGATTTCTTTCTCTCAAACTTGTGTGAAATGGAACTCGCTGCCTTTCTGCTCTGATTTCCAGCCCCTTCCCATGCTCTGAATCCCCATTAGTCCCATCACCATTCTTCTAACTTCTCTGGTTCTAGGCCAGAAAACAGATTCTAGACCGCTCTTTTAACCATGAAAGCTTCGTCTTGTTGATTCTGTCTTCTGATCATCACTTGTGTCTTTCCCTGCTCCTTATCAGCAGTGCTAATGCCTTGCTTCGGGCTCCCCATTCTTGGCTGGATTTGGCGATGGACTGCTAACTGTTCTACCTGCCTTCAAGGAGACATATCCCCTCTTCACCATCTTCCACACACCAGATTTAGGCTTCTGAAATGTGTATCTGAGTGCTCCCATCTCCAGCACATGTTCCAAACACCTTCAATAGTTCCCCACTCCCAAAGAATGCAGCCCAGTCATGAACATGTCTTTTAGGGCCCTACATAGATCTGTCCGCCAGCCTTGCTAGACTCATTTCCCGAAACACCATGCTTGCTGATGCCTCAATACCTTTGATCATGCTGTTTTTATTCCAGGAATGCTTTTTCTTTATTTCTCCACACAGTAAACAACTATGCACCCTTCATGACCCATCTCAAACACCATCTTAATTTCATCACTGTTGGCACCTCTATTTCAACCTCCTCCCTACCCCTAGCCTCAGTGAGAGTCACTGTGTTCTCTGTTTCTGTAGAACCCAACATGTATCTCAAGTGTGGCATTGATCACATTGTATTGAAATTATTTGTTGAAATACTTCACTATCCGTTAGGCTACAAACTCTTGAAGGAAGACACTTTTACCTTCCCTCTAGGTGTCTAGCACTGTGCAAGGCATGCAAAACCTTGCATTAGTTTATGAGTCAAGAGTGATCACACACTTCCTTAGGCATTTTTTTTTTAAGTTGGCTCCATACCCAGTGTGGAGCCCAATGCAGGGCTTGAACTCATGACCTTGACATCAAGACCTGAGCTGAAATCAAGAGTCGGCCACTCAACTGACCAAGCCACCGGGGTGCCCCTTCCTTAGGCATTTTTCACCAACTCTAACTGCTGCCTAGGTTTCTTATGTTTTCTAGATGCATTTATCCAATGTTGAGAGATAGTTCTAGGTGCCAGGGTTGGAGGAAGGAACAGGAAAAACAAAAAGAAGACGTGATATCTGTCATAATGGACTCTATTTTTTCATTAAAGGAGTCAAGCACCATCAGAGCAACTACTGAAGAGCAATGTGAGGGAACTGATCAGTTAGGAATTTTAATGAGAGTTGGAGCACAGTGAGGAGGAGAACTGAATAAACTAGCCCTAACAATGTGCTTAGGTGTAGCTGTCTTCAGAGTAACCTCAGAATTTGAAGTTTTGTTTCTGGAGAAGAAGTTGAATGCAGTTCTGAAAGTTCCTTATTAAATACTTATGTTCTACCAAAGTTGTTGGTAAATAAACATTGTCAGAGGTGCTTCCAATGGCCATTTGATGACTCAGTAGTGAGTACCTCAAGTTCTCTATTTTCTCAACTCTCATGTGGCTGCCTTGTTCTAGACCTTCATTCTGCTGCACAGATCAGATCAGACACAGTCTTTCTATTTCAAGAACACTAATTCTGCAGAAAGTCATGCCAAATCATAAATAATGTTTTTTTTTAATGTGGAAGTAACTGGTTAACAATTCAAATCAACAAATATCATCACATACTCTCCAAAAGCTGGCAACATGAATGATTTCCAAATTTTGTTCTTGGGAACATTTTATCAGAGTTGCATCCCTTTGGTGGAAACTAATCTCTATGGGTGAATGATTAGAAAACTGGCGATGTGTATTATTTGCTTATTTTTATGCTTTATTTTAGACTTTATAGTTGTGATCATAGCCCTCCCCTGGGTATATTAAACAAATAATTTCTTAAATTAACATTTTCTTTAGGATGAATTACAAGAGTTGACACTAGCTGTATAGTCTTATTGTAACAAATTCAAATAATACAGAGGTGTGGCAACTAAGGAGTAAGAATTACCCCTCGAACTCTTCCAACCCTATATTCTACTTTTCAGAGATAACCAGTTACCAATTACCAGTTTGGATCTATTTTCTTGGACTTCTATAAAAATGTCTATAAAACACATACACCTATATGCAGACACTGTAATTATTTAAACATCAGAAAAGGGATCATGTTATATATATTATTATTGGAATGTCTTTTTCAGTTAACAACTCACAAGCAGCTACCATGTCCATGTCAGGGCATAAAGGTCCTTCTCTTTCACACTTGAATGGTGTTAGTCCTTGACCTAAAGTCTTTCCCATGAAAATGTGCTCAGAGGGTGATAGGAAGGGCTCCTGAGAAGATGGCCTTTTAGTCTGACTCCTGTGTTCTTCTTTTTTAGTATCCGAGATTTACTGAAGTTCAAAGAAGAAGTGATAAAGGAGCGAGACCAGCTCTTGTCAGAAGTGGTGAAATTACGAGAGTCCTTAGCTCAGACTACTGAACAGCAGCAGGAAACGGAGCGATGCAGAGAAGAGGCAGAGCAGACCATCAGTCAGGTCTGCTTTGTCGTGGAGGGCAAGATGAAAGAACATTACCTTCTAGAAGTCCTTCCCATATTGTTCCTCTCTCAGATTTACCCCCTGGTGCCCAAATGAAGCATCCACAGGTCTGCTTACTTGTCTGGTTTGTTCTTACAAGAACAGTTTTACTTGTTCATTTCTTCTCAACATTCTGTGTCTGAGAAGTCACTAAGACAGGGCACTGCTTACAATTTTGGCTTAAGAATGTGTCCCCGGCAAAGGCGAGAATGCTCTGCATCTGGAGATGGTGCAAGTAGTTCCCTTGGCCCTTCTCCTTTGTAAGGACTTCTTTTGAACACTTTTTATAATAACCCAGGAGTCAAATAGATGATACACACATGCAACCCCTAGGAGATTCCTTTGAGCATGAGATAACAGATTTTTCATAGATTTTTGACCATCATGGTAAAGCTATAATGCTTTATGTAATAACATCCAGGACTCATGTGAAACATAATTTAATGTTTAGGGTAACTGGCGACATTTTATTTAGATCCTATTGATAGAGAATTGGGTGAATTCTTTCAATGTTTAACTCTCTAGAATTCTGGGTTTCTCTATTTAATTGGATCTTATACCATTCTTTGTGGATTTGTTCCCACCGTTAGGGTGGATGTCTGGTGTTAAGGCTCTGGAAAACAACACAGAACATTCTCGAAAAGTTTGAACGTTGGGGTTCAAAGATGACTGTCCTGCAGGGGAAAGGCTACCACGAGGTGACTGCCCCGAAGTTAGAAGAGTTGAGATGAGGAGCAGCTCAGCTGGTTGAGATCTGTCCTGGGGAGGGCTTCATCCCTTTCCTCCCCTATCCTTTCTGTGCCCTAGTTCCGGCAAGAGATACAGCAACGTCAGAATGAAGCATCACGGGAGTCTCGGAAGAAGGAAAAACTGGAGAAAGAGCTCAGGCAGATTCAGACAGACATGGACACCAGGCAGACGGAAATTAGGGCCCTGCAGCAGTATGTGCAGAAGAGCAAGGAGGAGCTTCAGAAGCTGGAGCAGCAGCTGAAGGAACAGAAGGTGCGCTGGGTGTGCGCTGCGCCTCGGTCCTCGCAAAAACAAGAAGGGGGCCTTTGGAACACTTTGAGTTTTCTCTGGAAAGGAGCAGACTCTCTGCACTAGAGATGTTGGTAACACAGCACTGGGCACTGCATTGCTCTTTGAAGAGCTCGTACGGGTATCTATGACCTTTTTTCCCCCAGCTCCAACAGGTTAATTTCTTTTTAACATTCTGTTGATGTGTAATATACACATAGAAAAGTGTGTAAGTCAACAGTGTACAGCTTGATGAATTTTCTCCACCTGAACATATCTTGGTCACCTGCACCAGGCCCAAGGAACAGTACGCCAGATGTCCCTTTGTGCCCCCTCCCAGTCACTCTCTCCCTTAAAGGTCACTTCTATTCTGAAACCTAAGCAGAGTTTAGTTTTGTCTGTTTTTGCACTTTACAGAAATGCACTCATACAGTCATACAATGCTCTTTTGTACTAACTTGCTCAATATTTTGTCTGTTTGTGAGATTCATTTGTGTTGCCACATGGTTATAGCATGGCACTATCCAGTATGGCCATGCATTGCTATTTAAATTTAAGTTATTTTAAATAAAATGAAACAAAATAAAATAAAACCTCAAGTGCTCAGTTGAGCTAGTACCATTTCAAGTGCTTAATAGCCACAGGGCTAGTAGATAACCTATTGGACAGAACAGATAGACAACATTCACATCATTGCAGAAAGTTCTGTTGGACAGAGCTCAATAGAACATTCACCGTCATAGTGTTCCTTGTGTGACCATAACATGGTTTATTTTTAAGCGGTTTATTTTTAAGTTTCAAGTTTAGGAACCCATATTCAGTCTATCTGCATTTTAAATATGGTGCTATTTTTAATATTTTCCCTATAACAGCAGTTGAAGGTAACTCAAATAGTAATAATTGTGCTCTGTCTTTTCTCATTTCTTAAAGAAAGAGGCAATTCATATAATTGAGAAGAGTCGTTTCTTGAAAATAGTTTCTCTTAGGAAGTTTTCAAAGAATTGCCAAGACATACAGCATTTTTCCACTTAAAAAATAGATGTTAAAACACATTTCTTTGTCAATTGCCTTATTAATATTGTATAAAGGCAGAAATCAGATGGGTAATACACATTGTGCAAGTATCCACAAGAAAAACGAGACTTCTTTGAGCATGAAATTTGAGAGGTTTTTGAACATCACGATTAAATTACAGTGCTTTGTTTAGCAATATCCAGGACTCACATAAAACACAATTTCATTTTTAGCATAGCTGGCTGTATTTTGTTTGGTCCCTATTGATGGGAAATTGGATGAAGTCTTTCCATATTTAACTTTTGCTTGCATCAAGTTATATTTTGGGATAACTGTCTAAACTATCTTCTCTCTCTTTTCCCTTCAGCGCATCTTCTCCCCCTCCATCCTCTCACTAGTCTGCCAATAGAAATGATGACTCCCTGCCCTGCCAAAAAATATAATCCTGTTTTTATAAAACTGTGTCTGCTGAGGATAGGCAAGGTAGGGAAGAGGAAACCCCACTGACACTGAAGTCAGGCAGATAGAAATCATTCCTCTGCCGTTCCACGGTTTTGACTTGAGTTGGATTTAAGGGGAATTGTCTCTGTGCTGGTGTTAGTGAATGGTTCTGTCCAAGAAAATGTTGTAGGCATGTTAATGCAGGATTTGCTTCTGAAGATGTGGCTTCCCAGCCCCACAACTGATAAAACCCGTTTGAATCTCTAGCTCATTTGCAATGATTATAGCAATTGTTGCATATGTGAAGCTTGCCAAACGGCAAACAGGCATTAAAATATTTATCCACCACCTGTGAACAAGACTTCCCAAGGCTCTCAGAAAAAAAAAAAAATTATGCGCTCTGTGTTATTCATTAGAAGGTGTCATTTTCCTCAGCCATTTAACATTCATCATATTTGAGTGCATTAGTGCTTTCACCGGGGATAAAGAACAATTTCTACAAAGACAAAAAAAGTGTGGTTGCTGTGATCATCCCAGGAGGTTTGCAGGGCCTCCTGTGTGGATATGCAGATATTGTAATCAGATTAAAAGCATTAACCAGCTCATTATGCATCTTTCAGATATTGAACGAAAGAGCTGCAAAGGAACTGGAGCAGTTTCAGATGCGAAATTCTAAACTTCAGCAAGAGAATGAACAACACAGTTTGGTTTGTGAGCAGCTATCCCAGGAAAACCAGCAGAAGGCATTGGAGCTCAAAGTAAACACCAAGTGACTGATTTGTTGCCTAGCACTCCCTCCCTTATTCCCTATTTTATTAAAATTTTTTAATGTTTTTTGAATTTTTGAGAGAGAGAGAGAGAGAGAGAGAGAGAGAGAAAGAGAGAGAGAAAGAAACAGATTGCAAGCGGGGGAGGAACAGAGAGAGGGAGACACAGAATCTGAAGCAGGCTCCAGGCTCGGAGCTGTCAGCACAGAGCCTGATGCAGGGCTTGAACTCAAGGATCTTGAGATCATGACCTGAGCTGAAGTCAGACACTTAACCAACTGAGCCACCCAGGCCCCCTCACTCATTCCCTATTAATACAGATTTGCTGTAGTGGTTGGAGCTGTTGGTTGGATAACCTGTATTAGCCTTGATATGTCAGAGGCAGGCTCAAGCCTACAGTGATTGCTTTCTGCTTGGAAGTAGATAGTTTGATGACTTCCATTCTCATAAAACCACAAACCTGAATATTGATCATATGATTATGCAAGTATTTTTGAGAGCAAGCTCAGATACTCATCTCTGTAACTTAGCCTTGCAAGCAGCTAGTTGCCCTGAGCTAGAAACCATTTACATGAGTGAGTAGCAAAGAAGTTAGATTATATTTTACTACTTTTATATGGAGAAGGTAGAATAAGAGGGTTGGGGGATGGACTGGTACTATTGAGTATCTACTTCCAGGATTGTAGAACCATGATTTTTTCTTCTATACACTGTAAATTTCAAGACAGGCTTCCCATTCTTCTCCCTGTCCTCAATGAAGAGTGTTTGCAAATTATGTTTGGGTAACAGTTTTATACTTGGGTACATATTGTATACCGACGTGTTTAACAGAGCGACTTTATGTTTATCACTGATTCTGAAAAAAATCCATAAACCCTTCTCTGGTTATGTTAGGATACTAAGCATAAAATGAGTGACCTATCAAGAATGATACATAGATTTGATCAGTGAGTCATAACAGTTTTTGCTTCTTATGCCCTTTTGAAAATCTGATGAGAACATGGGTGTACGTGCGCCCCCTCCCCACACACATGCACATGCACACGCACACACACACACACACTTATTTGCACATCTTCTATCTTGTTTTGAATGCAGTCTCAGGTTTCCAAGATTTTTCTGAAGTCTAACCACGGGGTCTGGATTAATAACTACTGAATTACAACATTCTATTGTTCTAATTGGAAAGGGCCCTAGTTCAGCTAATTTCGACCATGTAAATCTGAGGCCGAGGAGTATTTAAAACAGTCCAGAGTGGTTTGACTTGAAACCATTCTTTATGAGAAATCTGTAAATTGAAGCAGAAATGAAATGGCTTCTTAAAGCAAAATAATATATTAGCCTCTAAGGTAAAATTAAAGTAAAAATACTTATGCCATTAATTCTCTTCTTTGGTAACATGAATGGGGCACCTTGAAAGATGGAAAATTTTTGTTATCAGATCCTGAACCTATGGGATTCTACTTCTAGCAGTAATCTGAGAATGACATGCCCAGCTGAGTGCAGTTTCTTCCTTGTCGAGAGCTGGGGATAACTGCTAATGTTTATTTGCTCTTGTTGCTTTTCCAGTAATTTCTAAGAATGGCAGATTTAAAAAATGAATTTGAATTTTAAAAAATTAATAAAACTTGAGGTCCATTGGCAAAAATCTGGTGCTTTCTTGTGCTAGAATTATTATTTTGGTGTCTTTTGCCAATATGTAGACTTGACTATTGATGATGCCCTGTCCATGTATCTGTATGTACACCCACTGACTAACATCCTCTGAGGAAGTAGGGCCCTTTCTCTAGTGTGTGTAGTTGTACTCCAGTGGCCATGTGGGTTCAAAAGAGTATCTGAATATGTTAATAGCATGTCAACAACCTTCTGAGAGAGGGGTCCCTGGGTGGCTCAGTCGGTTAAGCGTCTGACTTTGGCTCAGGTCATGATCTCACAGTTGGTGGGTTCAAGCCCTGCTTTGGGCTCTGTGCTGACAGCTCAGAGCCTGGAGCCTGCTTCGGATTCTGTGTCTCCCCCTCTCTCTGCCCCTCCCCTGCTCACACTCTTTCTCTCTCTCAAAAATAAACATTAAAAAAATTTCAATAACCTTCTGAAAGAGATCACTCTGTGAGTCCATAAAAATTGGTAATCAAATACAGCATTCGTATACAAAATTCACACATTTGTGATATGTACAACTCAGCATTCTTACCCTGTTTGATTCAACAATTCAGTGGTACCTTGAGACATCAGGTCTAATCAGTCTTTCCATTATTTTTTAGCTTATATAGCAACATTTTATTCAGAGAATAGTTTTTCAATTTCTCTCAAAACCAAACAATGTGTGTTTTTGTTTAACCCATACAACAACTTTACACTAACATGGGAATAATTTCCTTTTATGGGTTCTGAGTTCACCATCACCTAGTCACTGGCACTTTATTTACTGAATACCCCTGGTTAATTCTCTCACTAATTACAGGCCAAAGAGGAAGAAGTCCATCAGATGCGGCTTGACATTGGGAAGCTCAATAAAATCAGAGAACAAATCCATAAGAAATTGCATCAGATCGAAGATCAAAAGTCAGAGGTGGAACAGCACAAGGAAACTCTAAAAAATCAGATCTTGGGATTAGAGAGAGGTAATCCAAGAAACATTTCGTGCTTTGTCATATTCCTTTGTAAACATTTTATTGGTGACTGTGATTTGGCAACCCAGGGCTCTGTGCGTCCAAACACAAACCATGCCAGATGTAATCAGTAAAACAACTTCCAAACTGGTAAGCAGCCAATATGCAGGGGACATCATTTTGAATACCTTGAACTATCCTACCTTAAAAAATTCTTCAACAGACTATATTGGTGCAATGTAAATCCAGCCAAAAGTATTGCTCAGTATTTGTCGCTGGAATAAATAGCATCTATACTCTTAAGTCTGGGTTCTACATGACTTTATGCTTTAGTTCCTTTTCTCAGAGAAGATAGGGGATAAATTAAAACAAATGTTCCCCCACTAGCAATATTTGGGACAATGTTGTACCAAGAATCAGTGAGACAAAAATTAGTGGTTCCTAACTTCCTTTAAAAAAATGTTTATTTATTTATTTTGAGAGAGAGGGATAGAGAGTGAGCAGGGGAGAGGCAGAGAAAGAGGGAGACAGAGAATCCCAAGTAGGCTCTGCAGCTGTAAGTGCAGAGCCCTACATGGGGCTTGAACTCATGAACTGTGAGATCATGATCTGAGCTGAAACCAAGAGTCAGACATTTAACTGACTGAGCCACCAGGCATCACAATGGCTCCTAACTTCTTTTCTCTGTTATTACTTTACCATGTGATGAACCTTGTTTTTACCAGCTATCACATTGCCCCATGGAGGGAAAATTTAAGTGCTATGGAAGGTCACATAGCACAGAAAAATCATTAAGGATACAAACTATGGAGTCATGTCTACCTGGGTAAAGATCTCACCTTCATCGTATTTATTGTTAGGGGATGAAATGAGCTGATACATATAAAGCACTTGTGGACAGTACCTAACACAGTAAATGCTTACTAAATGGCATCTATTATCATCTGGGCGTATTACTATTTACATAAGCAGTAAGAGAGAATGCCATCTCATTCTGAAAAAGAATATAATTGAAAATAGGATATGCTAGTCAAATTTGGTGTGGCAGAAACAGCCCTGAACTTAGACACAGAGGATCTGGGTTTGACTTTGACTATACCAGAGTATGTGAGGCAGGAACACCTCGTTGAACTCATATGGGTTGTAGGTCACTGAATGAGATAACATGCATACCAGCATAAAAGCAGACATTGCCCCCCTAAAAGGTAAAATCTAAATCTCTAGGCAAGGTTATTAGAAATACATCTGACCCTTGAACAACATGGGTTTGAACTGCATGGGTCCACTTACCTGTGGATTTTTTTTTTTTTTTGGTAAATACCGTACATCACTATGAATGTATTTTCTCTTCCTTATGATATTTTTAGTAACATTTTCTTTTCCGCAGCTTACTGTAGTGTAAAAATGCAGTATATAATACATATAACATGCTAAATATGTGTTAATCAAACTGTTTATATTATCAGTAAGGCTTCTGGTCAACAGTAGGCTGTTAGTAGTTAAGTTTTTGGGGAGTCAAAAGTTATACATGGATTTTCATCTTCACAGGGGATCGGCATTCCTAAGTCTGGTGTTGTTCAACAGTGAGCTGTATTTGTTATGTAAGCCTTTGAAAAGTACAGGTATTTTTCCCTCTAAGACATCAGGAAATAATCTTTTATTGAGGTACAGCTAGAGCTTACCTTGAAAATTTCTCCATTCTTTCATTCAATACACTGAGTGCCTACTATGTGTAGTCACCAAGGTAGGCATTGGCTGCATGGAGGTCCCTGCCCTCGGGATGCTTACAGTCTTGCATGAGTTTACAGTCTAATGTTTTCAGTGATAGTTAGGAAGAAAAATAAAACTACTAGATCATATTTTGTAATTGGTTTAGTGACTTTCAAAACACTCCCATATTTAAATCGGTGTATTTTTTACTTGCAGTAGTTCAAAGTTTTGAAAAAAAAATTATTCATTCTGTGTTGAACCCAATTCTTCATCCTTAAGTCATATTTATAGAAGTCATCATGCTCTCTTTTGGTTATTTTATAGGTATCGTTAACATTATTTTTTCTTGGGGACTTCTTCCTTTTGAATGTCTGATCAAACAGTGGCACTGGACATAAGAGTTAGAAGCATGAGTCTTCCATGGGTTGTGATTTTTCTATCACAAAACCCAAAAAACTGATAAACTGCCAGAACTAATGAGAGTTCACTGGGGTGGCAGGTTATAAAATAAATATATAGGTATCAATAGCTTCCTTTCATACACAGAATCAGTTAGAATATATGATGGAAAAACCCCTTTTCACAATAGCAACTCAAGTAATAAAATATCTATAAATAAAGTTACCCGGATATCTGCAAGACATGTATATAAAACACACTCCAGAATTCTATTGAGGGGTATAAACGAAGACTTGAAAAATGGAGAGATATACAAAGTTCCTGAATGAGAAAGCTCAATATGATAAAGATATAAATCTGCCTAAATTAATCTGTATATTTGATATTTCCAATAAAAATTTCAGTAAGTTATATTGTTGGGACTTGAAAACTGATTCTAGAGTTCTTCCTTAAGAATAAACAGGTGACAATAGCCATAAAATTCTGGAAAAAGGGGTGATGAGGGAGTATTTGCCTTACTGGGTTAGGTTTTTAATATTATAAAGCTTCAATAGTCATCAAGTAGTGTAGTGAAAATGCCTGATAAACAGATCAATGGAAGAGATTGGAAAAAACAAAAAATACCCAACATTATCATTAAGATAAAGGTGTTTCATACCAGTGTTCTGTATGGACTATTAAGAAAATGGTAGCAGAACAGTAAGTTACTTTTTGGGAAAAAAAAGTTAACACCAAATGTGGAAACCATAAAGCAAAGATTGAGAGATTTAATGAAAGAGTTCTTACAAATCCATAAAAGGGGTAAACAATTCATGAGAAAAATGGGCATAGGGCAAGTGTGGGCAAATTTAAAAACAAATACAGGGGGCACCTGGGTGCCTCAGTGGGCTCAGGTCTTGATCTCATGGTTTGTGAGTTGGAGTCCCTCATTAGGCTCTGCGCTGATGGTGTGGAGCCTACTTGGGTTTCTCTCTCTCTCTCTCTCTCTCTCTCTCTCTCTCTCTCTCCTCTCTCTCCCCCCCCATTTCCCCCCTCAAAATAAATAAATAAACTTAAAAAACTCACTGTTAAAAAAAAGCAGAAATACAAGTAAGTGGTCATTAAACATGAAAAAGTAGTTGATTTCACTACTAATCAAGGAAATGTAAATGAAATACAGACATACTGGCTTTGATACTCTATTGGCTTGTTAAAGATCAAAGAGTGATAATATCCAGTGATGGTCTGGGTGTGGATTTAAGCTGCTATTAGTTTTCTGGAGAGAAATTTGGCAGTAGGAGAGAAATGTCTTTTTTTTTTATCACCTTCAATCCAGGACTTCCTCTTCTAGAGTAACAAATGAATGAGAACTTTCACAGAATTATGGCTTATAATTGCAAATAAATAAGTAAAATGGAAGCAATTTAAATGTTAAGGTAGGGGATTGGCTAAATAAATTACGCATTTTCATATAGTGAAATATCACAGAGTCATTAAAATTCTGTCGTAGTTGCACATTTATAATATAGAGAGGCATTTATTTTATGTTAGTTAATTACAAAAGCAAGCTACAAAACAGTATGTGTAGTATAATTCATTTTGGTGTATGTATATGAATGTGTATATATTTATATTTTTATGCACACACATATTTGCATAGGAAAAAGTCTGGAAAGAGACATATGAAAATCCTAAATAGATTCTGGTTGACTTGAAATTTTTTCCCTTTTGTTATTTGGATGTCTCATTTCTGTCTGTATTCCTAATTATTTGTATAATTAGAAAGATTTAGAAAGAGCAAGGACTCTTGGAGTCAGAGAAACCATGCTCCCAGCCTCAGCCCCTCACCTCTTGGCTGCAGACTGTTGGCATGTGGCTTAATTCCTCTAAGCCTCAGTTTCCATCTGAGGACAGGGGACCTCCTTCATGGCATTATGGTGAAGATCATGTAACCCTCAATAAATAGTAGTTTTATAGCTGCAGATAAATCTATAAAGCAGTTTCTCTGTTACATTGGCTTTGGCAGATTCTTTCTTAGGTTGGCTTCATATTTCTTCTTCTTCTCCTTGGTCATTTAGAGGTGGAGGCTTCAAAGAAACAAGCAGAACTTGATAAGAAAGCAATGGATGAGCTTCTGAGAGAAAGGGACATATTAAATAAGGTGAGTTTGTTTTCTGTAGCACTGGTAAACAAATGTCTTTCCTTAGTGCTATGATATCTGCCTATTAGGGGATAGAAAACTCTGAGGCGAACAAAAGTAGATTAGAAATAAATAATCGTGCTCAGTTTTCTTCCGAGCTGCTGTGCACAGTCCACCATTCACTGGCTGAGAATTGAAACTGCATTATCACCAGGGAACACAAAGGGACTTGGGAATTATCATATAAACGAGGAGCGGATTTCAGAGCGCTGTGTGGATTCTGATTTTATTGCTGGTGTGTTATTTGGCATCCTAAGCAGTTGATCAAAATTTCTGAATTTAATATCTGTAATCTGCAACTTTTGCTAATCCAGAAGATACAAGTGAACGCGAATAAAATTCTAACTTTGAGGTGTTCACTGAAAGAACAGCCGGTTGATGACAAAAACCTTCCCTGTACCTTTTCGGGATGTAGGTTTTCGGTTTTGCTTTTAGCCCTCACATCTCCTAGTCTTTGGAGCTCAATCCGGTCCAAAGCTGAGGAAGGGGTTGGGGGAGGCTTGAAGCCTGGAAAGCCTCCATTCAAGGGAGGGACCCTTACCCCCACCCCTTTCCTCTCCAAACCCTTCCAGAGGATTCCTTCCAGTGATAGTCACTCTTAGGAGATTAACTACTTTCAAGGATTTAGGGTAAATTTCTTGCTCAAGGATTTCCTCCAGGGAGAAAAAATCAAAGGGCCAGTTATAGAGGGGGGAGGCTGCTTGCAGAACAGTCTAGTCTGATGGCTTTTGTCCAAGAGAGCTTCGTCTCATCAAGTAGAAACAGCCTATATTTTTTCATTCCAACTTTTATGATTTCTTTTGATTTTTCAGAGTTGAACAAATATTGACAAAATAGATCACTCTGTAAGCTTAACTGAGACTAGGGATCTCAGGAAGTAGTAGGAAATTACATATCTTTACACGATGAGCTCTCCTTAGAAAATCATTGTGTTTTTTTTTTTTTTTTGCATAATGCTGGAAACTGTTCCTTTATTCTATAAATTTGCACATGCAAACAATGTTGTTGGATTTAGATTTGTAATTAAAATTTTTTTTTAGTTTAGAGAGAGACCACGCACAAATTGGGGAGAGGGGAAAAGGGTGGGGGGAGAGAATCCTAAGCAGGCTCCATGTCTAGCGCAGAGCCTGATGCAAGGCTCCATCTCACCACCCTGAGATCATGATCTGAACCGAAATCAAGAGTTGGATGCTCAACTGACTGAGGCACCCAGGCGCCCCCTTTTAATTTATTTTAAACATATACATTTAATTCATTTATATTTTATGTATTCTGGTAAACAACCAGTAGATTTTTCTGCCACAATAGGACATCTAGAGCATCATTACTTTTACATTTATTTGTTTAATTTGACTGATGTCAGTTCCTCCTCTAGGGCAGGGTATACTTTCTTTTTTTCTTTTCTGGTCGGCACATCCTTAGTGCCTAGCACAGCATCCAGCTCTCCGCAGGTATGCAATCAACCTTTACTGGTAATACATTCTTTCCCCAACGACTTGAAATGCCACCTTCACTGAATGAATGAGTGACATGGTTTTGACAGGCAGCAATGTTAATATATTTTGGCTCTTTCAGTGTCATGTTAAAGTGGCTTTGTCTTTTCTGGAGTGAAAGTTTAATTCAATACTTGAAAATAAAGTTGACCTTTTTTATTTTCTGCATCATCACCCAACCAAGGTTTACTGTCTTTATATTCCGTGGTTTTCAGACCCTTGGCTGCAAGTCTGTATTGGTAGGAGATTTAGGAAGGGGCCACCAGGTGCCTTGTGGAACCCAAGGATCCAGGTGGAACTGATGGGAACCTGACCTGACATCTTGGGATACACGAAAGCCCTGTCTCACCACCACTGGATTTCCTGCTGAGTTTTTGCTTTCGTTTCTCTCTTTCACAGAAGATTGCCTCCCTGTTTCCCAGTCTGTTTGGGGAAAAAAAAAGGCTGTCATCAACAGCTCCCAGTTTACATCCTCTATTGACCTTCAAAAAGCTAAAGGCCCTATTTCAAAAATCCCTGGTCCCTTCAGCTATGGCCAGAGAAGTGAACCCTCTTGCATGAGTGTGGCTGTCAGGGTGACACTGTTGTTGCCTCCATGTTTTCAGGGAACAATCTGGCTTCTCAGGCAGCCAATCCAAGGACTTTCTGCTTCAGCATCAGAAATCACTAGTGTAGCTTAAAAAAAAAATATCGGCGGCTGCGTCCCATCCCAGAATCAGAATCTCTGGATCTGAGACACAGGCATCTGCATTTCCTTAAGAAACTGCGTTAGTTATTTTATTGTAGTAAAATACACATAAGACAATATTTACCATTAGTGACATTTAGTACCTTCACAGTTTGTGCAACCATCACCACTATCTAGTTCCAGAACATTCTCATCACTCCCAAAGGAACCCCTACACCTGTAAAACAGTTGTTTCCACCACCCCTGGCAACTACTAGTCTACTTTTTTCTTCTATGGATTTGACTATTCTGGATATTTATGTAGCTGGACTCATACATGACTGTTTATGTCTGGCATCTTTCACTCAGAATGATGTTTTCAGGCTGAAACTGTGGTGTAGCATTAAAAACATTTTTTTTTAAACGTTTATTTATTATTGAGAGACAGAGAGAGACAGACCATGAGCATGGGAGGGGCAGAAAGAGGAGGAGTCACAGAATCCAAAGCAGGCTCCAGGCTCTGAGCTGTCAGCACAGAGCCCGAAGCGGGACTGGAAATCACAAACCGTGAGATCATGACCTGAGCAGAAGTCGGACGCTTAACCGACTGAGCCACCCAGGCACTGCAGGACTTCATTCACTTTTATGGATGAATAATATTCCACTGTGTGGATATACCACATTTTGATGACCTGTTTATTAGATGATGGACATTTGGGTTGTTTCCACCTTTTGGTTTTTGTGACTAGTGCTGCTGTGAACATTCATGTACAAATTCTTGGTTGGACACCTGTTTTCAGTTCTTTTGGGTGCATACCCAGGAGTGAAATTGTTGGCTCATATGCTAATTCTAGATATTTGCATTTTGAATGAGCTGGTTTTATTTTACTGTGTAGTCAAAGCCCTGTTACGTGATTAGGTTTAAATGCTCTAAGCTCACAAGAACAAGAGTAGAGCTAGGATTGAGGTTATCTTTGGGGTCAGCCAGCCCTGGACTCAAATCCTGGCTCTGCCCCAATCCTGTTGTATGAACCTATAGGCAAGCAGCTTAACTTCTGAGTCTTAGTTTCCTACCCTTAAAATGGGAGCAAGAAAGTACTCATTTCCAACCCTAGAGGAGAAAGCAGGAAAAGACCTCTCTGACCTCAGCCGTAGCAATTTCTTACTTGACACATCCCCAAAGGCAAGGGAAGTAAAAGCAAAAATGAACTACTGGGACCTTATGAAGATAAAAAGCTTCTGCACAGCAAAGGAAACAACCAACAAAACTAAAAGGCAACCAACGGAATGGGAAAAGATATTTGCAAATGACATATTGGACAAAGGGCTAGTATCCAAAATCTATAAAGAGCTCACCAAACTCCACACCCGAAAAACAAATAACCCAGTGAAGAAATGGGCAGAAAACATGAATAGACACTTCTCTAAAGAAGACATCCGGATGGCCAACAGGCACATGAAAAGATGCTCAACGTCGCTTCTCATCAGGGAAATACAAATCAAAACCACACTCAGATATCACCTCACGCCAGTCAGAGTGGCCAAAATGAACAAATCAGGAGACTATAGATGCTGGAGAGGATGTGGAGAAATGGGAGCCCTCTTGCACTGTTGGTGGGAATGCAAACTGGTGCAGCCATTCTGGAAACCAGTGTGGAGGTTCCTCAGAAAATTAAAAATAGACCTACCCTATGACCCAGCAATAGCACTGCTAGGAATTTACCCAAGGGATACAGGAGTACTGATGCATAGGGGCACTTGTACCCCAATGTTTATAGCAGCACTCTCAACAATAGCCAAATGATGGAAAGAGCCTAAATGTCCATCAACTGATGAATGGATAAAGAAATTGTGGTTTGTATACACAATGGAGTACTACCTGGCAATGAGAAAGAATGAAATGTGGCTCTTTGCAGCAACGTGGATGGAACTGGAGAGTGTTATGCTAAGTGAAATAAGCCATACAGAGAAAGACAGATACCGTTTGGTTTCACTCTTATGTGGATCCTGAGAAACTTAACAGAAACCCATGGGGGAGGGGAAGGAAAAAAAAAAAGAGGTTAGAGTGGGAGAGAGCCAAAGCATAAGAGACTGTTAAAAACTGAGAACTGAGGGTTGATGGGGGGTGGGAGGGAGGGGAGGGTGGGAGATGGGTATTGAGGAGGGCACCTTTTGGGATGAGCACTGGGTGTTGTATGGAAACCAATCTGACAATAAATTTCATATATTGGAAAAAAAAAAGAAAAAGAAAATCTCCCTTAAAAATTATTTTTGCATATGCTGTCATATACATATACATTTTATGATGATACCACATTATATTTGTTGTATTTTAAAATACAGACTATTTTTTTTTTTTAAAAGGAAGTACTCATTTCCCTTGGATGTTGTGGTCACTTAGTGCACTTATGTATGTGTGTGTCTTGTGCAAAATTAACATAATCTCTAAATAAGATGTAGAGAATATGATTATTTTTATTCACCCAAAAAACAATGTATCTAATTATTTTAGGGGTGAAACAGGGTAAATTTACCCCCCCGCCCCCGCCACACACACATTTTGAGTAACGTGACTGCTCTCTTGTCTTTATTTTTAGAACATGCTTAAGGCAGTCCATGCGACCCAGAAGCAGATAGACCTGGTAAAGCTCCATGAACAATCCAAGAGGAACCTGGAAGAAGAAATCCAGAACTACAAGGATGAGGCTCAGAAGCAGAGAAAGATCATCTTTCAGCTGGAAAAGGAGCGAGATCGGTACATCAATGAAGCCAGTGACCTTACCCAAAAGGTAAGTCACTCCTTGATGATGTGGATGAGCCCAAGCACGTTCTTTCTGATTGTCACACACTGTAGCAAAGAGGATTTATTCAGATGTGCACTTGTGGTTTGCGTGAGAATTTAAGAGAAATGACGTCAGCAGAGTAAAAGCTGTCCCAGAGCTGATCTGGGCCAAACTGCGAAATGGACAAGGCCAGTGCTTAGGGGTCCCCTTCACCTGTTGTCGTGCCGTGCAGCTTCCCAGAGCTGGATGCATGGGGGTGGGATGGGATGGTGGGGGAGCTCTTGGCATCGTTATCTCTGCACCCTTTGTTCACACCCCCCACGTCTGGCCCTGAAACCCTTGTCTCTTCAGACGGAGGATTGCAGCTAGTAGTTAGGAGCAAGGCATCGAATTAAATAACCTCAGATTAAGACGTGAGTAACTACTGGCATCAGGCGAATGTTCACACAACTATGGGCAACCTGAAACCTCACCTGTGGCAGAAATTCACACGTTGTGTAGCTAAGTCCCACATCTCTACCTCTTGTAAGCTGCTGGGGAGAGAGAATGCTCAAGGCAGTGTCTTGAAGAATGACTTCGGGGATTTGGATTCTACTTTAACCAGTTGTCTTAGCACATTGCCAGCATTAAGCATGACTGGTCAGACTATCCACCTTCAGTGCATTCACAGCTGCATAGAGCAGGGGGCTTCATGAGGGGGTTTCATGGTGTCAGGAGGTGGGGTTGGGAAATGGGGGAAAGTTTTAAGTATGAGGCTGAGAGAAGAGAGTTTGGGAGAAAAGACTCATTTAATGAGGTTCCCAACCACCCGCGGCTGCCTCGAAAAGTGTTCTCTACTCTGCAGCATAAGCCCTCTTTATCATCTCCTCAATGAAATCTTCAGTGCGTTCTACAGTGTTTACCAGTGCGCTTGAATGTTTACATTTGTTTTGTGTTTTTTTGGAGTGGGATCTCAGAGAAGATGACAAGGAGGACAGCCAACATTTGAATTATAAACATTAAGAAAGTGGGAAACAAGCATTACTGTTAGGAAATCAGCTTCTTCCTGCTTAGACTAAATAAATGCCGAGCAGATGTTTGTAGAATGTAAGTTTGGAGGAACACAAATGCATATGCTCTGTCAAGCCCTGGCTGGATGTGTCTTCCTTGTAAAAGATCCCCCCGGTGATTCTCATACCCCTGACTGGGAGCCGTTGGTATACAGCATTTCTCTTCTGACTTAATCATCTTACAAGCGCCATTGATTGATTTCCTGACTCGGAGACGACCAGCTGTCAGTTCAGGAACTCGTATTCTCCAGCCTGGGCTGGCCCATTAGGCTCTGCATCCGTCAGCTTAAGCTGTAACAAATAACCCTCAAATTTCAGTGGTTTATAGCAACAAAGATTTATCTTTTGCTCAAATCAATGGCCTTTGAGGGTCAGCTGCAGCCCTGTTTCATGCCATCTTCACTTCAGGCTGGCCTCGTACAGAGGGAAAAAAGAGTAATAGTGAACCTTGTGATGCTCTCAGAGCTTCTGCTGGTAAGGGAAGGGCGCAGGGCTTGTCCATTCATATTCCCTTGGCCAAAGCTAGTCACGTGGCCAAGCCCAACATCCCTGGATAGGAGTATAAATCCTTCTAAGAGAGAGGCACTGTCTGGTGAGACAGTAAATATATCTGAACATATAATCTGCCGCAGCTTCCTACTTCACCTTCTTGATGATCAATCTCTCTCCACTCCTGGCTGCCATCACACTATCAAAACTAGCTGTTAAAAATTCCGATGTGATCTTAGTATCACCCCCAGCCTTACAAACCTCTGTCACTTCTCAGCAACTGGGGCAGTGCATCTTTAGCACATGTAGAAAATAATATGTCTATAGCTAGTGGGAATTAGGGGGAAGCTGCTCAGGGCTGCAGTGGACTAACCCAGGGATGCCTTGGTCCCCCCTGGTAGAGTGAGTCAGTATTTGGACACATATCTATAACGCATGCAAGACAAAGTAATTGGTGTGCTGTGATTTATGAGACAGAGTCCAAGCTCTTTGTTCTTCCTGGAAAATCCTTCCTTCCCTTCTCTGTATGGAAAACTCCTCTTCATCCTTCAATACCCAGCTCAAGTGCTCATCTCTGGGGTCATGCCTGCTCTGACCTCTACTTTGTGGATTTGTTGATATCTCTGGAATGGCACTTATCATCTTCTCGAGTATTTTCTTTGCACATTTGCTTTTCTTACTTTACAGAGAGCTCTTGAGAATAGGGTCTTTATCTCATTCATTTCTGCACCTGCAGTGTGCTGGTAAATACTAGGCACCAATAAAGTGTGTGTTAAACAGATGGTTGGATGACAAGTGATAAAAAGAATGCTGCCACTGATTTTAATACAGGATTATATATTTTTCTGTTTCCTTGTAAAAGGTAAGGGTACCAAGTTTTTGTTGTTGTTTATTTTTTCTCTTTTCTTTTCTTTCTTTTCTTTAACTTAAATCCAAGTTAGTTAATGTATAGTATAGTATTGGTTTCAGGAGCAGAATTTAGTGATTCATCACTTACATACAACACCCAATGCTCATCCCAAGTGTCCTCCTTAATGCCCATCACCCATTTAGCCCATCCCCCCACCCAACTCCCCTCCAGCAACCCTCAGCTTGTTCTCTGTATTTAGAAATCTCTTATGGTTTGCCTCTGAAAGTGCCAAGTTTTGCTGGTAACTGTTTTTCACAATTTCTGATGTTTAATCGCATAAGCTTATATAATGTATCACTAAATCATCTGAGCACAGTTCTTAAAATATTATTTATTAACTGCAATTTTTCTGTCTCTTACTTAACCCCTGATAGCCTTATATATGTTGCTATGGCAACTCCAGTCATCTCTAGACTTCTTCTTAAGGTCCCGTGTGTCCTTAATACATATAAGAAATATGCCCCTCCCCATATTTCTTTCTTTGTTTACTGTTACACACACACACACACACACACACACACACACACTCGCACACACATACCTCACTCATTCAGACAAACAGAAAACTCCCTTTCATGCATTCTATTGATAGGGAGTTGAGGACTGATATCAGGGGCTGGGGATAATGTCACAAAACTGATGTTTTTATCTATTTCTGGAGTGAGTGTATGTTGTTCCAAGTTTTGACCCAGCAATTTCTTTTGTAAGAACTCAATCTATGGAAAAATAAAAATGCAAAGAGTTTTACAAAAGAACATTCTTTGAAATAAATTCTGCTACATTTATATGAGACAATATTATGTACCATGAAAACCACGTGTTTGAAAAGTAGTTTTAAAAATAGGGAACATGTTCACAATATGAATCTGACAAAAACAGAATGCAAAATTACTTATATGGTTTGACCTAGTTTTATCCGTGTGCATAGGAGAAGGGTTGATATTTGATTTTGAACTCTTCGTATTTCTTATTTTCTAAATAGGTACCAAATATTTTTTGAAAGATGGATGGAAAGTATAATTAGATATCTGAATTAACTACTCAAAGACTTACTTATAGGTACTTACATTAAATTCTTCTTCAATAACATATTTATCATTATGGGCCTTCCCTCACTTCAAATTCATTTGGAACATGTTGCCATAATGGACAATCTTACCTGAACTATCCTTGGCAGTTTTAGCTGTGAGTGACTTATGGCACGGTCTCTTCTGCCTTCTGGGCTGCAAAAACAGTGTCGATATTTGCCTTCTGCTTCTTTCCATTTAGAGAAAAAAAGGTGAAATCTTAGATACTAAAAGGCCTACATTACATTTTATTAATTTTACTTGGCATTTGCAAACAAGGCAGAAGATCCTTTTCTGTGCCAGAATTGGATGGCTCAGAATCCCAAACCTTTTCTTATGTGCCTGTCTCAGTCAACACTTGCCATAATAATGCTGCATAATACAGAACCACCAAATCTCCCTGGAGTGCAAAAACAAGCACTTATTTCGCACACATCTGCAGTTGAGTGGGAGTCAGGTGATCGAGGCTAGGCTTGCCTGTACTTGGCTTGAGGCTGTGAATTGGGTCTGGTTTTGCTCTACATGTTTCTGATTCTCAGGATGCATGGTGTTCTCATGGAGAAAGAAAGGAAAGCAAAGGACAAACCCACCACACAAGCACAATTCACAGCTCTCTACTTGCCTAATGTCCTTTGACATCCCATTGGCTGTGGCAAGTCACATGTCTGATCTCAACAGCAAGGGGAGATAGATTCTTCCCACTGAGGTGGTGGGGACAGGGAGAGGGAGTGAATATTTGCAGAACCATAAGATAACCTAGTCCAACGTTTCAGCACTTTTTATCCTCATGGTTTCTCCTCTGCTGCACTCCCAAATTTTACTATTCAGATAAGTCGAGAGGCACTAGGAATGGCATTGTGAGTTGTGGTCCACCATATTTACTGAACTTTTGTAAATTCTGGGTAAAACCATTCCTGGTTAATAGTTAAATCTGTGACCCATCTTGCACATTATGCACTTAACTCATTTTAGAACCCCTCCCTTTTCATTTTAAATATTAAACTTCTGGCCATTCCTCTCCCAGACATTTTATATGCCAGAAAGCATTCTTTCACAATGGATGCTTACCTACATGTCCCTTAATGCTCTGCTTATTTGCCTGTAACAGTGTCGCTCACGCAAAACCCTCCTGCACAAAGTTCCAAGGCATGAATAATAATGTGCTTTCAAGGGCTTAGCAGTAAATGAGGAAAGCAAAGGTTGATCAAAGAAATATTGTTGACTGAATAGGTACTTCATGATGAAATGAAGCTCCTGTTTCTTTGATATTAATTTGAAGTTTTATACAGAGCATCTTCCATAGGATAGAACCCCGGACATACACAAATTATAAGCTTTTTCTGTTGTAATAAAATTAGTGTACAAGGGATTACTGCTTTCCTGAAGAACAGAATTTGATCCATAGAAACATCAAATTTGTTAAGTACTAATATTATAGAATAGGAAATATTATTAACCTGTCACAAAAATCTATTATTTATTAAATGATGAAATTATGATATGCTAGGTACTTAGATGATGGTGCAAATATATGTATCTTCTCACTTAAATCCTCATAATAGCCATCTGAGGTAGATACTATTATATCCCTCATTTTGTAATATGTTATTGTAATATGTTATTACATAATGTAATATGTTATTAAACATACGTAATATGTTATTGAAAACAGACACATAGATATGCCTCTCTAAAATTTAAGGTGGAAGATAAAATAAGAAAGCAAGAGGGACGCCTGGGTGGCTCAGTCGGTTGGGCGTCCGACTTCAGCTCAGGTCATGATCTCGCGGTCCGTGAGTTTGAGCCCCGCGTCGGGCTCTGTGCTGACAGCTCAGAGCCTGGAGCCTGTTTCAGATTCTGTGTCTCCCTCTCTCTCTGACCTTCCTCCATTCATGCTCTGTCTCTCTCTGTCTCAAAAATGAATAAACATTAAAAAAATAAAAATAAAATAAATAAAAAATAAGAAAGCAAGAAAAATAGAGGAGACTTAAAATCTCACGTGCCTGGCCACATAGGGTTTTTGTTTGTTTGGTTTTTTTGGTTTGTTTGCTTTTTTTAGAGAGTGAGTTTTTTAGTTTCATTATGAAGGTAAAGACATTGTCAGCATTCAAACCATTGACATTGAGTCAGAAAAACTTATTGGAGAAGTTTATTATACTGATATTTCATCAAATGTAAGTTAAAGGGTTCCAAATTCAATGACCTACTTTCTTATCCTGCCTTAGTCTATATGATGTTTTGACTATGCTGCAGATTTCCAGCATGCATTATTGATTTTTATCTCACTCTTATTTCTATTGGCAGGTTGTTTTAACAGAAAAAGAAAAGGTAGTAGGTTATAAACTGGAATTGTACCCTCATAGTGCACTGTAAGCATTTTCTGGGCTAGTCTGAAGTAGGCTTATGAGGGCCAGGATCTCCAAGTCTCTGGCTGTAACAAAGCTTTCTATATTTGTGTGGGATTTATCTCATGAGTTGGTTTGAGGTATCTAAAAGTGTAATCAATTAATTAAACTCCAGTCCCACAGCTGGCATCCCATATTCTCTGATATGCCATTTTCAACAGGGGACAATCTGCTGACTAAAGGTTTTGCTCCTACTTAACACTCCACACATTTTATGAATTTTCAGGATTTGACATCAGTTTGAATGATTTCCATAGAAAAAAATCGAGTTCCAACCCTCAGAACTAAATTGCTTTGTAAATTGTCTTTTCCTTTTTCCTTTTTTTTTCCATTGTCACTTAACTAAAATATCTTTGATCTTGGTATCACGATGGGTTCTTATTACTCCCAGCTTTAACAATCCAGAAGCATGTGCACTGTGATTTTGTGCACTGTTTTGTGCAGAAAGATGGACCCTGCCAGCCGGATGCCTCCAAAAGAAATGCCCTTGGCTGTATCCTTTTTTCTGGAGTGTTCTTCGGTCTGTGCAAAGGATTATTCTTGTTATATCTCAAAGTGATTGAACAAGCAATTTTTTTCTTTTCTCTGATGTGCAGCTTGATATTCTGAATGCTGATGATGCTGTTCAAAGTATTTTCAATCCATTCGTTTCACTGACCCCAAAGAGGGTAATCATGTCCATAGAAAGGCTAAATTTTAGTCTAAAGTAGTGCTTTTTATTTTTTTTTAAATCAAACAAATAACTGATCAACTAATGGATATCTTATTTAGGTTTTTACATTTATTTTTAACTTACACATTTTCGTTACTGTGGCGGTACCTTAAAACACTGCCTGCTCGGGGCGCCTGGGTGGCGCAGTCGGTTAAGCGTCCGACTTCAGCCAGGTCACGATCTCGCGGTCCGTGAGTTCGAGCCCCGCGTCGGGCTCTGGGCTGATGGCTCAGAGCCTGGAGCCTGTTTCCGATTCTGTGTCTCCCTCTCTCTCTGCCCCTCCCCCGTTCATGCTCTGTCTCTCTCTGTCCCAAAAATAAATAAACGTTGAAAAAAAAAAATTAAAAAAAAAAAAAAAAACAAAACACTGCCTGCTCTAGATTCTACAGATGTGGATCAAAGAAATGAGGGGAGAAGGAATGGGGTTTCCATTCATTTCAGGTGTATCCACATGCCTTTTCCCCAGACCTTCTTGTCTCAGATTTTCTAATTTATTTCCTTCTAGATCCTCAACCAACCATCGCAACCATTCACCACTGTCTGTATACATTCTTACTTTGGGATACTTTCTTTCCACACAGAGTGGATGATAGCAATTAATAATAATAAAACTATAAAAGCATATGGAAATACTTCGTACAAATCTAGTGGCATAAATTTAAAAAAATGGCCGAAATGGTCAATTCTCTCAAAAATACATACCTACATCAAGGTTTGACTTGAGGAGAAGTAGAAAACAGAAAAATCAATAGCTATGGCCACCAAAAAAAAAAAAAAAAATGAGGGAGAATAAGCTCCAACACTCACAGAGGACCTAATAACTTTATAATTGAGTTTCTTCAAACTTTTAAGAATCAAATAGTTCTCAGGCTCTATAACTTTCGAAAAAGTGCTGCTCATGCACTTTGTATCTTTTGGGGTAATACTGATTGGCACTGCTCTACTGATGTATAACCCATGCCTTCTGCAGTGATAATGAGTAAAGACTCCAGGCCAAGGACAGAGCTTGGGGTCTGAGGTGAGTCCTTGGTTGGGATGGTTGAGGAAGAGGTAGTTCCCACAAATTGTGTAAATCCCAAATATTAACTGCTTAGAAAATATATGTAGGACCATTCTTAGAAACTATCCATTAACCTTCCAGTGTTTGAACCTGTCATAACACCCTATACATGTCCTGGTTATATTTGTACCTTGGTTATCCATTTTGTGGTGGAGTCACTCAGTAGAGGTGAACTTGAGGGTAGGGAATGTGTCTTCTGGTTCTTTACATCACTAGTGCTTTTACAGTGCCTGCCATAGATAAGTCCTCAATACATGTTTATTGAGTGAACGAATAAATGGGTGAGTGAATGAAAGAGTGAACAGAAAGGTACTCTGTTCACTTTACGAAACTAGCAGAAACCTTGATACTGAAATAGAACGAAAAAGGAAGTTAGAGACTTAGATCACTTGTGAATACTTATGCAGAATCCTAAATGAAATTCTGGCGAACCAAATTCAACAGTACATTAAAAGCATCATCCAGTATGACCAAAGAGGGTCTGTCCTGAAACTGCAAGGATAGTTTTCTGTTAAGAAAACTGTTGCTGGCACTATGGAAATGGAAAGTGTTACAGCCATTTTGGAAAGCAATCTATCAATATCTATTAAAGTTAAAAACATATATGTCTTTTGAACCAGATATTTCACTTCTGGGAATCCTTCCCAACAGAAGTAAAAACACAGGAGCATAAGGACACATGTACAGAAATGATTATTTCAGCAGGGTTCAGAGCAGCAAAAAAGTGGAAACCAAACTAAGGCCCCTCAGAGGGGAAGAGCTGAGTGTATAGTGTCTCACTCACACTGGAGGGCATTAAACCACCTTTAAAGAGAATGAATTAGAGCTACTCCACATGATTCCCCAAAATATTATTGAGAGATTAAAAAGCAAGGTGCATAAAATGTGTATAAGGAGATCACATTTTGCTAAAAAATAAAAACAAAACCCAAAAAAGCAAGACAAAGGAAGACAAACAAATCCCTGTGTCTGTATATTTACTAGTTGAAGAGCTGTAGGTGATATTACTTTTTTTTTTTAACTTAAATTTCTTTCCTTGTAAAATGAGGGTGATTAATAATGCATATCTCATAGGATTTTTTGTAAAGATTAAATGATAGAATGTACCTGAGAAATATTGGCTGTTATTATTATTATTATGCTAGAAGACTTGAATATGTGTAGAATTCAAAGAAAAATGTGGAAGAACACATACTAAATTGTTAACCTGGTTACTTTATGTGTCAATGAGGGGTTGATATAGGTAGAAGAGAGAAGGAAGATCCAACTAAATAAGTAAAAGAAAAAAAAATTCACGTTGATGCATTTATTTAAAATTATGGCACATGGGACTACTTATAAACACATAAAATTAAAATACTTGTAAAAGGAAACATTTATTAGTAAGTATATCAAATAAATAGAACCAATAAGAAAAAAATAGTCTAAAATAATGTACGCTGAAAAGGCTTTTACTAAAATTTAACTCCATCCTTCCTTAAATATTTTTTAAATGTTTATTTATTTATTTTGAGAGAGAGACAGAGAGTTGGGGAGAGGCAGAGAGAGAGAGGAAAAGAGAGAATCCCAAGCAGGCCCCGTGCTGTCAGTGCAGAGCCCAATGCCGAGCTCGAACTCACAAACTGGGAGATCCTGACCTGAGCTGAAATCAAGAGTTGGAGGCTTAACTGACGGAGCCAACCAGGTGGCCCTTTCCTTAAATATTTCTAAGAAAACTTTGAAAGGTGTTTATTTAAAGTTATAAAGGATAAATATATTAAACACTAGGCATCATTAACTCTGATGGGAAAACATTAGAACCGTTTCTTGGAGTGTGTTTTCTGGAATACTAACTCCACATGGGGGAATAAAAGGCTTCTGTAGTGCAATGACTGGGGAACATGTTGCTCACAAGTAACCCACACCTGAGTCGTAATGAATATGAGTATGTCAAAGGTGTAAGTACTTTTTGACCTTTAGGTTCTAGGTAAAATACCTCCTTTTCAGAGAAACCTTCTCTGGCCATGTTACTGCATGGACATGCCCTTGTTTCTATTCTCTGTCACATTGCTGTTTCTTTCCTTTAGTTATAACCATTAATTAAAATAACGCCACTGAAATGCAGTAAAAATCTTCTGAAGAATTTTCCCCTTACATATTCTAGCTTTTGTCTAGACCATCATTCCATTGATTCAGTCTTCCTTGCTAAAGTTTTTCTTCTGAAGGAATTTTTGAAGAAGTTTGTCCTTAAAAAATCAATTTCTGTGGACATTGCAGCTAAGAGTCATGATTATATAATTTCAATTGTATGGATTGCTTTTGAGAAGCATTGGCTCACGGTGGAATTTTGTGCCTCGGTTTTTCATAGTTGCAAAAAAGAGGCAGTTATCTTGTATCTCATCTTTCCTAGAAGTGTTTTGTGCACAATAGAATGCATTTTTATGAAATCCTTTGAGTTTCCCTGATGGAGCGAGTTTGACATTGGCAAGACAGTGCTTTGATTGCTATCGATGTCCAAAGGCCACTTTTCTTTTTCGTGGTTAAATTTATAAAGCTGTGCGTGTGGCCAAACAGCTAAGTTATCTCTTATCTTTCTTAGTGCTCCATGTGAAGATCTGTTTAAACCTGCACCTTTTCTTTTTCTTTTTCTTTTTCTTTTTCTTTTTTTTTTTTTTTTTTCGGTGGGTGGGCGTTCAGGAGAGGTTTTCAGAATTGAAAGAATTTTTTTCCTCTTGTGATCACAAAATAACTGCTAAAGCCTTCATGCTTGAGCAGAACTCTGGTGTAGATAAAATGTATGTTTGCCCCTAATCAGCTGGGCTGAACTTCTGTGTTGCACTGCAGTGATCAGAACTGCATTCAGATTTCCTGATTGCTAACATTTCTACCAGCTACTCTTAGATCAAAATCTCTGTTTGTCCTGAACTGATAATTACAGATTGGCTATGTAACCATTTTTCTATACTTCTTTTTCCCCCAGGTTCTCATGAACATGGAAGACATAAAAATCCGTGAAATGCAGATTTTTGACTACAGGAAAAAAATTGCTGAATCAGAAACTAAATTAAAACAGCAACAGAACCTGTATGAAGCAGTGAGGTCAGACAGGAATCTGTATAGCAAAAATCTAGTTGAGGCTCAGGTAAAGAATATGTTTTTGTCTTTATGTTTTGACTCCTCCCCTTCCTGGGTTCAAAGCAGTTTCTGTTATCCTAATGGCAGGATTTAGAACAAGGGAGGCAAGAAATCTCATGGAATTCACCTGAGAGAGAAGGATCAGTTTGTGCAGAACTATCAGATTATTTGAAATAGAAATGACACAACTTGATACAATGGGAAGATCATGGTCCTGCTTTTAATTATTATGTAGAATTGCCATTCTCTTGTTTCTAATTTTTCAAACTGCTAATAGCTACCATGGCTGAGAGGGGAGCAGCATTCTGTTGTCATTTAATTGCACATCTTTGCTTTGTAATCTCTTAGTTATGATGTTTGTTGTTGGGCCAATTCTTCCCTTGTAAAATGAAGAATAAAATGTGTGTGTTGTGTGTATGTGTGTTGTATGTATGTGTTGTGTGTGTATGTGTGTGTGTGAACTGTTCATTATGCATACTTTGTATATATCTCATGAGAATATTTTGAGAGTTAATGCTACAAAGTACTTTCAGGTTGATGGACACAAGGTACAAAGGAACAGCAACCTGGTGGTGATTGTCCAGGAGACCATTGTTTTGAGAGAACCTCCCTTAAAAGCTCTTGACTATGTATTGAGCTTCTATACAGAGGGTGATGTCTATTTAATTCACTTTCAAACATTTCTCCTTTCATTTTGTTAGGATGAAATAACAGAAATGAAGAGAAAATTAAAGATTATGACCCATCAGGTAGATCAGCTGAAAGAAGAAATCTCAGCCAAAGAGTCAGCACTTGTGAAGTTACATCTGGAACAGCAGCGGATAGAAAAGGAGAAGGAAACTTTGAAGGTACAGATCTTATAATAAAAGTGATGGACCAATAGACTACCTCTTTGGCCCACTTGAGGCAGGCTCCATGCTCATTGAAGGCAACAAGGTGCAGGGAGAACAACCGAGGAACCAGGAGGATGAACTCTAACACCTTCAGGTCAGGCTTCTGTATGGGTAGTGCTCCCAGGTAGAGCAGAGGAGGAAGCCAGTGGAGATGCATAAGCACCCCTTTCACCTATACTGCTATTATCACATCAGTGGAAGAGAAACTAGCAGGTCAGCAGTGCCTAGGAAGTCCTGGAGCTTGCAGGCTTGCTACAATCCCTTTGCATTTATAACCTCAGTCCAACACCCATACCCAGCCCTCCCAAACTCTTCCCCGGGCCTTCCATAAGGTGGTGCTGGCAAGACTTTGTCCCACTGCTCCTAATAGTTGTTTGCTTTATGTGCACCTGACTTTTCTACCTGCATTAACATTAGCCACTCCTCCAGAGCATCACCTCTGTCTTTATATATACTACTAAGACATATCCTTTTAAATCTACTAACTTCGAACATTATATGTCTACCAATATAACATAAAGACTTTCCCCAAGAATACAGACCAAATAATTATGCCCTTTCAAATCCATGAACCAAATATGTTTTAGTATACACATTCACTAAACCTAATGTATTTTCCTTTTCCTATCCAATCCAGTAGATTTCCCTTCTAATCCATTTGACCGAAGAATTAAAAAGGAACTGCTAAGAGTATGAAAGTATCACTTTCATTTGAAAATGTATACGCAGAATACTCATGGATGTCTATAAGCCACTTGCAGGAACTATCTATAGCAAATGAGAGACTGGGTGTCTTGGTTTCTGCACATATTTGTTTTCAAATATAGTTTCTATATTGAAAATGTGTAGCTTTAATGCCAAATTTCCTTGATTCCAAGATGCCATAGATTGAACATACACTCTGAATTTCATAATGGGTTTTGTCAACTTAATGATGGGTCTTCATGTAAATAAGACTACTATATTAAATCAAGGCACGTTTGGTTTGAGAAAGATTAAAATATAACAAAACTGCCTTTACAAAAAGATATGATAATTGATATTTACCTAAGACTTGATCTTCCCACTCTAGATTATGATACAAAAGGAATAGGAGGAGGGACTTAAGATGGTGGAATAGTAAGGGGACCCTGAGCTTGCCTTGTCCCTCGAATACAGCTAGATCAACATGAAATCATTTTAAACAACTAGGATATCAGTCTGAGGATTATGAAAACACTCTGCACAATTGGAGGGAGAGAATGTGACAGAAGCAAGGATTGGAGCTGTGAACTGGGGGAGAGGAAAGCAGTGGTGCTGCGTAGGGAAGGGAACCCTTTGGCAGGGAGTGGTCAGGAAGAGAGAGAAAGAGTGGTGGGGATTGAATTAGTGTAGGATTTGTGGGAGATTCTGTGATGCAGGGATCCTCTGGGTTGCACTGGGAGAGATTGCCCCCCACTTCCTACTGTACATTTTGAAGAGGGTTTTTTTTTTTTTGCCTTTCCAAGGACAAAAGGCCCACCAGGAGCTGTTGAGTGGCCAATTCAACTTCAGGGAACAGAGGTGCCCTCAGATGGATGATATCCTGGTCCCAGCTTTTTGCTCTGTGCCACAATAGACTCCAGCCACTGGGTGTGCACTGTGTGACTACTTTTCTGGGACAGAACAGTGAAGGGCTTGCTGTGAGTGTCTCCTCCAGAGGAGGGGAGTGGTCTGAGTTTTGCTGGGCCTTTTAAGATTTGGTGTTTCGAAACCCAGCCATTGGCCAGAAATAAAACACAGAACTGTGGCACTGGGAAGACAGGTTAAGGATAGAGATCTGATGAAAGCCTGGGACATTTTTCTGTGAGTTCCTCCTGAACAGCAGAGGCTGTGGGTTCCCATCTCAGGGGAGGAGAGGATGGGATGATGCCATCTTCCACCCACCCCCCTGCATACCAGCAGTATCAGACTTCAGAGCGAAACACAGCACCATCTAGTAGAGGCCGAACTTGCTTCCACCAAGCCCCGCCCACCTACACCTTCCAGGCATATCTCCACTAGGGCAAGTTGGCCTGAACCAGAGTAGCAGGACCCTTGTCCAGAAGACCAGCACAAATCCCTTCCACCTGCTTTGTCTACATTTTATAGTGTGCTGCAATGTTTCAGCTCTAAGGGGAAACTGGATCTAGCTTCATTTGGGTTTCTTTTTGTTTGTTCATTTTCTTTGCTTCTCTTTTTGTTTGTGTTGTTTTCTTTTTCTTTCTTGGGTACAGAAAGAGAAAATTTGTTGTTCTATTTTATTTTCTTTATTGTTAAACCTTTTTTGAATTTTTAATTTCTTTTTAAAAATATTTTTTCTTGGGGCGCCTGGGTGGCTCAGTTGGTTGAGTGTCTGCTTCTCTGATGAACATGGATGCAAAAAGTTTCAACAAAATACTAGCAAATCAAATCCAACAATACATGAAAAGAATTATTCACTATGACCAAGTGGGATTTATTCCTGGATTGCAGGAGTGGTTCAATATCTGCAAATCAATCAATGTGATATACCACATTAATAAAAGAAAGGGTAAAAACCATATGATCATTTCTGTAGATGAAGAAAAAGCATTTGATAAAGTACAGCATCCTTTCTTGACAAAAACCTTCAAGAAAGTAGGGATAGAATGAACATACCTCAACGTCATAAAGGCCATATACTAAAAACCCACAGCTAATGTCATCCTCAGTGGGAAAAAAACTGAGAGTTTTCCCGTTAAGGTCAAGAACATGACAGGCATGTCCACTCTCACCACTATTGTTCAACATAGTACTGGAAGTCCTAGCCTCAGCAATCAGGCAACAAAAAGAAATAAAAGGCATCCAAATTGGCAAGGAAGACGTCAAACTTTCACTCTTTGCAGATGACATGATTCTCTATGTAGAAAACCCAAAAGATTCCACCAAAAAAATCGCTTGAACATGAATTCAGCAAAGTTGCAGGATATAGAATTAATGTACAGAAATCTGTTGCATTTCTATACACCAATAATGAAGCAACATAAAGAGAAATCAAGGAATTGATCCCATTTACAATTGCACTAAAAACCATAAGATACCTAGGAATAAACCTAACTAAAGAGGTAAAATATCTGTATGCTGAAAACTATAGAATGCTAATGAAAGAAATTGAAGAAGACACAAAGAAATGGAAGAACATTCCATGCTTTGGAAGACCAAACATTGTTAAAATGTGTATGCTACCCAAAGGAATCTACACATTCAAGGCAATCCCTATCAAAATGACACCAGCATTCTTCACAGAGGTAGAACAAACAATTCTAAAATGTTTATGGAACCAGAAAAGACCCTGAATACCCAAAATAATGTTGAAAAGAAAACCAAAGCTGGAGGCATCACAATTCCGGACTTCAAGCTGTTATTACAAAGCTGTAGTCATCAAGATGGTATGGTACTGGCACAAAAAGACACATAGATCAGTGGAACAGGATAGAGAACCCAGGAATGGACCCACAGATGTATGGCCAACTAATCTTCAACAAAGCATGAAAGAATATCCAATGGAAAAAAGTCTCTCAGCAAACAGTGTTGGGAAAACTGGACAGCGACTTGCAGAAGAATGAACCTGGACCACTTCTTTATACCATACATAAAAATAAATTCAAAACGGATGGAAGATGGAAGACAGGAAACCATTAAAATCCTAGAGGAGAAAACGGCAACCTCTTTGACCTCGACTGCAGCAACTTCTTACTAGACATGTCTCTGGAGACAAGAAAAGCAAATATGAACTACTGGGACCTAGTCAAGATAAAAATCTTCTGCACAGCAAAGGAAACAATCAACAAAACTAAAAGGCAACCGACGGAATGGGAGAAGATATTTGCAAATGACATATCAGATAAAGGGTTAGTATCCAAAATCTATAAGGAACTTATCAAACCCAACACCCCAAAAACCAGAATAATCCGGTGAAGAAATGGGCAGAGGACATGAATAGACACTTTTCCAAAGAAGACATCCAGATGGCTAAGAGACACATGAAAAGATGCTCAACATCACTCATCATCAGGGAAATACAAACCAAAACCACAATGAAATACCACCTCACATCTGACAGAACGGCTAACATTAACAACTCAGGAAGCAACAGATGTTGATGAGGATGTGAAGAAAGGGGAACTCTTTTGCACTGTTGGTGGGAATGCAAACTGGTGCAGCCGCTCTGGAAAACAGTATGGAGGTTCCTCAAAAAGTTAAAAATAGAACTTCTCATGACCCAGCAATTGCACTACTAGGTATTTATCCAAAAGATACAAAAATGCTGATTCCAAGGGGCACATGCACCCCAATGTTTATAGAAGCACTATCAGCAATAGCCAAATTATGGAAAGAGCCCAGATGTCCATCAACTAATGAATCAATAAGAAGATGTGAGATACATATACAATGGAAATTACTCGGCGGTCAAATAGAATGAAATTCTACCACTTGCAACAACATGGATGAAAGTAGAGTGTATTATGCTAAGTGAAATAAGTCAGTCAGAGAAAGACAAATATCATATGATTTCACTCATATGTGGAATTTAAGGAAAAAAACATAGGGGCAGGGGAGGAAAAATAAAATAAGATAAAAATAGGGAGGCAAACCATGAGGGACTCTTCACTATAGAGTAAACACTGACGGTTGATGGAGGGGTGAGTTGAATCAGGGTGATGGGCGTTAAAAAGGGCACTTGCTGGGCTGAGAACTGGATGTTATAGATAAATGATCAATCACTAAATTCTACTCCTGAAACCAATACTATACTATAAGTTAACTAACTTGAATCCAAATAAAAAATAAATTAATTTAAAAAATTATAACAAATCTGCATTTAAATGCATTTCCATATAAAGAAATATAAATATATATTTTTAAATTGGAAAATATCCTTCATCTTTGCTCCTGTTCTCCTTGTTCGAAGGAATAGTTTTGTAGATGGTAGCTTGTTTCACCCTGGAGCCTGTATTGGGACGGGTTTATTAATCATTGAATGAATCGGAAGAATCTTTTTATAAACAGTGCTTCACCCATTGGCCTCATGGACCCATGTTAGCAAGGCTTCAGTGTAGCTCTATTTGGTACATCATGACATTGATCCTCATCAAAAGATTATGACCCTATGAGTGGGGTCCAAGGTGGAGCTAAACTGCCTTCTATAAAATTCTGCTTTAGATAAAGCAATGTCCTATGCAAAAGATCAATTGTTCCTTATTCCCTAGAGTTTGACTTGGTTATTATTTGTTTCAATTATGCCCTCCATCATCATACATGTACAGCTCCAAAGAAGCGTCATAATAAAATGAAGGGCAATAGAGCTGGTATTTGGTCCTGTACCAGCACAGCTGGAAGCTGGCGAACACGAAAGATGATTAAAGGGCTTCTACCCTAGAGAGTCTGCTCTAAACGGGGAATCCCAAGTCTGGATAGCTTTGGACCATTGATTATAGAAAGGTGATTGGTTGCTTTGGACTTCCTATGAAACCAGGGTGACTTTTTTCCCCTGGCATTTGCCATTGAGGCAAGAATGAGGAACAGAAAAAGGATGTCTGCTTAATCTATTTGAGGTTATCCAATGGTGCCTCGGCTGGATAATTTTGGCCTATCATTAGGCCTGCTTGACATTCTTTAGAAAAATACGACAGCTCAAATGTGGAGTTTCAGCCTCTTGCCTTTTTAGCCTCATATTTGAATCACGTTTCACACAGGTCTCTGGATTTCATGCATCTGAAGTTCGCAAACCAAAACCCTGGAGGGAAGGGCAGATTTTCTAGTACCTTTGCTCCAAGAGACATTTAGCCTATTATTGTTGGGCTCTACAAAGCTTCGTGGGCACCTAATTCCTCCTGGAAGGGCAAGCCCCAGCCTGTGTTTTAGACCATGATACGCCTTTTTTTTTTTTTTTTTTTTTTAACGTTTATTTATTTTTGGGACAGAGAGAGACAGAGCATGAACGGGGGAGGGGCAGAGACATTTAGCCTATTATTGTTGGGCTCTACAAAGCTTCGTGGGCACCTAATTCCTCCTGGAAGGGCAAGCCCCAGCCTGTGTTTTAGACCATGATACGCCTTTTTTTTTTTTTTTTTTTTT
>NW_024412404.1:43072246-43245677 GCF_014898765.1 Herpailurus yagouaroundi
CAGAGCCCGACGCGGGGCTCGAACTCACGGACCGGGAGATCGTGACCTGGCTGAAGTCAGACGCTTAACCGACTGCGCCACCCAGGCGCCCCGAGACCATGATACGCCTTTTGACAGGACAACCCAATTTACTACTTCTCCAAGATGACAAAGAGTTGTCCATAATGGATCACCCTTGTCCCCGTTCATCCCCCCTCAAAAGAAACATCTTGCTCCTTCCATATTTCTTTTCCTTTTTCAGTTGCTCCCAGGTCTTACTGACTTCTCAGGATTCTAGACATTGTCAGCACATTATGGTTATGACAGAATGTCAATAGTTCTCTGAGACATTGCTGCATGTGCGTTCATCTGCCCATTCTGTCCCAGTCTTGTTTCATCAGTGCTGACGGAGCCATCTCATTTGGAGTGTCCTAACAAGCCCCTGATTCTGCCTCGTCACCTTCAAATCATCCCACATCAGTCTGACAGCACTTTGATTCCTGGTGAATAATTCAGCAGCAGGTTCTCTATGTCCAGAGCCCAGCATCACATTAACAACTGGCTTCAGGGCACCTTATCCTTTTACTTAGTGGACTTTCTAGGGTGACCTGGATGGGAGCTGCCACAGAGACAGAGAGGGGGAGGGAAAGAAAGCCTAATTATTCTCACGACTAGAAAAATTTAGGTGGTCCTATTAGTCTTAGATGTAAACAGATGATTTCTGTGAAGCCCAGTGAATGTTGGGATCATGTACGAATGGGTGAAACACCTGTGAGTATGGTTCTTGAGATATGATTTATACCTGCAGCCAAATTGGATGATATATATTCCGTAAACACCTATCACAAAACCGTATGATTGTGGAGGCAGTGACTAAAGGGTGTGTCCCATCATTGCATTACCATTACAACTTCATACCACTGGTAACACTTTCAGAGATGTGGATACCTCAGGTGCCACCTAGAACATTGCTTGATGGGCTTTTGGGAGCCCAGCAATTGTTACCATCTTTCCTGGGTGAGACAGCTCAGATTTATAGCTGCTAAATGCATTAGGCTCAAGGTGTTTTGTTGATGTTAACATTTGCTGCCATAGTCTAATGCCACATCTTGTTTACAGCCCATAAATTTATGACATAAGGAGACCACTCAGAATTTTGATATATTATGGGAAAAAAAACACACAGCAATGCCAAACGCGTGAACGGTTTTACATTTCAGACAGATACTTTTACACACCGTTGATTGCATTTTAATATAACAGGGGTTTCATTTTGTTCTGCTGATGGATTCCGATCAGCTCTTGGCACTTAGGAACAGGGAAGTGAATGTTGCACATCTGGGAAAATAAAAGTTTTATTAAAGAAAACATGAGCCAAACAGGTATTTATGGCTGCCTTCACTGTCACCTTAACTTATTAAAGAAAGAGAGAGGCTGGTTCTTTGCTTTCTTTCCCAACAGGATTGCCAAAGTGGTAAGTATTAGACCAGATCTTTTCTCAATAAGTATTTGCTTTTGCTTATCTCTGTACCAAAAACATATTCGTGAATGAACAAACGAAATGTCATAAAAGAAACCTTTGGTTTCACAGTAGCCGGATGCCTTTAGTTTGTGACATTACACGTCTATTACTAGGTGCGCAGTATCTTCTACTGTTTGGATAAGCTTGAGGTATGGAGTTAATGACTCTTAGCCTCCGTGAGTCCAACCTAACTAGGGTTGGGTTGGGTCACAGGCATTTGCAAATATGGGGCTTTCTGTCATCCCAGTGAACTTTCTGGATGGGTGGAGGTGGTAGTGGTGGTGGTGGTGGTGGGGCTCCCAATACTTCCTTGAAGGAAAAATTTATTACTTTCTCACTGTGATTTGCCAGCCAGCAAACCATGGAAAAGTTGGAGCCTTACTATCATCTTGTCATCCCCCTTGTGTTTCCAGGCATGCGTAATAACAGAGCTCTATTTTTATTTGTTACTTTTTGTGCTGAGCCCGTCTGTGATAAAAACCTGTCCTTCCCATGTGGAAGTGGAACCTCTCAAAGACATACTTTTGTTTCCTTTAATATGAATCCCTCTGTGACTCCCCATTGTAGACTCTGTCCAGTGTGTGGCACACAAAACCTTTCCCAGTCTGGTTCAGCTTTACCTCCTGCTGTTCCCTACCTAACACTAATCCAGCCACACTGGATGTTGGCTGTGTGGTGAACACACCAGGTACTTTACAATTTGCATGCTTGGCTGTTTAATGCCTTCCCCCAACACAAGTCTCTGCATTTAGGAACTTAACTGTCAGTTGCCAAGGCTCCAACTGGTTCTTCCCTCTAACCCCTGGGCAGGCAGGAATTAGAAACTCCCATGTCCTTTTTCTCTCAGTAGATAGCATTTGCACATTGTGGTGTGGTTTTATTTGTCATTTCTAACAGATGATGAATCTTTCAAGTTTTATTCTTGTATTTCACTTACAACAATTGGGTGGTGATAGCAGTGGGGGTACAGGGTTTGGAATCAGAAAATCTGGGTTGGAATCCAAACTCTGCTACTTACTAGCTGTGTGACCATGTGCAAGTTAATTTGCTTTTCTTTGTCTCTTATGGATCACATTTGTTTTTTTTAATGTTTATTTATTTTTGAGACAGAGAGAGAGCATGAACGGGGGAGGGGCAGAGAGAGAGGGAGACACAGAATCGGAAGCAGGCTCCAGGCTCTGAACCGTCAGCCCAGAGCCTGACGCGGGGCTTGAACTCACGGACCGTGAGATCATGACCTGAGCTGAAGCCGGATGCTTAACCAACTGAGCCACTCAGACGCCCTTTTTTATTTTTATTTTTTAACGTTTATTTATTTTTGAGACAGAGAGTCTTACGGATCACATTTGTAAACTGGGGATAAGAGTAGCTATGCAAGATGCCTGGTATCAAAATGCCTGAGATATTGTAGGTCACAAACATATTTGTGGAATTGGAGTGAATGTGTCCTTTGATGAGAGGTATTTTCTTTCTGAAACTGACTAGTCCACGGCACCCTTTCTCCATCACTCTTATGATTTCCATGTGACCTCAAGAGCCTCAAGATCTGAGCTCTCCCCGGAAGTCTCCCTGACAACCATAGTCCTCTAACCTCCTATAACATCCATTCACTGTCTGTGTGCTAATAAAGATACTGAAAAATCGCTGCCTGGACTTGTTAATGTTCATATAATACTTGTATATCTTATCTTCTCATCTAGATTGGAAGCATCTTAGGGATAGGATCTATGTATCTTTTTGCACCATGACATCTCTTCTGTTCCATCAAGACATTTTATAAGACAGACACTTGGTTGTTATCTTTGTTAATTTAATTTTTGCTTGCAGTAGGCTTTATCTTTACAGTTGATATGCCCGTGGTGTTCGGACCATTACAGGAGCTGATGCATGCAAAGACCCTCCCTCACCCCTCCGTACCCCTACATCCTCCTCTGCACCATTCTTTGTGAATTCTCACCTTGTTTAGCTGGTGAGAGAAGTGCTGCTGAATACCAATGAAGCCTCTGCTACACATATATAGAAAAATGATGGAAATCCCTCAAGGGCACAACTCATAGAATAAACATGACCACTGTAATGTTCACTGCTGTTTCTTTACAGGCCTGTGTGTGTGTGTGTGTGTGTGTGTGTGTGTGTGTGTGAAGCTTGTTTTGCTTGTGAGAGTGATCAGGCCATATTAAGCAAACCATCAGAGGAAAGTATAAGAAGAACAACTCTACATCTGATCCTGGGCCCTGCAGTCCAGGCTGGTATTGCCACAGAGTGAACTTTGTCTGTACCTTTTGCCCTTTGTCAGGCCGAGCTGCAGAAGCTCAGACAACAAGCTCTGGAGACCAAGCACTTCATTGAAAAGCAGGAAGTGGAGGAGAGAAAGCTCCTGCGGATCATCGCTGAGGCCGATGGGGAGAGGCTGAGACAGAAGAAGGAATTAGACCAGGTAGGAACATCTCCTCACCAGACCTCATCAGCAAGCACAACTGTGTGATTCAGCTTTTCATGAATCCTCATTCTTTATGCTCTTACATTCTATTTATTGGAAGAACAGCAGCAGCAGAAGATCCGTCTTCTGTTGATTAATTATGAAATATTTGTTCATTATTCAAGTCATATTTATGAGCATTTACTGTCCTCCAGGCACTGGGGATACACTGACCAACAAGAAAATAAGGTCCTTATTCTCAGGGAGTTTACATTCTAGTATAATATAAATGCTCACATATAATTGTAATTAAAAATGGCATAATTCCAGGGCTAGAAACTCAAATGCATAATTAGGGGGTTAGAAGCTTACATACTGTCAGGGGCACCTGGGTGGCTTAGTCAGTTACCCATCTGACTCTTGATTTTGACTTGGTTATGATCTCACAGTTTGTGAGATAGGGCCCTGGGTTGGGCTTTGCACTGACAACTCAGAGAAGTCTGCTTGGGATTCTCTCTCTGCCTCTCTGTCTCTGCCCCTCCCCAACTCGTTCTTTCTCTCTCTCAAAATAAATAAACAGAAAAAAAAAAAAGAAAGAAAGAAACTTAAATAAGCTTTCAGAGATTTGGGAGAGTGAAAAAAGAAGTTGACCGGTGTAAGACAGTAAGGAGTGGTGGAAACTGGTAAGAGCTAGCCCATCATTAAGTCATTCAAATTTTAACATTTATAGGGGCGCCTGGGTGGCTCAGTCAGTTAAGCATCTGACTCTTGATTTTGGCTCAGGTATCGATCTCATGGTTTGTGAGTTTGAGCCCTGAGTTGGGCTCTTCACTGACAATGCAGAGCCTGTTTGGGATTCTCTTTATCCCTCTCTTTCTGCCCCTCCCCCATTCATGTGTGCACACGCGCGTTCTCTCTCTCTCTCTCTCTCTCTCTCTCTGTGTCAACATAAACAAATACACTTAAAAATTTAATATTTATAAAATAATGGGTTGGGAAAAAAACCAAACTGATGGACCAAGAATTATTGGATGATGATGATGATGATGATGATGATGATGATGATGATTGATGATTTGTTGTACCCTTTCTCTTTCCAAAGGGACTGCAAATGCATGGAAGGAGCCCAGTGTTGACTGTCTAGCAGGGTCTTTCCAGTGCCCTGCCCACTGGGTACCTAGCATACAGGGGCATTTGAGACATCTTTGACAGAATGAAAGAGGCTGCCATAATGTAAAGTGAGACTTTTTGTTCCCTGACAGCCATGCCTTTCCTGATTTTTTTAGGTCATCAGCGAGAGAGATATTCTTGGGTCTCAGCTTGTCCGGCGCAATGACGAATTGGCTTTGCTCTATGAGAAGATCAAGATCCAACAGTCCGTGCTGAATAAAGGCGAGAGCCAGTACAACCAGAAGGTGGAGGACATGAGAATTCTCAAACTTGAGATTAAGAAACTTCGCCGGGAAAAGGGGATTCTTGCCAGGAGTGTGGCAAATGTTGATGAACTCAGGTAATAGAAGACCTTTCAGAGCTGAGGTCACAGTAGCCTGAGGGGAGCTCCTGAAATGACCTTATGTTCATGCTTGTGTGTCATGGAAAGTCTTTCTCAAGTTGTACAAAATAATTTTTTATATGATGAAATTATTAACGAATAATGAGAACAACTTTTCCGTAATTCAGAATCTATGTTGTGCCCATTCTATGTCACAAAAGAATGGACTCATTTCCTCTCAGGGAAATATAAGTGAGGGCAAAAAGATTTTTTAAGAAATGTATTCTGCATTAAAAAAAAAGAAATTTGAAAACAGACCACAGACAAACTAGTTACAATGCAGAAAATAATTTCCCCCAATGAGCTGTTTAGACTTCCTTTAAGAAGGCAGTGTGCAAGCAATGGATCAGCAACATTTACATTCGGTCCTGGGAACATTTGCACATCTTTTTTCTTGGAATTATATACAGAACGAACAGAAGAGAAAAATTTAATTTTATCACGATTTGAAAAACTCTGTTTCCTTAGAAGGCGGCCAAATTTTATGTCTCACTCTTGATTTATCTTCCGCAGCTTTTACTTTAGCTTAGTGTGCCTTCTTCTTGCCTTAAATCTTACATTATACAAGATCTACTTCCCCTTTGGGAAAACATCACCATGTTTTATATAGGCAATTGCAGGAAACCAAATAAGAGGACTGGTGTTGTTTCAGTAGCTATCCTTATTCCCCCCAGACTTGTAGATGAACAGTATCCTTGACCACCTTGGGACAAGGACATGGTTTGCATCTGCTTCTTAAATGAATTAAGTTAGAAGATAGTTTTGATATTTAGATGCAGTGAATATATTCAGGAATAGCAAGAGAAGTTGCCACTATCCAGGATGGATCAGTACTTTTTATTTTTATTTTTTTAGAGTCGCTCGTATTTCAGGTGATGAAAGTAGTACAAATTCATTGTAGAAAATGTGGGAAATGAAGAAAAAATATAAAGAAGGGATTAGAAAATCACTCATAAGTTTACTAACCAGAGATACCAACCGTTGACATTTCGAAGACAAATGGATTCATTCTAAGTAGCTATTGAATGATCTCAAAGATCATCACTAAACTTGCCAGCCATGAGTTATTTTTGTTATATACACAAAGGACCAAATTCTACCCATTCCTTGTCAGTATGACTGGTTTGTTGGTAATAGATTTTATTTTTCTTTTCAATGGGAGGACAACTTAGGAAAGATATTGGAGGCAAGCAGGCATGAATTCCAATCTCAGACTTGCCACCCACAAGCTGTGTGACCTTGGGCAAATCATCACACTTCTCTGAGCTTTAGGCTTGTAGCTAAAATTAAATACGGAAACAAACACAATGTGCCTAGCACAGGGTCTAGTACAAAATAAGCTGTCAGTGACAGTAGCTAATACTCCTGCCCTCCTGTCTGACGGCGCTCTAGATAATCGAAGTGTTAAAAATATGCTTTTAATTCTAAGCAGCTTGTTCTGAGCTCCCTGTTGAGTGAACATCGTGCAGTAAATTCTAATGGTTTGTCTTGCTAATGAGGGGAAGTTGTATTATTGGTTTAAATGAAGCAATTAAGTAAAAGAGATGGCTTGGTATTAGTAATCTGCACACCCACAGCAGACGAGGACAGATAATAATATCCTTGTTGCCCGTATCAGTGTGAGTGTTTGCTTCTTCTCCGCCCCCCAGCAAAGCGTCTTGTTCAATAGGGTGGCAGCCAGCTCACAGGGTACTGCGAATGGCTATCGCACAGTACCTATTAGCTGGAGATTTCCGCAGTTTGGAGAAGTAGGTTTGAGCCAGAGCTAGCTCTTCAGGACCGTTGCAGCCATCTGTGTAGTTGTGGAACATGAAATAAAATATCACTCCCAACTCGGTGTTTCTCAATCCTGGCTGTACCTTAGAATTACCAGGAGGACTTTAAAACCTATGAAACCTGGGGCGCCTGGGTGGCTCAGTCGGTTAAGCCTCTGACTGGCTCAGGCCATGACCTCATGGTTCGTAGGTTCGAGCCCCGCGTCGGACTCTGTGTTGCCAGCTTGGAGCCTGCTTTGGATTCTGTGACTCCCTCTCTATGCCCCTCCCCTGCTTGCACTCTGTCTCTGTCTCTCAAAAATAAATAAACACTAAAAAAATTAAAAAAAACCACAACAACAACTATGAAACCCAAGTAACATGCTAGATGAATTAAGGCAGAATTCCTGTGGGATTTGGTCTAGGCAAAGGTAGGTTGTAAGGCTCCCCCAGGTGATTCCAGGGTGCAGGCGGGTACAATGCACCGCCCTGATTGGTGTCAGGTTAACACCGGAGCCTCAGTGTCTTGCAGTCAGGTGCTGTATCTTGAAGCAGAACATAAAAGATATATTGTTCTTTATATGGAGATATTTAGAAGCATTGAAAGGTATATTAAAATTCTCATAATTTACTTCCTCCCTATTCTTTCCATACACTTCTAAATTCCTTGGGTATTCAGAATCATGATTCTGAAGCTCTGGTCCTTTCATTAAAGAGAAAGCTGGAGTCTGCTCTCTGTAGGGATTGGTAACATCTGTGTCTGGCTCAGATTGGGGGCTGGTCTTGGTTCACAGAAGTCTCCCTCATTCCAACTTTTTATGTAAGATGTAGTGTGTAGATAGCCACATAAAGACATGATTTTCAAATGGGAGGAGAATTTCTCTGCAAAAGAAAGTTCATTTTTTTTAGGCAGGAGTTTTTTCACATGCAAAGAGAATTCTTGAAGGAGAGGACGCGATGCCGAGCCCTGGAGGAGGAACTGGAGAACCCCATGAACGTGCACAGATGGAGGAAGCTTCAGGTAACACCTGGCAGAGCTTTCCTCTCTTCCCCGAATCTCTTCTTCTGCCCTGCACGGTGTCCTAGCTAAAGCACAGTAAGAAGCTTGGTTTTATTTAATCCTATGCAAATTGTTACCTAACATGTAAGGTTGGATCGAATGTCAGTTGGGTTGTTCCGAACCCAGATAGTTTACTTGGGTTTTGTTTAAAAAGTCTTGGACAAGGGGGTCTGTGTGGCTCAGTCAGTTGAACACTCAGCTCTTGATCCTGGGGGTCGTGGAATCTAGTGTTGTGTCAGCCTCCACACTGAACATGGAGTCTGCTTAAGATTCTCTCTCTCCCCTTCTCCCTCTTTCCCCGACCCTATCTCAAAAAAAAAAAAAAAAAAAAAGTCTTGGACAAAATCCCTTCTGTTTAAAGAAAACGCAGGGAAAGATGTGAACTTGCCTCACCAATTGATATTTTTCTTGTTAAAGTAGTTTTGGTCAACCAGTTATCCTGAGGCTGCCTGTCTTGGATTGGTAATTGCCTTTAGCTATATTGGCCAACAAGCGTCTATGCTGTCTTTCAGTTGGTCTTTGCATTCTTTGATTTCCTGCAGGAAATAAGGCCCTTTTTTTTTTTTTTTTTTTTTGAAGGACTAGCATTGTGTTAGCCAAACCCTTTCTCTTAGGATCTGGGGACATAGCCGAAGTCTCACTGTCAGGTGATGGATAACAAACCTCATATTTTATTTTATGATTTCCTGATAGATGTTCCCACCAGCCCTGCAGATAACAGTTAAAGACAAGCTCTGCTTTATTCAAGGAAAAGACGGCCATCTCTGATGGTTGTGCCCAGCCACGTGGGTGCCAGGAGGGGCTTGGGCTACACGAACAATTAGGGTTTTGGAAGGATACAAGTACACGATGTAAGAAAGAGCAATCAGCCAAGTCAGTTTTTGGTTTTCATTTCTATTTTTTTTTTCCTTTTAATGAAGAAACCATTAAAGATAATGCATTATAAATTGTTAGGTAAACATGAGGCCTGAATTTTAACAACATCTAGTCTTGCCAGATGAATGTGTGCCAAATCTAGTCCCAGTTTGTGGATATCAGTTGGCACTGCTTAGTATTTCTTAAGCAAAGTCAGAGTCAGTGAAATGTTTTCTCCCCACCTCTTCTCGACCCTCATTTATTCCTCTTTAAATGCCAAGAGTGGTGTAATTTACTAAACTAACAATAATATGGATGTGTCTGGGGAAGTAGAGCTAAAGACTTAAAATTCATTTACTGTCACATTAGTTTATTCCATGTGTTTTCAAGCAGATCTTTAAAGTTTCCAATTCCATGTCAATTTCTATTTAAAAATTAGAAAATATTGGGGAGGCAGATGAAAATATTTAGCTGCTAGATTAATTCAAAATGTCAGTACAGTTGAAAGCAGAGCTTTGGCTCAAAGTCGAGGGGACAGATTATCAATTTATAATTGTAGAGTTTGTTCGAATTTGTACAATTCAAAGGTGCATCAAACCTTTACGGATTGATAACCCCATTTGAGAGCTAAATGCCCTGGTCGTGTTTTGCAGCCAATGATTAGCAGAAGTCTATGTCCTAGAAACATTCCCCATCTTAGGCTATAATGAATCTTCTTGTTGGCAATTACCAAAGGAGAATCCTGAGTTTGAATACATTAGGGAACCCTGTCTCATTCATTTGGAAACAGAGGGCATAGGAAGAAAAGCCTCAGAACATGGTAATGAAGAACCACAGGCTTTAGAGCCAGGCATGTCTGGGCTTGAATCCAGCTCTGACCCTCATCGGTATGGGTAAATGACTTAATCCTCTGAGCCTCAGTTCCCTTATCTGTAAAAGGGGAAGACTAATACTGTCTCTTAGGACTGTCATGTGCCTAAAATTTGATACTGTACAAAAAGCACTTAGCATGGTGTCTGGATGGTGGCAAAGAATCAGGTAAAATGCACGGTAGCTATCATTATTGTTATTATTAGTATTATCCCACTGGTGGAATAAACATATTTGCTGTCCACTTATTGGCTAGCTAGAGCCAGTAGATAAGACATTAGCCAAGCTTCAATCTTTTTTGATGGCCGTTGCCATCTGTTATGCTTTCTTAGTTTTTTGGTTCTAATTCTCTCTGAGTTGGGTCTGCAGGTTTGCAATAAATTTTAACAAAACAATAATTACTTTACACAGGGACCTCAGTGCTTTGAACTAATGATAGCTCAGCTGCTTTATTTTGTTCCCTTTGAACAGGCCAGTGACCCCAGTACCTATGAGCTGATACAGAAAATTCATACCCTGCAGAAGCGTCTCATCAGCAAGACAGAGGAGGTGGTTGAAAAAGAGCTGCTCCTGCAGGTAGTACTTTCGTTTTCTGTACTCACTGAGCAAGCATGTTTTCTGGGCATCACCATCTCCAGGACTGTTTTTCGAATTAGCTAGCTGGCAGCATGGCATGCCCCATTTTTAACTGTAGATGGCAACAGTGACTCACACACAGAGAACAAACAACATGATTAATTGCTCTTTTATGCTGCCATCACTGATATTTCAAGAATTCTGGAAAATTAAGTTGGGTAATGTGAGCTTTTATCCCTCACTTCTCTACAGTTTTATTTGTCAGATTCTTTTAAATACTTTTCTTTATATCTTCATATAATGGAAAATGCTATGATTTTGATTTTGAAAATAAGCTTTCACATAGAGCGCAGATGATCTGTCCTCTTGAAGATTTGTGAGATGCACTGGAAGGAAAGACTTCTTTTTGTGAATTGTACGCAATCAGTTATTCTGGAGCAATCAGGAATGGTAGCGTCCTTTCAGGCCTGTGTCTTTGCGAGAATAAGCCGTCACCACCATTATCACCACCATGCCAAATACCGTGCGGGTGGCTTTCCCTACTGGTCTCGGTTCCTTTTCACAGTTTGGGGGCGTGGGAGTGGGTCTTATCACCCCCAATCAGCAGATGAGGAAGCCGGGCTCCCAGAATTCAGGGTGGACAAGAATGTTAGCTCCGGTGTTTGGTGGACTGAGTTGAATCCTGTCTTTGCCAATTTGCAGCTGCATGAGGGTAACCTCTCTGCACCTGGGATTCTTAACCTGTATTATGGGACAATAACAGAACCTGTGGAAAGGGACGTTGTGAAGACGGAAAGAGCTTAGTATTCTGCTTGGCACATAATGTCTAATGGACATTGGCAATTTTTCTTATTATTTCTAATTCCAAAGCCTGTAATCTTAACTGCTGGGTTACCATTAGTAAGAGTAGGAACTTCTGTACGTGAGCAAGGGGTGTTTGCCCCTTCTCTTTTACACTTTACCTTAAAAAAGACATCTTCCCTGAAGTTGGGTATATGGTAAGTAGCTTTCCAGAAAATAGCTATGCTGAGTGGCCCATGGGAGACCGTCCTCTTTTTTATAGATGAGACTTTGGAGTCAGAAAGATCTGGTCTTGAATCAGCTCCGGTGCTTTGTATCACATGACTTGGGAGACTTACATAAATTCTCCAAACCTCAGTTTCTCCATCTGTTAAATGGGGACAATAATACTGAATTTCATTATGGGAGGAAGATACTCTCATTAGAGTATACAACTTAGAAATCCTGTTGTGAGGGTAACCACTTAGTGCATGGGCACTGGGGTCTGGCAGGCAGTCTGGGCTCTAAGCTGTGACTCCACCAATGAAGCCACAGTCCCGTCCCAAGGCCACACAACTGGGAAGTGGCAAAGTGGGGACTCAAACTAGACAGTCACCTCCAGAGCCCACACTTTCTACCACTGCATTACTTTGCCTCTCTTATTACTGCCTTGTTGGCTTTAAAAAGATTTTGTGTTTGCCAAACCTCTGTGTTGTAAGCTTGTTTCGTATTTCATTGACTGCTCTAATTTTATTATTTCTTTCCTTCTATGGGCTTTGGATTTATTCTGTTCTTTTTCTACCTTCTGAAGACTGATGCTCAGCTCGCTAATGTTAAATCTACTTTTCTTTTAGAAGCATTTACAGCTATAATACGTCTTCTAAATGATTTCTTGAGTTCCTCCCCACAGGTTTTGAGATATGGAATTTTCATTTTCATTTAGTTCTAAATATTTTCTGTTTTCAGAATTATTTCAGAATTATTTCTCCTTCGAGAGTAGTCTTAAAAAGTAGACACTATTCCTCCTGTGGTAATGAAAAGTACAACTTTAAATTTCCAGGTATACATACAGTTAAGCTATCTTTTAGTTACTGATTTCTCACTGTTTTGCATTGTGGTCTGTATTCTACTGATTCTTTGGAATTTGTTGAAACTTGCTTTTGTGACCAGCTAAGGTGGTCAGTTTTTGTAACTGAAGCCTGTGTGCTTGAAAGGGTGATGTACTCTCTAAAGGTTCAAGATTCAGGAGTCTCTATGATGTTTATTAGATCACCCTTCTTTTTATTTTTTTTATTTTTTAAATGTTTATTTATTTATTTTTGAGAGAGAGAGACAGAGCACGAGCAGGGGAGGAGCAGAGAGAGAGGGAGACACAGAATCCCAAACAGGCTCCAGGCTCCGAGCTGTCAGCAGAGAGCCTGACACGGGGCTCGAACTCACAAACCGTGAGATCATGACCTGAGCTGAAGCTGGATGCTCAACCAACTGAGCCACCCAGGCTCCCCAGATCAGCCTTCTTAATTGCATTGTCCAGATCTGTATCTTTCCTAATTTTTTTTGTTTACATAATCAATGAAAGAAAATTTAGAGATTTGTCTATTTCTCACTTTTTTTCTTTGCTTTAAGTATATTTTACATTATGTTCATAAGTTGAGTAAAAGGTTGCAATTGTTATTGCTCCCTGGTGAATTGTTCCTTTAATATTGTGCAAGAACCTTCCTCAGTCCTTAATACTTTTACTTAAAGAATTGTCTGATATTAATTTAGCTCTACCTGGGGTGTTTGTGCATACGGTCTCTATACTTTTAAACTTTTGGTGTCTTTATATTTTAGGTGAGTCTCTTGTAATTAAAAAACATTTTTTTAAATGTTTATGTGTTTTTGAGAGAGAGAGCGCAAGAGAGCGAGTGGGAGTGGAGGAGGGGCAGAGAGAGAGGGAGACAAAGAATCTGAAGCAGGCTCCAGGCTCTGAACTGTCAGCACAGAGCCCAATGTGAGGCTTGAACCCATGAACTGTGAAATCATGACCTACACTGAAGTCCCGTGCTTAATTGACTGAGCTACCCAGGGGCCCCTCTTGTAATTAAAAAAATTCAATCTGATCTACAGTAAAACCTTGGAGCATAATTCGTTCTGGAAACATGCTTATAACCCAAAGCACTCGTATAGCAAAGCAAATTTCCCCATAAGAAATAATGGAAACACAGATGATTCATTCTACAACCCAAAAATATTCATATAAAAATGATTACAATACTGTAATATAATATAAAATAATAATGAAAATACATAATATAAAGAAAAATAAACTAACCCGCACTTAACCTTGAAAGCCTTCGTGGCTGGTGTGAAGGAAACAAGAGAGAGGAGGGTTATTGTGTAGGACAACTTTCACTATCACTAACGGAATCACTGTTGGCTCAATGGAATCTTTTTCTGCATGGGGGCCATCGTATACACACTTACACGAATGTCAACAATAGTACAGTATTAATAAACCCTTGTCATATACTGTATTTAACGTAACTGGCAATAAGGCAGCAGAGGAAAGGGACACTATGTGCTGGAAGCCTGACCTAGAATGAAGAAAGCATTCCTAAGCTTACTCTTGGATGGACAAGCGAAGGACTGTCCATAGGTGCTTTGAAGTGGCAAAAAATACACTAGTGCCAGTTGTGGGCACCTTCCAATATTTTGAAAAATCACTGATTTTGGAAAAACACCACAGCCTAAGACTGAGCATCTGAGTATGGGAGATGATCACCCACAATCCTGCAGAGAGAGAGAGAGAGAGAGAGAGAGAGAGAGAGAGAGAGAAGAGCCATTGGCTCAGAAGAACCATTGTGATCATGTGACATTCGGTGTCACATACTGCTCACATTGCAAGACATCGCTTGTTTATCAAGTTAAAATTAAAAAGTTTTATGGGGCGCCTGGGTGGCGCAGTCGGTTAAGCGTCCGACTTCAGCCAGGTCAAGATCTCACGGTCCGTGAGTTCGAGCCCCTCGTCGGGCTCTGGGCTGATGGCTCAGAGCCTGGAGCCTGTTTCCGATTCTGTGTCTCCCTCTCTCTCTGCCCCTCCCCCGTTCATGCTCTGTCTCTCTCTGTCCCAAAAATAAATAAACGTTGAAAAAAAAAATTTAAAAAGTTTTAAATTTGCGGAATACTAGCAGAACAAGTTACAATCCAAAGTTTTACTATATTTGTCTTTGGATTGGTACATTTAATCCAGATAATTATTGATAATTTTAGGTTTATTTGTACCTACTTATTTTCTATTATTTACCCTGATTATTATTATTATTATTATTTTGGTTTGAAAAAGGTCTGTTCCTGCTTTCTATTGGATTGAGTTTTCTTTATCCCCTCTTTTTTCCCTCTGCTGGTTACTTCTCTCTCCTCTTTACTCCCTACTCTCCTTTTCCTGGTTTATCTATTTATTTTTTCTGAATTGCTGCCACCACTCAATGTAATTCTCATTTTCTGTTTCATGAATTTCCTCAAAAATTGAGCATGCGTAGTGGACGTCAAATCTAATCTACAGTTGATCCATATGCTTATTCCTAACAATACAAGGACCTGGAGTGCTTTAATGCTAAATACTCACTCCAGTTCTGCCAGCATTAGCCAGCATCATGATTTTATAGAGTCAATGAATACTTATTCAGATTTACCAAGGTGTTTACCAGTTTGGTTTTTTTAATTTTTAAAAAGTATTTATTTATTTTGAGAGAGGGGCGGGTGAGGAGGGGCAGAGCGAGAGGAAGCAAGAGAGAATCCCAAGCAGTGCAGAGCCCGATGTGGGGTTCATCTCATGAACTGTGAAATCATGACCTGAACCAAAATCAAAAATCGGATGCTTAACTGACTGAGTCACCCACCCTTTTAAAAAAAAATTTAAGTAAGCTCTTTGCCCAATACAGGGCTTAGACTCAGGACCCCAAGATTAAGAGCCACATGCCCTACTCACTGAGCCACTCAGGCACCCCCGGTTCTTTTGTTTTCTATTTCTTCATATCCTCAGTTCCTTTCTTCAAGGTTCCATCTCCTTTTGGAGCCTTTCATAGTTATTTCAGTGATAAATTCTTCAGAGGTGAACACTCTCCTTTGCTCATCTGAAAATGTTTTTATTTTGGCCATACTTATAACTGATGGAGTCAAAATTCTGTTTTCTGTGTGTACTTTGAAGCTGGACAGCCTTTGTGTTGGTTTCTAGCAATGGCATTGAGAAGTCTGCTATTGGTCTCATTATTCTCAATCCTCTTCAGGCATTTTGTCTTTGCTTCTGTTTGGTTGCTAGTGCTTCCCATTGTCTTTGGTGTCCTGGAGTTTTGCACAATGCATTTGGTATGAATTTGGTTTTGATGACAGTGCTTAGGACTTGCTCTATTTCCTGAATCTGAATCTGTCTTTGAATAGTGTCTCTTTTATCTTCTTTATTCACTCCTTCTGGAACTCTTACCACATATAGGTTGGGTTTTCTCATTCTTTCTTCCTTATCTACTGGCCTCTGATATTTTTCTTCTCTTTATCTCTTACGTTACTTTTTCTCAGCTTTATCTTATTATACACTAAGGTGTGCTTCCCTGCTAATAGCCAATTGAACAAGACTTGTTTTCACTAAATTTATTTTTATTTTCTAGAGGTTTTTTTCCCATATGACTGGTCTTTGTTGATAGTGTCTTGATTTTTCTTATGTTTTTGTTCTTTCCTTTATGTCTTCAAATAATTTAAACATTTATTTTATAGTCTTTATCTGATTGTTCTATAATTTTAAGGACTTGGAGATCTTTGCTATTGTGTATTATAACTGCTGACTTTCATTCATGATGGATCTTTTTCTCTTTGTGTTGTAATTTTGGATTGTGGACTCATTTTTAGAAAAAGCTTTATAGGATTCAGGAATGGTTCAGGTTAAGGGTATGCCCTTTCATTTGTTTCTGCCAGGTACCCTAGGAGTGATGAGTTGCTTAAGATATATTTTTATGTTAAAATCTCACCTTGGAACTTCCTGGACTATTTGGTTCATGTATATTAGAACCCCAAACTCTTGTGATGGAAGAGCCATGGATATAAGTTCTCGAGACAGCCAACATTTTTTTCCCCACTCAAAGCCCAGGAGAGATTGTTGGGTTCTTTGTGGTCTTCTGTGCCAGTGGGTGGATTTCTGTCTATTGTCTCTTTTCACTGAGGGTGTAATGCTGTTAAGTCCCTAACTTTATGTGGAGATGTCTCAGTACCAGTTACCCACTTCACACAGGCCTAGCACCACATCTTTTATACTTTTATGGCCATTAAAACCCAAGCCCGTTGTTCAGTGAGTCCAGCCACTTGTCCCACTCAACCCCCAAGAGGTAGCTGCCCTTATATGCAGTTCACCCTCTGAATTTGACACCCGAGGATCAGACTACTTGTAAACTCCATTTGGTGATCAAAAAGAATGTGTTGTTTTACTCAGCAGGTCTAATGCTTTGTGGACTTTAGCTTTCAGTCTGCCATATTGTCATAAATAGAAGTTTCTTGTTTTCTCTAATCCCTAGTTTTTTAGCCATAAAATGGGGACTTTTACCCCATTTTATCCCAGTACTTACCCACAGAATTGAATGTGTTAAGTACATAAAAAGATTTGCCAGTATGCTTGGTTATCCTGAACAATGTTCTCATTAACATTATTATTGGTAGTAGTATTAGTACTATTAATATTATTAATCACAAAATAGTTTTTTACAGTTCTCCAAAGTTTAACATCCAGCCTCACTGCTTTTTATTCAGTTCCTCATTTAATCTTTCTTTTGGATGGTTGGGTTGCCCTGTGCCTGCTGCAAGTTTCCTTCTGGGGCTTGCACATCTCCAGACAACATGCTTTATTATCTTGGGGAAGCCCCAGGTGCTCCACCGGATTTGACAGTTGCTCAGTTTCATCTGTTTTATTAAATTTTTTGAGAAATTCTCTGCACTTAGAACATTTTACAATTAGAAAAATTTTTGGTTGAATTCTTCTGAGTCTCAGAACATTTGTTAAATGACTATTTAATCTGTTGCATGGTGATGAAGAGACCCCATCATTTACCAGCAGCAGATAAGATAGAAGCCTACTTACCCCCAATAGACTGTGAGTTCTTTGAGGAAAGTCACTTGGTAATTTATCTCTTTAACCCCAATGCCTGATATGGTAGCAGGACACACAAGAAGTGCTCAATAATGACGGACATGCCTGCTGCCTGGGCAAGTCCTACTCAGCCTTTAGGCCTCAATTTAAATGGTGTTTCTTCAGGGGGGGCCCTCTTCCTGGATTATGTCTCCTGGTACAGGTTACCATATTTTGACTTCTCTTTCATGCCCTCGTTACATTTGTAATGAACAAAATAATTATAATTTTGTGTTTAATGACTCCTGCTGGACCGTAAGATTCACAAAGGCAGTGCCTGTGTCTGTCTTGACGATCATTTCATTCCTAGTTCCTTGCCCACAGATAAATATTTGTTTAGTGACTGATTAAATGTTGGAAAAATGGTGGTCCTTCAGTAAGTGGTATGTCTTGTAGCCATTTAAGTTCTGTCTTTGAGCTCTGACAGGTTATAGGAATTATTCTTCTTATTTGCCTTTGCATTTTTGTTACTAACTTCTAACTTTGGAGGAGCCTAGTATTTACTCTGGGTTTATGGATCTATACACTTGATGCAAACTGTCAATGTCCTTTCTGTGTGCCAAGGCATGCTGATTCGTGGGGTGTGCTCGAAGTTCTCCCCTTGCTCAGGGTTAAGGTGAAAATGGTTCTTGAGCTTGACTTTATAGCTTCAGTGATAAGATGAAGAAGTCTGTATTCTTTCCAGAATTGGAGTCCAAGATGTGAATGTGAGGAATTTCTTTTCTTTTGCCCACCAGTCTACTCTCCCCTTCAACGAAGCAAGGGCAATGCAAGCATACCTGAGATGTGCCGCCTCCTGGTGGCCTCTTCTTTCTGTTTTTAATGCATTTATTCCTCATTTATTCTGAATCCCTTGTGTTAATGACTTCTTTAAAACCAAGAAAAGCATCTGGAGGCTTAGGCAGGCATCCATGTCATGAGTAACTGCTATCCATTACCCAAGTATTAGTGTATCATCATCACCACCATCATCATCATCAAGATGGGATTCCAATTAACGGTATACAGCATGACAGCATTACAGTAGGAAGCTCTAACCTCTTGCCAGAGGCACTTAAACACACAAGAAACATACACAGCATTTGGGACTTGTTTTTTCCAAGTGTTTAAAGATCGAGTAGCAAGCTCAAATATACCCACCCTTAGGGCCAGTAACAACAAAGAGCAAAGTAAAACTGTGTGTCGTGATCAGAAATGGCAACATGAAATGGACAAGGGCCTCAGAATCAGAGGCAAAAGGGAGTGGTGGGGACTGCAGTGCATGAGGGGCTGCGGGTGCCATCTCTAGGAAGCAGCCTCACCCCACCCTAGTTAGTTGCGCTCTCATGTCATCAGATCTTTAATTTTTCAAGAATAACTTGAAATGTAGATTTTTATGCTCCCTATACTGAGTTTCAAATATTGGAAACTTTAGAACATTGTATGGTCTTCCCAGAAATGCATCTGCCAACCACCCTTGACCCACAGGAGGCTGGTTTGCAACCTCTAGCTTCAAGGCCCAGGGGAGATAGAGATTTAAAGGAACAGCAGCAGCACAATCAACTTGACTTGCTTCAGTATCTTTGATTTAGTCCTTTGTTATGATTCCCTGATGGAAGTACAGAGCATAAGAATCAAAAGGTAAAGCGGAGATGAGGAGGGAGGAGGAGAGTCTCCAGGTAGTTTGCAGTGATGGACAGTCAGAGGTGAATGAGGCTGGGTTTCTTCCAAGGAGACAAGCAAAAAGGTGGAGAAACCTGGGGTGTGTTTGTGGGGCAGTCATGGGTGGGATTAATGAAGATGGACCTCCTTAAGATGTCTTTTCCCCTGCTGCTAATGTCTCTCAATTTTTTTTTACAAGCTTTTCTAAAACAGAAAAGGTATTCTGTGAATTGTTAAAAAGACAAAGGGTTGCCTCCTGACCTCCGGATGCACAGGCGGCAGATGTATTTCTGGCATCCATTCAACTAACAGTTACTGAGAGCCGTCTACGTGCCAGGGCACCTGGGGTTCCAGGGTTCCTCTTTATCTTGGTCTTGGAAGACCCTGTGGCTCTGCAACCACAGTGCAGTGTGAAAAGGGCTGTGATTCTGTACAGGATGCTATGGGACTCTGGGAAAAAACCTTTGGTGTGGTCAGGGGTCTCAGTGTGGATTCCCCAAATCAGAGACTGAGACAGGGCTTGGGTTTCGGTAGTTTGGGAGGTTGTCTCAGGAAGTTGGAGTGAGGGAGCAGAACAGTGAGACTGGGAAGGAGGAAAAGCCAGTAAAGGGAGGGAGACAGCTGGATGCCCTGTGGAGATCTCAGTTCCAGTGCCACTGGAATTTCTTTGAGGATCCACTGAAACCACTGCAGAATTGTCCTGCCAAAGGAGGGGAGGCTGGGACATTGTTCATTGACTCCCATTCCCCACTGGTTGAAAGTTGTCCCCAGGGTCATTGGGTTGCTTCTAAAGAAGATTGAGATACTTTAGTTGTATCCATGCCCACATCTGAGGAAGCCCTGGCCTGAGGCAGAAAAGCTGACTCCATGTGTACCTGAGGCTGAAGCTGCCTGACTATTCCAGGAAATGATGGCCATATCAAGTGCACCAGGAATGTCAGCCACAGCTGAAATTTCTAGATGGACTGACTGAGAGGATGAGACTCAGCACTGTTGAAGGAGATGAGGTTTCCCAACAGGTCATGAAGGCCAGCAACCAGGAGACCCTCTTCCTCTCAGGCCCTTGCTCACTTAGTTTCTCACTTGAGTGATAAATTGCCAGTCCAACTTTAGAAAAGGCAGTGGGCATTTTCCTACCAAGTTTCCGCTTGGCCTTCCCCCATTCCAGCCTCCTGGTATCTAGTTGATATTCAGTAACCAGATGCCATGGTCAGACTGTGGTTTGTTTAAAAGATGGCACCCCGAATTTGCTCTAATCACAATCATCTTTTACTGCATAAAGCCTGTGCACTGGGCCCTGTGCTTTACCCACACAAAGACCTCAGGGGTTATGGTGAGCACACAATGAATGATAGCTGCCTGGATGGGAGGGTGAAATGATGCATGATTCCCCTGAGGAGATGGTATAATTTGGGGGAAAGGAAACAAGCTTGACCCCACAACATTAACACTGAACTGTCATACCCATGGGAGTATACCACCTACCAGAGTGACAGACTAAAACACTCCAGTGAGAAAAGGACTCTGGTGAAGTTCAGGTTTATGCTGCTCAGGAAATCGCTATATGCATTCTTGATCGTTTCTTGTGCCTAGATGTCTAGGGAATGGGCATGTCCCTTAGATGAATAAATAATGAACTGAACTGGAAATCACTGCTTCTTTGTTGGCATCTGGGTCCTGCCCTTTCAGGGTAAATTTTCTCCCTAATTTAATTTTATAACTGACTAGTTGCAGGTCTGGTTTACTTAACTATAAAATGGCTTGAGTGAGAGGAGTGTTTGAATGGATCAGCACAAGTCATTAGTTGTGCAGGGGAACAAACCTCTTATGGCACACTTTTAGATAAATCTTCATTTTTCCCAATATTTTGATTATCTTACATTTATCGGATACTTACCATGCATTAGACATTCCTCTAAATGTTTTATATGTGGATTATTTAATTCATCTTCACAACCCTATGAGATGAGAGCCACCACTGTTCCCCTTTATAGGCAGGGAACATGAAGCACAGAAAAGCTGAGAGACTTTCCCCCAAGGCCACACATCTGGCACCTGGTGGAGTTATGAATCTAACTTTGGCAGTCTGGCTCCAAAGGCTCTTGACTGTGGAAAACCATGGCCATTGATTCATCTCATGTAGGCCACTTTGGTCATCAACAGGCAGAACTCAAGCTTCTCACTGTGTCTTGAGCCTGTCCACACTAAGCCCGGTTCCAGAACCTATGCCATTGGCATCACCTGAAAACTTTTTAGAAATGCAGAATCTCAGGACCTTCCCAGGCCTAATGAATCAGAATCTGCATTTAAACAAGTTACCCAGGGGTGCAGTATATGGGTTCAGTTGGAAGAGTCCTGGGGCTCTAAAAGATGGTCATCCTTTCTTTACTCCAAAGTAAGAGCTATGGTTCAAGAAGGAACATCACACCTCCTGGTTACTAGGCCTGCCGTCTTGCTAGTTGCCTGACCTTCCAACACTTCAGATCTTCTCTGAAGCCTGAAACACTTGTCTGACACTTGGAGCTCACCATCTTATCAGCATCCTTCAGTTATTGTGAAGATGAAGGGAAAGAATTGCATAAAGCCCTTACAGGAATGCCAGTGGCCATGAGAATTGGCCACTGCTCAAAAAAATATCATTATTTCTGGCTTAGAGCATGAGAAACTACCTCATACTCTTGTCCTCAGCTCCTGAACTCCAGAGACTGAGATCTAGCAGGAAATGGACAGATGAGCGCATCCAGGGTTTGAGGCATGTTTTAGGGCCCCATAAACTCTCAAAGGCTAGTGCTGTTGTTATGAAAAGTCTAGAATGTTTCTTTGTTGTTAGAGACATGAGAAACCTCTGTCCTGTTTGATGGTAGCCTGGATGGATTTGGCAGAAGCTGCCAAGAGTTTTGAAGAGTGGAGGGAAATGGCCGTCACAGCTCACATTTATAGCATACTGAGTACGTGCCCAGACGCCCTGTGCTAAAGCATTTTGCTTTCACTGTATCCACGGGAAACCCAGATGAGGCCAGTGCTGTTGTTTCTGTTTTACAGAGAAGAGAACTGAGGCTTCAAAACAAAACTTGCCCAAGAGTTTACAGCTAAGATATGCCAGAGCTACAGTTATAAAGCAGGGTTTGGTAAGTGATGACCCAACATGGCCCACACCAAGAATGGGCTTTATGTATTTAAGTGGTTAGAAAAAAATGTAAAAGAATGATCATATCTCATGACATAAAAAGAAGATGAAATGTACCTCAAATTTCTGTGTCCACGAATCAAGTTTTATTGGCACACTGTCATACTCTCCCATTTATGTATTGCCTATGCTCCTTTCATGAGACAGCAGTAGAGCCGAGTAGTTGTGACAGAGACCGTATGGCCCACAAAGTCTGCAAAGGTAACTATCTGGCCTTTTACAGAAAACACTCACTGACCCCACTCGTAGACCTGTCACTGTAAGCCAGACTGGAACCATTCACCACTGTTTTGTGGTGCCTCCCAGTAAAGCCACTGAACATTTCATTTCTATGACTACTTCCAACTTCCCTAATTCCAAAGGAATTGTTCAATTATTAAAGAACTGTTTTAAGATGTGGAAGGCAGAATTCCAATATTGCATCTCAGTCGCTGGGAGTGTAGCCTGTGCCAAACATCATTCTTGCCTGCTCCACTCACAGATAACTAAGTGGTCATCCTCCCCAAAGCTGGGCTGGAATTGTTGGAGATGCTCCCTCACCACAGAGATCGAGGGACAGAAAGTTACGGCGAAAGCTGCTGGCTAGAAACCCATCTGCAGGTTTTTGTTCTGTTCCAAAATCAAGGGGAAGAAGAACGAATTGAGAGGGGGAAATACCTTCAGCCCTCTTGCTGTCCTCAGCAAAGAGTATTGAAAGCATTGGGAATGGTTGAGGTTTCTTCCCCAGCATGCTCCTTGTGGGCAGCTTCTCCACTGCCACCTCGTCCTGTGACTTCCTGGGGGATGTCTGCTTTCCTGCACCTGCTCCTTGAGTGTCAGGGAGGATGAAGCAGCAACTGGAGAGGGGTCGTTCAGAAAACAGAGTGCTAATGCTGGCCATAAACAAGACTTGTGTACATCCATGTGGCCTGCCTGTGGGGGGCTACATGCCTGTCTGCATCTGGTTTGCGTAGTGTGAACACTGTAAGAGGGTGGGTTCCAGGACAGCTGGTTCATGATCTTACAGCACCCCAGCAACCACTAATGTCTGATGGGAATGTTGTCAAAGTGCTTTCCGTGCATCGTCATATCTCACTGGTTCCCAAATGCTGATCTGGGGACTGCGGGGGATGTATATGTTCCCAAAGAAGTATTTCCTTGGTTTGTAACGTAATGAGCACAATGGCTGTGTAGCATAAGGTTCATTTTATTTTTTTTTTATTTTGGGGGACTGCAGTTTCCCCCCACTGTGTTCTTCTTCCTTACTTTTGGAGATGTAAAATGTTATTTATTTTTTGAAATGGCATTCTCTTTTATTTTTTGTGCATTCCTTTCCTTTATGAAGTGCTTGCTGAGAGCTCCTGACAATGTGCTGTCTGTTGAGAGCGTGGATCCTATTGCTAGATTACTACCATTTGAATCTTGTCTCTGCCATGAGATCTGAGCCCCTGGGTGGCTTACTTAACCTGTCTGTGGTAACTCGGTTTCCTCATTTGTTAAGTAGGGATAATCATAGCTATCTCATAGGGTTGTTGGAGAGATTATATTAATATATGTAAAACATTTAGAAATGGACCCCTGGACCAGAGCAAGCACTACATTATTATTATCTATTAGTCTTTTTCTATTTTGTGTTAAAACTTAGCAAAAGAAGAAATTACTAAGACTATGCTGGTGCTTTCAAGATCTCGGGGAGGAGTTATTCAAATCTAAGGAATCTAGAATGTAGGAGCCACTACTTTACTTTTCATCCTCACAACGGCCCCATTTAACAGGTGAAGGAGCTAACGTTCAGGGTGGTTTGTGTGCCTTTAGAAAATGTCTGCCGGCCTCGAGAAAGAGGGTGACTGTGGAGGGTGGTGCAGGACCCACTGGTCTCCTTTGCAGGAGCAGGCTTTTAATATGCAGATGTTGGGGCTTTTCTTAAGATTGTGTTCAGCTTCATTTAAAATGAATAAGTTTCTCAACCTGTGTCCCTTCACACTTGCCTACATGTACTTAATGTGCTCAATTATCACATACCTTCTTCTATTCCCTCTCACTAGTTCTCTATAAATGTGCTGGGAATAACTTCCTGAGGCGTTAGAGTCCTGCACACATTAGGAGTTCCTTAAAGAGAACTGGTAGGCTCCATTAGGCAGGCAGAGGTTAAAAACAAGTTTATACCTTCAGCCGTGAGTACCCTAAACACTTGTAACTTCAGCTAACCCAGGGAGATACTCAGCTGACTGGTGTACTAGATCTTTGATTTGCTTAGCAAGGGTTTTGTTCATTTTACTTATTTGGAAACAAGTGTCTTTCAAAAGGGGTTATCTTGATGGACTCCCTTCTCCTCACTCTTGTTTTCCTCTCAATATTAAGAGTTAGGGTTGGGGCAGTTAAAATTGTCAGGAATCCCAAGAAACAGCAGGCCTGATTCCAGAGGTTTTGTTAACAAAGGACAGACAGGCGTTAAATGTGCAGCAGACAGTGAACCTCTTCCCTCTCCTCATGGGAACACTTTCCCTGCCCCCAAGAAGAAAGGATTTCTTTCCAGCTTTTCACCTATTTTCCAGCCCTTCCATGACTCCTTTTTCCTCCCCACCTGCATGCCCCCTGGAAAGGCAATCCTTGGGAATCAAATGGGAAAGGCAATCAAAGGGAATCATTGCTAACCTGATTAGCACATAATCACAAGAGGCTTGGGCCCCATATTGTGGGTGGGCCAGGCCCTTACATGTTACATAGCCCCTGCCGGTGTCCTGAAGCTCCCTTGCTCTCCTAGTCACTGGGTCAGAGGTCAGGGGGTGAGGGAAAGACCCACCACGTCCACTGTCCATTCAAACTCCTCTCTATCTTTGACTAGATCTGTTCTGCCTGGCCATCTGGGCTTTAAGAAAGGGAGAGTAAGTCTCTTGGTGCAGATAATTTCCCAGTCCAATGGACTAAAGAAGCCTTTCAATGGGGGATAGTTTGGGGGGTATCACCCATAAAAGCCTAGTGATTAAGAGCCATGACTGTTGAGCAAATCACATTCGAGTTCAAGCTCACTCCTAACACTGTGTGATCCCAAGCAAGTTACTTAACTTCACTGAGCTTCAGTTCTTGACTTGTAAAATACGGGAAATAGTAATACCTTTCATATGTGGTTTTGTGTAGATTAAATGAGATTGTCTTTACCAAGCTCACAGCTCAACACACGCACTTAATAAATGTTAGCTGTTATTGCCTTGACATCGCACTTTGGATGTAGACTTTAGAAGCATCTCCAAAACAAAGCTTATTTGTAAGTGGCTTAGTGTAGCAACTCAGCATTACATATCTAAACCCACTTTGTGGAATAGTTACTAGACTCATCCATCCTTAGGGAAGCCTTTCCCTTTCACTTTATGTGTGGCTGGCCCATAAACTGGTGTGCTCATGGAATAGGTTCTGTGATGACCTTGGTATCAGTTAGCTTTTGCTATGTAACAAACCAATCTAAAACTTAATAGCTTGAAACAATAATCATTTATGAGGCCACAATCCTATCAGTTGGCAATTTGGGCTGGGCTCAGCTAGCCAGTTCTTCTGTTGGGCTTGCCTGGCATCACTCATGTTTCTGCAGGCAGCTGGCAGGTTGCTAGCAGCTGGTTGATCTAAGTGGCATCATTTACTTGTACAGTGTGGTTGATTCTGGCAATTGGCTGGGGTGATGGCAGCAAATGAACTACGTCTCCACTAGGCTGGCCCAGGTTGATTCTCATGCTGACAGTCTCAGCTTTTTAAGAACAGCAAGAAAGGATAAGCTCCCGTGTGGGGTTGGAGACTCCATTTGTATCATACTTACTAATGTCCCATCGACCAAAGCAAGTCACATGGCCAAGGTAAATGTGGGAGAGGACCGTGTAGGCTCATGGATACATGCAGCCATTATTGCAAAAACATACCCCAATTTCTTACCTTTCATGGGTTCGAATGGAAATACTTTGCAGTTAGGCATTCAAGTGGTACAAGATTTCTTTTTTTAATCCTTTGTCAGATATGGTATTTTAATGTGTCTGGCATCTGGTTGCACTCCTTGGATTTTATTGCTGACATGTTTTTCTTTTCTTTAATCTTTTATTCCCTTTATTTGGGAAATTATAGTTTGCTGCAGGACATAGTTCTTTTTATAGGAGAAACAGCTGTGATGTCATAACCGAGCACATTTCCTTAGGGTTATGCATTTATCCCCATGCATTTGGAGAAATGATCCACAATCCGTTTGTTCATTTCTATTTTGGTGTCTGACTTCACATTGAATCAGAGCAAATACAAGAGCCAAAAATATATTAGGTGATAAATTAATCTTTAAAGAATGTTATTTACTATTTTCTTTTGATTTCTAGTTATTGAGCTCTAATAGCTGAAGGAATATTAAAAAATAATTAATTTTCTTTCTTTTATAAAGGTCTGTTGGAAGTTTCACAAAACCAATTGAGAAGGAGAATAATATGAGTTTTTGATGTCAGAAACTATTCAATTTTTTTCATTAGAGGAGTGTTTAAGCAGGAAATTTTTTTTTAAGAAAACCAAATACAATAATATGGCTAGTAACTGAAAATGGAAATAAATAGATTACTTAGAGTCCAAACAAAACATTTTCAATGAAGAATTTCTCAGTGGAACATTTATATTCTTATTGAATCTGTACACAATTATATCTTACTCCCTAAACAAAACAGATTTTCAGTGATAAATGTTTTTGGACAGCAGCAAGATTCAATTCAGTTCATTGCAAGTTGCAGATTTATTTGTGAAATTAGAAGAAAATAGGTGTCAACTGGGGGGAGACCTATCTATCTTTAGCTGCTCTGTTGGTGTTTCACCCAGAAATACCTCAGAGATAGAGGTGCCTCTTGCAAGGATGAGAAAAATTGCAGCTGGAGCAGAAATTAATTTGTATTTATAGTCCAAACACCTACATGAATCCTTAATCTGCTTTTTTATGATTTTAGGGGAATTTATAGAATCGTTTAGATTGGAAGAAATCTCCAGTGGGTCATCAAGTTTCCTCCCCTTATAATGGCAGCACTGATTTTATTATCCTTAAAGCAGCCCTGATAGATGGGTGTCAAGTCTGGCTCATGTTTCATGCATTTAAAAATGTATATTCCCTAGCCTGAGCGTATTTAATGTGTAGGAGACAGACTGAGAGCTGCCTATATGCCCAGGAGACCTTTTCTGAGTTCCTGACACACAGCCTCCTCTGGAACAGATGCCAAATATGTAGCATATTAAGCATCATATTGATGCCATCAAACTAAGTTTGCTTTTGGCTTCTAACAATTGGAAATATTTTTCCCAGTGTGTATAGGGACCGAGTGTGCTATCTGTTCTGAGATGATAATAGAAGATCATTATCTCTTAAATCCTTTTGTCCTGAATATGTCCAAGGATCTACCATCCCCACCTGGTAGAGAGCCTGGTTGGAAGACCAATTATGAACCAAAAGTTATTTTGGGGTATCTCTAGTGTGTGCAGAAGTTTCTGAGACATAAAGGAATATAAGACATGGTCCTTACCTTCACTAAATTTATTTTCTGTTTCAGAAGGTTTCTGAGGTATATCTGGGAAAAAATGAGACTGGTCTCTATGAGCAGTGTATAAAAAAATCCAGACTATCACTTTGCGGTTCCACTTAGTGAACAATACCCAATTATGCATCATTACATTATACTGGCCACTGACAATAGTGAGGGTCCAATTATGCAGAAGAGACACTGTCTAGGAGAGAATATAATATGGTGTTTGTTGTTTAAAACAGCTGTAAGTGCCAAAGGGGTAAGAGTAGGGGAGATGAATAAGAACTGGCTTCCTCACTGACAAAGAAGATGTGATTGGGCTGGACTTTGATGTGTTAAAATTACTTATCCAGCCATTTCCTAAAAACGTGTGGAAGAATGGTGTGGCAGTTGACAGCTGAGATCTAGTTTTGAGTCCTGGTTTTCCCAATGTCCAACTTTGTGACTTTGAGCAAGCAACTCACCCTCTCAGAGCCCAACTGTAGAATTGTAGAATGGTCAGAGTAATAGTACCTGGCTCATAGGGCTGTTGTGAGGACTCAGTGAGATACGTCATTTAAACTGTCTAGGACAGAGCTAGTCACGCAGGGTCGTTAAGAGCTAACTGCATGTGACGTTGATGGTATTGATATAGAAAAGGCTTGTGGAAGCACATGGATGGGGTAATGGAAAGTTTTCTTGAAGGGGGCATATTTGGAAACAAGTGAAAAGAACATTTTAGGCTGAGAGAAAATGAAGAGTCAAAAGTTCTGAGATGGGGTATGTTTGGGTGCGGAGACGGAGCTGGCCAGCAGGGACACACAGCTGGCTATTTGGTATTGGAGAATACCTTTGAATATGTTAAGTGGGGACCAATTACCTGGTCTTAGAGACCAAACATAGGCATTCAACTTGCTCCAGTAGATGGTACAGACTAATTGTGATAATGACCACAACTCCCATGGTAGAGGTCACAAGTTTTGAATGCCTATTGTGTCATTATGTGTCCAATCCTGTGATAGGTCTTTTATGTTATGTATTATTTTTAATTCTCATAGTAATTTTTTCCTGTTTATGTATTAGGCCTGTTTTACAAATGAGGAAACTGAGGCTCAGAATGATTAAGTAATATGGTCAAAGTCACAGAGATAATCAGTGGCAGAACTGGGTCTCAGACCCATGCAGTCTATGGTTAGAGGTGAATCTGTATTCTAACCTGGCTTTGTTAGCCTTCCAAGCCTATGTTCTGCAGGATATTAACTATCAGAGGAGTGGCACAGTAAATGTGACCAGGAAGAAAAAATGAAACAGACAAGCGGTCAGGGTCTGGGCTAAAGGAGCAGCCAAGAGACAGTTGCTATTTGGGTCCAAGTTCCTGAGGATATTGGTAAGAGACAGGCACTGGGGATGAGGAGAAAGGAGTAAATCCATGAGATCTTTAAAGAGACCAACTTAAAGGATTTGAGAATTGAATGTCTGTGAAGGTCAAGGGAGAAGAGTCAGAAGTGTTTTGCAGTTTTCATCCTGGTCAGTGATAACTCCCAGGGTGCTGCAGCTGACCCACTGCCTTGGGGCCCAGTAACTACACCATACCCTTCCTCTCGCTCCTGTTCCCCACCCCTGCAAGGTTGCCCAGGCTGAAACTTGGAACAGGAAGCTCTTTAAACATGGAACATAAGATGAAAATAAAACAAAAATAGGGAAGAAAACCCATGTCACATAAAGGCTGCAAATAGTTACTATCATAGAAAAACTAAAGACGTCAGTAATCTTTTAACACCATTTCACTCATCAAGGTGAGTGTACCTCTGGTAGGGATTAGACGTTAAGGTGAAAGAACTCTTTCCCCCATTATGTATTCCACTTGGTTACTGCTGCCATATTGGAAAACTGTTGATCTTTGCATGCTTATTTGTAACCAACCCATCCCACTACATAGCTTCTTAGTTAATTTTCTAGGGTTTCTCGTTATATAATCATGCCTTCTCTAGTAAATGATGGTTTTCCTCTTCCTTTCCAATAAGTATTCTATTTGTTTTTATTTTCTAACTCATCACTTTGTTTATAATATTAGTTATTTTAAGAAATTAGTTGCAATAGCAAAAATGATGTTGGGTTGTTGGGCACCTGAAGGAAGGGTGGATTGGAAATCAGAGAGGCTCAGATATAGTGAAAGTCCTGGAAGCTACTTCAGTAGAACCATAATTTGAAGATGCCCAAGGAGATGGAAATGAAAAAAAAGCTGAAATAGTCACAAGAGAAAAAAGACTTGCCATGTTATGGTGGGTGGAGCACAAGAGATGACTTTCAGACCTCAACTCCAAAGTCTGTGTTCTAGTTAGTAGTCACCAGGAACTTTGAGTCTGTTGTTAATAGAGTTTGAAGTTTATTGTGATCAATTCGTCTGAAAAGAGGTGAGAAAATGGAAATTAATTAGAATTTTCAGTTTATAAACAGCTCCAGGAATGTAGATTTAAAAGAAATTAGCAGGTATTTTAATTTTGTTCAACATTGCCATGATCTGACTCTTAATCTAGCCCAAGGCAAAACATCACGTAATAAATACAATTCAAAAATGTTTTTTCCAGTTGACAAAGCAATTTTACATATATCGTCTCATTTGGTATTCAATGTCTCTGAGATGGATGATGATGGAAGTATCCAACATTTGTCTTGCAAGTTACGTTTTGCAAAGTGCTTCCGCCTACATCGCTTCATTTAATGCTTACACTCTTTGGTTTTTAACATACACTAAAAAAGTTTGTCTAATTGTAGTTCTCCATGCACAGATTTTATTTTATTTTCTTTAAAAATGTTTATTTATTTGTTTTGAGGGGGGCAGGGGCAGCGAGAGAGGGAGAGAGAATCCCAAGCAAGCTCCTCGCTGTTAGCGCAGAGCCCAACGTGGAGCTTGAACTCACGAACTGTAAGATTGTGACTTGAGCGAAAATTAAGAGTTGGACACTCAACCTGCTGAACCACCCAGGCACCCTTTCTTTTCTGTTTTGGAAAACAAAATTCCCCAGAGAATATCCATCCTTGCTTTGTCCATGCACTGAAACCCTCTTCATTTTTTAAAATCCTGTTCAGGTAGGAGATTATTTTTTTCCCTCTCCTCACAAGAGACAGTTAAGAGACAGAGATGGAGTGGAGAGAAGCTGAGTGAAGCAGCTCAGGAAGGGAGCACCCAGCCCTGTGGTCCGTGTGGTGGGGGTGTATGTAGAGATGGCTGATGGGAAGTCCCCTTGGCAGCTCTGAGGGTTATGAGAACTTTGAAGTGATCTTATCGTATTTGGCTTTTCCTCAAAGTGAAGAGAGTGGCGAATGTGGCTGTGTGAGGGTGTGGAGTGTGCTGTTTAGAGGGTGACATTTCATAAGCAAACACTCCTACACACATTTAGAGGCTCCCCATTCTGCGGTGCCTGTCCATTCCCCTGATTTTATAAGGAAGTAAAAAGAAGCTCATTTGGCTGTTTGCAGGATCTTTTAGTGAAATGTGTCCAATTTTGCAGTGGAACTCAGAGGGCAGTCTCACAGAGGCCAAGGAAAGAGAATTTCATGGAGGGAGTAGGTTATCACTGTTAGCATCTGCCAGGAGAAGTGGAGCTCAGGGAGGGATGTGGCCACAAGGAAGTCACTCACCAGTGCCCTTTGGGAGTCCAGTTCTGGGAGGTTGTTGGGCATGGAAACCTGACCGCCACGGGCTCAGAAGGGAAGAGATGGTGAGAGAATGGAGGCAGTAGACTTAGGTCATATGTATAAGACTTATGGCTCCGAAAGACTGGAGGAAAATGATTAAACGTACACATAATATAAATATGTCTTTGTTATAAAAAATTCAAAGTATTTAGAAACATGGAATAAACTAGGCAAGACCTCTGTTCCTTTTAGTTGCAGCCCCACTCCCCGAGTGTAATGGGGTGAGAGGTGCTCTTCCAATCCTTAGTAAACATTTTAGAGATAGGGTGAAATTCATGTTGGTATCAGGCATAAGCACAAAGAGGATGCACAGAAGGGAGAGGATGAAATTCAAGGTAGGCATGTGTGTTTGTGTGTGTGCAGAGTTATAGAGTGTGTGGATTTATATGCATGGGTATATGTCTATATACGTTTATTCACATGCACATACCAGGAGAGAAGATGAAGGCCACCAGCTCTTCATTTGATATGGACAGGAAGGAAAAAGATTTATGTAGCACTGGTGTCTTGTGATGAAGACTGGGGTCTCTTGAGATGCCTTCTGTCTGTTCAGATCAGGTCATCTGCTGAGTGTGAGTGTGACCATGGTGAAACTGTGGTCCAGAGAAGAGAGGTCTGAAGAAGCTGCGCCAGTGATATCTGGGTCTCCACAAGAAATTAAAATGAGAATTTCTTAAAAAAGTTTTTTTTAAAAATGTTTATTTACTTTTTGAGAGACAGAGAGAGAGAGAGGAGTGTGCAAGCTGGGGAGGGGCAGAGAGAGAGGGAGACACAGAATCCAAAGTAGGATCCAGGATCTGACCTGTCAGCACAGAGTCCAATGTGGGACTTGAACTCACAAACCGTGAGATCTTGACCTGAGCTGAAGTCGGAGGCTTAACTGACTGAGCCACCCAGGCACCCCCTAAAATGAGAATTTCTGAGAGGAGGGAAGGAATGAGTCAATGTGTCTAACTTGAACTTGTAATGTCCCTGCTCCATACTTCTGCATTGCCCTCCAGCAGCATTGGGTGTCCGGGAAGCTGAGAAATGGACAGCAGGAGAGAGGTAGCACTGGGATCGTGAGCCACAGGTGAATAGGAGGTCGGGGAAGAGGGTTGAAAGTGTTGTGGAGGGCACTCAGGAGTACTTGACTCTGGGGTAAGGTGGGGGAAGCAGAACCATAAAGCCAGGAGGAGGCTAATGGGCTGAGCAGAGTGGAAGGGTTGAGTGATTGCAGGTCCCTGCAAGGGCAGAGTGAAGGAGGGGGAGAAATGGCAGGTTAGGAGCCAGCACTCAGAGACGGGGGACATAGACTTAGAGCATTTTATTTTATTTTATTTTATTTTATTTTATTTTATTTTATTTTATTTTATTTTATTTTGTGTTTATTTTTGAGAATGAGAGAGAGAGACAGAGTGCAAGCAAGGGAGGGACAAGAGAGAGAGGGAAAGACAGAACCTGAAACAGGCACCAAGCTCTGAGCTGTCAGCACAGAGCCCCACGTGGGGCTTGAACTCTTGGAATGCGAGATCATGTCCTGAGCCAAAGTCAGAGGCTTGACTGACTGAGCCACCCAGGTGTCCCAAACTTAGAGCATTTTAAAGCTAGCTCTTGAATTAGTGACATTCGTATTAAACTGGTCATGGAATTTCAGGTAGACTATTTCAACCAGATAAAAGCAAAAAAAAAAAAAAAAAAAAAAAAAAGAGTCAGTGCCTATTGTAATATATCTGTCTCTATTTCTAAGACTTATAAAAAATTTCCTTGTTATTTATGGTCCCTTTGTAGGTGTCACTTCTGAAAATCAATATGTCTCCAAATGGCACCTATTTAGAGAAGACTTAATTCCTCTTTAATATAGACTATTACTGATGCTCTCTGACTTGTGAAATCCTTCCATTCAGTAATTTACTAAATTACTCTCCAGTAAAACACGACTCAAGGTACATTTTTGAATTTTTTTTTTCAACGTTTATTTATTTTTGGGACAGAGAGAGACAGAGCATGAACGGGCGAGGGGCAGAGAGAGAGGGAGACACAGAATCGGAAACAGGCTCCAGACTCTGAGCCATCAGCCCAGAGCCCGACGCAGGGCTCGAACTCACGGACCGCGAGATCGTGACCTGGCTGAAGTCGGACGCTTAACTGACTGCGCCACCCAGGCGCCCCTCAAGGTACATTTTTGTACCTCCCCTCACTTTTGCTCTGTAAAATCTGATCTTTTAATCAGTTGAGTTCCCCATGTTGAATTCCAATGCTATGCGTAGACTTATAACTCCTGGCTTTGGCTTGTTTGGACAGGACACCAAATGCAAACGTCATTTTTTTTTCCCCACCACATTTTCCTCTTCTGTCTACTAGAGAGGGTTCTGGCTTTGTACTTTCTTACTGGCAACCCCTCCTCCCCACTCAGGGGAAGGGGTCTTCCCTTCTCAGAACAGTTCTCGCTTTTGAGATACACGGTCATGGTAACAATGAAAGAAGGAATAGATGGGCAGCACATGAAAGAAGTTTTTCTAGGAATTTTGGAGTTGAGGATGTAAGAGTAGCTGTGGGGGTTTTAGTATTGATGTGGATAATACGCCTCCTTCCCAGTCACTGATACCAACGAAGTACTGAAGTTAGTCTGAAATTACTTTTTGGTAGCTTTGTTTGACCATGATACTCCTCTGTGCCTGGGCCACATCTGGATCCTCCTGTCAATAGGTCTACACTAGAATCATCACTGTCCAGTCCAGAGTAGACTGCATTAAAAAGAAAGCAAGCCCAGGACTATGAATAACATGAGCTAATTCAGTGGTGTTCTACGGGGGAACAGAAACTTCAGGAGACTGACAACAAAATGTCATTCCTTTCTGGTTGTTGTATTTCATGTAGCCTTCTCACCTTATGGTCTACTTCTGGAAGTGAATCTATTTTGTATTACAGAACTTAATACAAAATTTTCCACTTCCCTAAAGTTTTATTAAGTGCCTTATGGAACAATTTGTGTAAGGTCTAATTTTCCAAGTTGTCGGCTGTGCAACGTAATGACCTCATACTTTCTCATCTAGTTTCATACCATTATTTATTTAAAGAGGTGGTTGGTTTGCATTCAGATTAGGCAAATGTGAAAACTGGACATGTGTTTTTTCTTCGACAATTTTAGATCTAAAGCAACACTGTTGTTCTATTTTAGTGCCATCCAATAAAAAAATAAATAAAAAGCTGTATCTGTAATTGTAAATTTTCTAGCTGTCACAATAACAAGGTAAAAAGAATTAAGTGAAATTAACTTTATTTATTTTTTTAATTTTTCTTTAACGTTTATTTATTTTTGAGACAGAGAGAGACAGAGCATGAACCGGGGAGGGTCAGAGAGAGAGGGAGACACAGAATCTGAAACAGGCTCCAGGCTCTGAGCAGTCAGTGCAGAGCCCGACTCGGGGCTTGAACTCACAGACCGGGAGATCATGACCTGAGCCGAAGTCGGACGCTTAACCAACTGAGCCACCCAGGCGCCCCAAGTGAAATTAACTTTAATAATATACATTGTTTAACCCGATTTATCCAAAATAATTGTCATTTTCACATAAGATGAACTTTAAGTTAGTAAGATGATATTTCAGATTCTGTTTTTGTACTAAGTCTGTAATATCGGTATGTATTTTACACTTGGAACACATATCATTTCAGACTATCTGCATTATCAAGGGCTTACTAGGCACATATGGCAATGGCTACAATACTGACTGGCACAGATCTGCTCTTTGGCCATGATTACTTGAATATCAGCTTGGCTACTAAATTCTCTCTGATTTGCTGAGTATGTTTATGTAATCTGAATGATGGCACTCATGGAAGTGACAGAATTATTTAGTTATTAAGAATCATTCATTCGTTCCTCTTTTCATTCATTTACTCATGCACTCATTCCTTTTCACTCACTTATTCATTCATTAGCTTAGAGTTCTACTTCATACCATCTGCTAAATTTTAAGACATATTGCAAATGTTATAGAAATAAAAGTGAATTTCTGTATATTCTTGAAGGGTGGAGGAAGCCCTCCCTTTTTCATTTGGGGAAAGATGATAATGCAGAAAAGTAAAGTCTAATAGGACAAATACACCTGATATTCATCCAGAATGGTGAATACTAATGTGTTGTCACATTTGTTTTAGAAGAAAAAAATTACTAGAGTACCTCTTTCGGTTTGGGTGGCCAGGTTCAAAGTCCTCTTTCTTTCCTGCCTTTCCTAGGGGCAACAATAACTATCATGAATTTGGTGTGTATTCCTTCTTATCCTTTTACTGCAAATTGTTGCATGTACAGACAACATAGAGACTACTTGGTGTACTTTACATTTACAAACATGGTATTATAGTACATGTATTATTATTTATTTTGTTCTTTTCTCCCCACACTCAATATATATACATATATATATGAATATATATGTATATATATAATATTTATCTATTTATTTTGAGAGAGAGAGAGAGAACGTGCATGAGTGGGGGGAGGGATAGAGAGAAAGAATATGAAGCAGGCTCTCTGCTGTCAGTGCAGAGCCTGATTTAGGGCTCAATCCCATGAACCGCAAGATTATGACCTGAGCTGAAATCAAGAGCCGGACGCTTAACTAACTGAGCCACCCAGGTGCCCATCAACATTATATTTTTGAGACTATCCATGATGATACACATAGATGCTGTGGATAATTCTATTGTATATTTCTACTGTATTTATCTATAATTTAAGTGATAGACATTTAGGTATTTCCCCCCCAAACTTTCACTATTGTAGAAGTATTTCAGTGGGCATTCCTGTACAAGTTTCCTTGTATACATATGTGAGCATGTTTCTAGGTTAGGTACCTAGAGGAAGGGTGAAGATTTTCTAGGTATAATATCAAAGGCAGAAATCACAAAGGAAGAGAGTGATAGCTTTGTCTGCATAAAATGTTGAGAGCATCAGGGCGCCTGGTTAGCTCAGTCAGTTAAGTGTCCGACTCTTGATCTGGGCTCAGGTCATGTTCTCATGGTTTGTGAATTTGAACCCCAGGTCATGCTCTGCACTGACAACATGGGGTCTGCTTGAAATTCCCTCTCCCTCTCTTTCTGCCCCTACCCCACTCTCTCTCTTTCTCTTCCTCTCTCTCTCTCTCTCTCTCTCAGAAAAAGTTGAAAGTATCATCAGTATAGTAGGAAGTACTTTAAAAATGGAAAGGCAAAAAAAAAAAAATACTTGCAACAAATATGACAGAGAAAGGGTTAATTTCCTTAATATACAGAAAATTTTGTAAACCAACTTAAAAAAGATGATCACCCCTGTGAATAAATTGGTAGAGGTCATAAGTAAACAACTCACAAAGGAAAAATATGAACGGCTTATAAGCATATACAAATGTGATTCACGTTATTAGTAACCAAAGGAATGAGAACTAAAAGAATAATTATCCCTTTTTTTGGCCTATTGAATTGGCAAAGATGAAAACCAATGATGATACCCATCTGGTGAGAACATGGGGGCAGTAGGCACTTTTATATACTGTGGGTAGAGTTTGCATTGATGTCAACTTTCTAGAAGAGAGTTTGGTAGCAAATATTAAAGGCCTCCTAATGTGTAAACTTTGACTTGAAAATTCTACATTAGAAATTAATCCAGAAAAAACTCAGTTGTGCATAACTCTGCCATATTGAAGGTGCTTATTGTAGTGTTATTTATGCTATATATAAAGGTTTTTTTTAAAAAATAATTTATTGTCAAGGTAGTTAACATACAGTGTACACAGTGTGCTTGTGGTTTTGGGGGTAGATTCCCATGATTCATTGCTTACATACAACACCCAATGCTCATCCCAACAATTGCCTCCTCAATGCCTATCACCCATTTTCCCCTCTCCCCTATCTCTCCCCCCCCACCAACCTTCAGTTTGTTCTCTGTATTTAAGAGTCTCTTACGGTTTGCCTCCCTCTCTGTTTGAAACTATTTTTTCCCCTTCCCTTCCCCCATGGTCTTCTGTTAAGTTTCTCAAGTTCCACATATGAATGAAAATGTATGATATTTGTCTTTCTCTGACTGACTTATTTTACTTAGCATAATACTCTCCAGTTTCATCCATGTTGTTGCAAATGGCAGGATTTCATCCTTTCTCATTGCCAAGTAGTATTCCATTTTATATACAAACCACATATTCTTTATCCATTCATCAGTCCATGGACATTTGGGCTCTGTCCATAATTTGGCAATTGTTCAAAGTGCTGCCGTAAACATAGGGGAACATGTGCCCCTATGAATCAGCACTCCTGTGGCCTTTGCATAAATTCCTAGTAGTGCTATTGCTGGGTTGTAGGGTAATTCTATTTTTAATTTTTTGAGGAACCTCCACTCTGTTTTCTAGAGTGGCTGCACTAGTTTGCATTCCCACCAACAGTGCAAGAGGATTCCTGTTTCTCCACATCCTCACCAACATCTGTTGTTTCCTGAGTTGTTCATTTTAGCCACTCTGACTGGTGTGAGGTGGTATCTCAATGTGGTTTTGACTTGTATTTCCTTAATGATGAGTGATGTTGAGCATATTTTCATGTGCCTGTTGGCCATTTGGATGTCTTCTTTAGAAAAGTATCTTTTCATATCTTCTGCCCATTTCTTCACTGGATTATTAGTTTTTTGGGTGTTGAGTTTGGTGAGTTCTTTATAGATTTTGGATACTAACCCTTTATCTGATATGTCATTTGCAAATATCTTCTCCCATTCCATAACTTGCCTTTGTTGATTGTTTTGTTGATTGTTTCTTTTGTAGTGCAGAAGCTTTTTATCTTGATGAGGTCCCAATGGTTCATTTTTGCTGTTATTTCCCTTGCCTTTGGAGATGTGTCGAGTAAGAAGTTGCTGCAGCTGAGGTCAAAGAGGTTGTTGTCTGTTTTCTCCTCTAGGGTTTTGATTGTTTCCTGTCTCACATTTAGGTCTTTCATCCAATTTGAGTTTATTTTTGTTTATGGTGTAAGAAAGTGGTCCAGTTTCATTCTTCTGCACATTGCTGTCCGGTTCTTCCAGTACCATTTGTTAAAGAGACTGTCTTTTTTCCATTGGATACTCTTTCCTGCTTTGTCAAAGATTAGTTGACCATACATTTGTGGGTCCAATTCTGGGTTCTCTATTCTATTCCATTCGTCTATGTGTCTGTTTTTGTGCCAGTACCATACTATCTTGATGATTACAGCTTTGCAGTAAAAGCTAAAGTCTCGGATTATGATGACTCCCACTTTGGTTTTCTTTTTCAACATTACTTTGGCTATTTGGGGTCTTTTGTGGCTCCATACAAATTTTAGGGTTGTTTGTTCTAGCTTTGAGAAGAATGCGGTGCAATTTTGATTTGAATTGCATTTAATGTATAGACTTATTTGGGTAGTATTGACATTTTAACATTATTTATTCTTTCCATCCATGAGCATGGGATGGTTTTCCATTTCTTTATGTCTTCTTAAATTTCTTTCATAAGTTTTCTATAGTTTTCAGCACACAGATCTTTTACATCTTTGGTTAGGTTTATTCCTAGGTATTTTATGGTTCTTGGTACAATTGTAAGTGGGATCAATTTCTTGACTTCTCTTTCTGTTGCTTCATTATTGGTGTATAGAAGTGCAACCGATGTCTCTACATTGATTTTGTATCCTGCGACTTTGCTGAATTCATGTATCAGTTCTAGCAGCTTTTTGGTGGAGTCTTATGGGTTTTCTACATCATACATGTAGAGTATCATGTTATCTGTGAATAATGAAAGTTTGACTTCTTTGCCAATTTGTTTTTTTTTTTTTCAACGTTTATTTATTTTTGGGACAGAGAGAGACAGAGCATGAACGGGCGAGGGGCAGAGAGAGAGGGAGACACAGAATGGGAAACAGGCTCCAGGCTCTGAGCCATCAGCCCAGAGCCTGACGCGGGGCTCGAACTCCCGGACCGCGAGATCGTGACCTGGCTGAAGTCGGACACTTAACCGACTGCGCCACCCAGGCGCCCCTTCTTTGCCAATTTGTATGGCTTTTATTTCATTTTGTTTTCTGATTGCTGATGCTAGGACTTCCAACACTATGGTAAACAACAGTGGTGAGAGTGGACATCCCTGTAGTGTTTCTGATCTCAGGGGAAAAGCTCTCAGTTTTCCCCCATTGAGGATGATATTAGCTGTGGCCTTTTCATATATGGCTTTTATGATGTTAAGGTATGTTCCTTCTATCCTGACTTTCTTGAGGGTTTTTATTAAGAAAGGATGCTTTACTTTGTCAAATGCTTTTTCTACATCTATTGACAGGATCATATGGTTCTTATCCTTTCTTCTATTAATGTGATGTATCACACTGATTGATTTGTGAATATTGAACCAGCCTTACAGCCTAGGAATGAATCCCAGTTGATCATGGTGAATAATTCTTTTAATATATTGTTGAATTTGATTTGCTAGTATCTTGTTGAGAATTTTTGCATCCATATTCATCAGGGATATTGGCTTGTAATTCTCCTTTTTAGTGGGATCTCTGTTTTGGGAATCAAGGTAATGCTGGCTTCATAGTATGAGTCTGGAAGCTTTCCTTCCATTTCTATTTTTTGGATCAGCTTGAAGGATAGGTATTAACTCTGCTTTAAATGTCTGGTAGAATTCCCCTGGGAAGCCATCTGGCCCAGGACTCTTTTTTATTGGGAGGTTTTTTGATAACTGATTCAATTTCTTCACTGACTATGGGTCTTTTCAAATATTCTATTTCTTCCCGTTTGAGTTTTGGTAGTGTGTGGGTGTCTAGGAATTTGTCCATTTCTTCCAGGTTGTCCAGTTTGTTGGAATATAATTTTTCATAGCATTCTCTAATAATTGTATTTCGGTGGTGTTGGTTTTGATATGTCCTCTTTCATTCATGATTTTTTGTATTTGGGCGCTCTTTCTTCTTTTTGAGAAGTCTGGCTAGGGGTTTATCAATTTTGTTTATTTTTTCAAAAAACCAGCTCTTAGATTAATTGATCTGTTGTACTTGTTTTTTTTTTTTTTTGATTCTATATTGTTTATTTCTGTGATAATCCTTATTATTTCTTTTCTTCTGCTGGCTTTGGGGTTTCTTTGCCATTCTGTGTCTAGTTCCTTTGGGTGTGTGGTTAGGTTTTGTATTTGGGATTTTTCTTGTTTCTTGAGATAGGCCTGGATTGCAATGTATATTCCTTTTAGGACTGCCTTTGCTGCATCCCAAAGGGTTTGGACTGTCATGTTTTCATTTTCATTTGCTTCCATATCTTTTAAAATTTCTTCTTTAATTGCTCGATTGACCCATTCATTCTTTAGTAGGATGTTCTTTAACCTGCATGCATTTGGAGGCTTTCCAAATTTTTTCTTGTGATTGATTTCAAGTTTCATAGTACTGTAATATAAAAATATGTGTGGTATAATATCAATTCTTTTGTATTTATTGAGGGATGTTTTGTGACCCAGTATGTGATCTATATTGGAGAATGTTCCATGTACACTCAAGAAGAATGTGCATTTTGCTGCTTTTGGATTAAAAGTCCTGAATATACCTGTCAAGTCCATCTGGTCCAGTGTATCATTCAAGGTCATTGATTCTTTATTGGTTTTCTGCCTATATGATCTGTTCATTGTTGTAAGTGGAGTTTTAAAGTCCCCTGCAATTACCCTATTCTTATCAATAAGATTGCTTATGTTTGTGATTAATTTATTTATATATTTGGGTACTTTCAAGTTGGGGGCATAAACATTTACAATTTTTAGCTCTTCTTGATGGATAGACCCTGTAATTATGATATAATGCCCATCTTCATCTCTTGTTATGGCCTTTAGTAAAATCTAGTTTGTCTGATATAAGTATGGCTACTCTAGCTTTCTTTTGGCTTCCAGTAGCATGATGGATGGTTCTCCATCCCCTCACTTTCAATCTGAAGATGTCCTCAGGCCTAAAATGGGTCTCTTGTAGACAGCATATAGATGGTTGTTTTTCTTTTAATCCATTCTGATACCCTATGTCTTTTTATTGGAGCATTTAGTCCATTTACATTCAGAGTTATTATTGAAAGATATGGATTTAGTGGCATTGTGTTATCTATAGGTTTCATGCTTGTGGTAATGTCTCTGGTCCTTCCACTCACAGAGTTCCCCTTAGGATCTCTTGCAGGGCTGGTTTAGTGGTCATGAACTCCTTCAGTTTTTGTTTGTTTTGGAAAGCCTTTACCTCTCCTTCTATTCTGAATGACAGCCTTGCTGGATAAAGGATTCTTGGCTGCATATTTTTCCTATTCAGCACATTCAATATTTCCTGCCACTCCCTCTGGCCTGCCAAGTTTCAATGGACAGGTCTGCTACTACCCTTATGTGTCTACCCTTGTAGGTTAAAGCCTGTTTGTCGCTAGCCATTTTCAGAATTCTCTCTTTATCTTTGTATTTTGCCAGTTTCAACTATGATATGCTGTGGAGAGGACCTATTCCTACTAAATCTTAAGGGAGTTCTCTGTGCTTCCTAGATTTGGATGTCTGCTTCCTTCCCCAGATTAGGGAAGTTCCCAGCTATAATTTGTTCAAGTAAACCCTTTGCCCCTTTCTCTCTGTCTTCTTCTTCTGGAACTCCTATGATTTAGTTCTTTAATTCTCCCCTCATGGTCTAGTATTTTCTTATCTCTCTTTTTCTCAGTTTTGTTATTTTTCATAATTTTATCTTCTGTTTCACTTATTTTCCCTTCCGCTTCCTCCACCCTTGCTGTCAGTGCATCTAGTTTATTTTGCATCTCATTACAACATTTCTTAATTTGTTGTGACTATTTTTTAGTTCCTTGATCTCTGAAGCAATAGATTCTCTGCTGTCTCCTATGCTTTTTTCAAGTGCAGCTATTAATCTTAGACTATTATTCTAAATTCTTGCTCAGATATATTGTTTATATCTGTTTTTAGCAATTCTCTAGCTGTCATTTCTTCCTGGAATTTCTTTTGAGGAGAATTCTTCTGTTTCATCATTTTGGCTAGTTTTCTGTCCCTTATATGTTTTAATAGCTTGTTACATGTCCTACACCTGCAAGCATTTCTTCTATATTAATAAGGGGTCATACGCTGTCCTGGGCCTGGCCTTTCAGGAGGTGTTTTTTGGAGGGTGTTACTTGCTCTCTGTTGTGACTTTGGTTACTTTATCTCCCTACTGGTAGTGATGTTTTGGGCCTTCCACCAACATACCTGATGTTTAAAACCATCATTGTCAGACTCCAGTCTGGGACTTCATCTCTTTCTCCATGCACCTGACTCTAGCCTAAGCAGACCATCTCTGGTCCTGAAACGCAACTGACAAGTCTAGCCTCCTTGTATTTTCTTGTGATGCCTCTGTAGCCAAAAAGTTCATTTGCTTTGAGTATGTAATTCCATCAGAGTATTTCTTGTTATAAAACTTAATTTGGCTTATTTAAAACTATGTACTACTCCAAAGAATTTTCCAATTTAGCAAGATTTCCCTGAACTACCTTTCATTGGCCCCTCTGCATGTGTTAATAACCTGATTGTGTAAGGTCCTTTCTTTATGCAACTGTCATTGTTGATGTATAGTTACACCACTGCTATATTATTTCCTGATCCATCACTACTTTGGCCATCCCTGTGGTTTAGGCTGGTAACTGAGAATGGTGGAGGCAGGGTGCTTTATAAGGGGTTGGAAGAAACCGAAAGTGTGCTGGTCCAGGCTTGGAGTTATACTGGCCTGGGTTACAATCCTGGCTCTGCAGTTTGTAGGTGTGTGAGCCTGGACCAATTATTTAGCTTTGCTGAGCCTCAGTTTCCTTAATACATGTTTACCAAAGGACGTCTTGTTGACTCCTTAAAATGGAACTCACCATTTTCTTCCTGAACAGCCAGCTGCTTCCCTGGTTTGGGTATACACATTCATGGTGTGGCAGTATCTCCAGGCACCCAGAAGCTTGAAATGCCAGAGTCACTTCTGATTCCTCCACCTCTTGCCAGGTCAGTTGCTGAGTCAAATAAATTCCATCTCCCATGCTCTTGCATCTATTTCTAACCTTGTAAGTTTTCCCCAAGCCACTCTTCTATTGTAGGCCCTCATTCTATTTTCTTAGACCAGCGTTCTCCAATGTAGAGTACTTAAGGCTATCTACTGAGCATTGGAAGAAAATATTAGAATATACACACACACACACACATTTTAATATAATATAATATAATATAATATAATATAATATAATATATTTTAATATATTTTAATATATTATAATATATTATATTATGTTGTATTATATTATTATATTATTATATTATATATATTATATATCATATTATATATATTATAATATTATTATATTATATATTTGAATATAATATTATATATATATTCTATTTTATACGTGTCTTATAAATTACTGTTATTAATATATTATCTACCACCAACACCTCCTTTGTTTCCTGCTGCCTATCATGTTGAAAACAAACTCAACTGTCTATCGTTCAAAACACATGTAGTCTTCTTTTCTACTCTAGTCAGATAGTCACTTACAACTTTTCTTGTATATACTGCAGACTTACTGGATGTTTTTATGCTCTCATCTCCTTACCTTTATACTTTTGTTTGTATTTTTCCCTTCTTTTACTTTCCACCTGCTCTAGGAAGCAGTGTGAATAAGCTTAAGAGCAAGAATGAAGATATATACACATATGCATACATATATACATACACACATATTTACACATATCTATCTATATCTATTTATGTATCTATATATGCACACATGGTGGTATAGATATATGCTTATCTCAATCTTTGAAATGTCCTATTTCATATAGGTTCAAATCTTGGTTCTGCCACTTTCATGTTTTATTTAGGTAAGTCACTGACACTTCTGAGCCTCAACTTTCTCATCTGGAAAATAGGAATAATAGCAATCAGTTCTCATGTTTGTTGTGGTGAGTTATTGAAATACCACAATGAGCTGAGCACCTGGCCTGGTACATCCAATGTACCTGTTCAGTAGATAAGAGCTGCTATGACTGCTTCTATTATTACTCTTTTCAGGTATTTTTTGGTCCAATTCTCCCAAATTGTGAGATTGTTCATGAAAGTGAATATTTTCATAATATAAATATAGTCATTAATGAGCTTGCCATTTATATGACTATCACCTACTCACATATCCCTACCAGCATCATGTGACTAACTTGCTCATCTTGATATCATTGGTCTCTTTTTCAATAGGATTGCCCAATGTTATTTTTAAAAAATGTTTACTTATTTACATATTTTTGACAGAGAGAGAGAGAGAGAGAGAGAGAGACAGAGACGGGGAGGGGTAGAGAGAAAGAGGGAGAGAATCTGAAGCAGGCTCCTGACTGTCAGCACAGAGCCTGATGTGGGGCTCGAACTCATGAATCATGAGATCATGACCTGAGTCGAAATCAAGAGTCAGACACTTAAACTGAGCCACCCAGGTGCCCCAAGATTGTCCAATGTTATTAATAGTCAACAAGAAATGCAAATACTATGCAGAGCAGTTGTAAGCTTTACAAAAGATGCCAGATCACTTGAAGTCAATGCAAGTGACTTAGAAAAATGCTGGAATCATATCAAAGGCAATGTTAAATCAGCATCTGGTAGGAAAAAAGAAAATTGAACAATTATAAGTGTAGGTACCTCAAAACAGAATGTTTTAAATATCAAAGGATTAAGAGGGGATTTGGGAGAAATTAATGAGGGCTTTGAATATTTCTGCTAAAGGAAGTCTTTTAAAAATAATTGGTCCTGAGTACTTAACTAAGATACAAAAAGCATTAACCATAAAAGAAATTATGGATAAATCTTACTACATTAAAATTAAGAGTTCCTCAAAAGAAGTCATAAAGAAAGCAAGGCACAAACTTTATGTATCTTTACCCAGAATATATAAAGAATTACAAATCAATAAGAAAAAGGCAACAGTAGAAAAATAGGAAAATAGTGTATGCGAACAGGCCTTTCTCAGAAGGGGAAACACAAATGATGACTAAACTTGAAAAAAATGCTCAATCTTATTTTATAAGCAGGGAAATTAAATGTATTGCCACCTTGAGACATTGTTTTTCTATTTCTAGGGGGACAAATGTTAAGATGTTTGTATTACTTATCTATTGCTTCCTTATAAATTACCACCAATCTGGGAGCTTAATACACATTATTTCATGATTTCAGTGGATAGGAATCTAGGAATAGCTTGTTTGGGGCCTCTGATCAGGGATGCCTGGTGACATGAAGCAATGGTGAGGATGTAGAGCAGAGGAAACTGATCTTTGGAAAATCATTTTACATTCTCTTACAAAGCTGAACATGTATATATCTTCAAGGTGCAGCAATCCCACCTATAGTTCTGGATGCCAGGAAGACTTGTATTTGGGGACTTGGGAACACGTGTGAGAATGTTCATGGCAACACTGTTGATAAAAACAAAATCCTGGACACAACCCAAATGCCCACTGAAGGAGAATTGTGGAATTCTCACCCAACAGAATATCAGATGAAATACATGTACAGAAACGCACAATGATATCAGTAATCTTAGACCCATCATGTTGAATAAAACAAGTACGTCAAAGAAAACTAGGTGTGCTGGGACGTATTTTTATAAAGCTCAGAGCAAAGCAAAATTAAGCGATAGATGTATAATAAAACTATGTGAAAAAAGTCTAGGGAATGACAAAAACAGAATTCAGAAGGTGCTTATGTTGGCTGATGGTGGCAGTTGTGTAGGTACAGGGATGGGATGGAGAAGAGAGTACATTGATGTTCTATTTCATAAATTGGGTGATGGGTTCATCATGAGCATTCATTTTATTAATACGCTTTATAGTTATATATGCTATATGTTCTTTTGTTACATAATAAAAAAATTTTTAAATGTTGTACTGCAGAAGTCAGATATATGAGGGAAGTCAAATTGTACTATAATGTTGTTAGCTATGTGAAAGAAATCTAATAATTTTTTAAAAGTTTATGTGAGTAATCTCTATAACCAACATGGGGCTCGAACTTGTGAACTGAAGAATTGCATGCTCTTCTGACTGACCAGCCAGGTGCCCCCCAAAACCTAATAATTTTAATTGATCCAGTAAGTGTACAGTGTTATAATTAAAATGCAAATTTTAGGGGTGCCTGGGTGGCTCAGTCAGTTGGGCATCCAACTTTGGCTCAGGTCATGATCTTGCAGTTGGTGGGTTCAAGCCCTGCATTGGGCTCTGTGATGACAGCTCAGAGCCTGGAGCCTGTTTCAAATTATGTATCCCCCACTCATGTTCTGTCTCTCTCTCTGTCAAAAATGGATAAACATTAAAATACAAATTTTTAAATTATAAGACAAAATACTAAATAAAAAATTAAAGTTTATTTATTTTGAGAGAGAGAGATGGGGGGAGGGACAAAGATAGATAGATAGATAGATAGAATCCCAAGAAGGCTCTGTACCATCAGTGCAGATCCTTATGTGGGACTTGAACCCACCAACTGCGAGATCATGACTTGAGCTGAAATCAAGAGTCAGGAATTTAACCAACTGAGCCAGTCAGGCACCCCTAAAGAAATTCTTAAGACGAATTTTAGATCATTTTTTTCAAGGAAAAAAATCTCAAACTTTTCCCCTTAGTATTTATTATGAAAATTGGTCACATTTTCAATGGATGGACTTTAAGTGGCTTTATCTATTAAATTTGTTCTTTGGTAGTGAGGCCCTTCTCTAATTCATGAATGTAAATATTATTTCTACAACTATTATTCCCACTAAGATCCATCTGAAATATTTCCCTCTCTACAGTCCACCAAATAAATATTGTCTCTAGTTTTGAACTACCCACACACCACACTCTATTCCTAGCACCTCTTTGGGGACCTGGCAAAACTCTGTCTTATTTTGTGACTTAGTTATTCGTTTTCCTGTGCTGAAAAGTGAGCTCCTTGAAGTTTAGACCTTATTTATCTTTGTATGAAACTAGCAATCATATGCATAGTACTGGCACTAAATAAAAATTTAGTGAACTTGAATTTTTCTAGACGTGTTACACTATAGGGGTTAAGAGAAGTCAATACCATCATTTCTTAATAAGTGCAAAATTTTCACATACATTACATTGTGAGGTAAGATGAAGGGTAAAACAAGCCAGCATTCTTGCTGATGAAGTTCAGGCTGGTCTAGGCAATTATATACTCTGTCCAGGACTTCACAAACATATATTTGCATTTGAGAACAAAACCTGTTCTAAAGAAATCTTTCAAGAAAGTTTGTGTTGCTTATATCAGGAAGCCCCAGAAGCATTTTTCCTATTATTACCAAAATGGTGAAGGTTAGTGCATGCAGATTTCTCATATGCCTCATAAAACACTTAATCATCTAAATCCGGAGCCAAGAACCACTGTGTAACCAAGTAGTTTCCTGCTTATAAGGAACTCAGCTGTGTAATTCTGTTTCGTCCCCAGATCCAGCATCTCCCATCCTGTCTAGGGGGCTTTACCACTTCATGACATCATAAACAAGATAGGTCCAGAGTTCAGTTTAGCTGACACTTTCGTTATAAAGCTAATAAACAAGAAAGCCCCAAGGTATCAGCCATTATTTTTTCCTTTCCTAAAGCTAGATAGAAATGTAATATGTATACAGAGTTTCTAATTTATTTTCCTACTAACAAAAAGAGGCATTTCTAGATAAATTAGGCAGTGTTCTGGAGTTGCCTTTATACAAAGAGGAAAACAGGTTTGCTTAAGATTTGAAATTTGGCGTTAGTCTTTTGTTAAACTTTATGGATGCGGGTGGGAAGATGGAAAAAGAACTAAAGGCAAACAAACAGGCAAAAATAATGCATTATTTTAATTGTAGAAAAGAGTTATGTGTGCAATTAGAATTCTTGTGTTTAAGGAGGCTGTTTAAAAAGTCCACACATAGTTTAAGAGTTATGCTTGCATTTTCATGTGTCTGTGTGCACATGCACATACAAACAGAGCTTCAGAGTCAATTAATATGAATACATTTGCGAGCCTTATGAATTCAAAAAAGTATTTGAAACCACTTGCACTATCAGAAAGCCACTATAAACATTTTACTAAGAGATTGAGGTTGTATATCAAGTATTTTCCTGAGTTAATACACAATATACGTGATGAAAACATTTCACTCAAAGGTATGTGGTTTATAGGACCAGCTAGCTCATTAAGGTGAATTATACAAGCTTAGCTACCTGGGAGTTGTTACCCACTGATCTAATTCAAGTAAAAGTTCTCAACATAAATATATCTCACCTCTGTTGATGTGTATTACTAAAATATGATGGATATAGTTTGCTGACAATATACTTTGCTGACAAGCAACAAAATTATTGAGCATCTAGAATGAGTAGAACACAATAGCAGGTATGAGGGACATATAGAAAGATCCATCATAGTTCTGACCTTAAAGGCTCATAATGCAACTGGAGAGAAAGAATGGATTCATATGGATTAAATACTGAAGTAATAGAACTGATATCTTGACATTTTGGAAAAGAGATTTTCTGTATATTCTCTGAAGTTGGTTCTCTCAGAAGTAGTGAGTGGGGCATTTAAAGAAAAAAGAATCAACTTCATCTTGAACCCATTGGGTGAGCTAGAGTGAAGACAAGGTGGTAGTGTCTCTTTCTTTGGAGTACATGGTATTCAAGCATCTCAGTGAGTGGCTTTCACCCTGGTGGGTATAGATAAGCATGTGACTTTGGATCAGGAGCAAAGCTGCCTGATTCACATGAATTAGCCAGTTCATGGGGTGAAGCGATTATTTGCAATGCTCGCCCAAACAAATTGATGAATCCAGGGTGAACAGAATCAATGCACTGGCATTTGCCAAGCACAGATTCAGATCAAAACAGAATAAATTAGTTCCTCTTAGTCAGTTATTGCCTCAAGTGGGCGAGCTGAGGAAAAAGAGGTGTTAAGGTGCACATTGAATGTGAACTACCTTCTGTTTTCAGCTGAAGATGCAGAGCCAAAGACAGGGAATGTAAACAGACAGTGAATATGAAATTGTAGCTCGGTAGGGAAAGGAGTTCTGTGAGCAACTCAATTTCTTCCTCTGAATTGTACCCAGAATAGTGCTGACTCCTATTTGCATAGACTGTTCAGAATGCAGACTTTTAATTCATTGTCAGATAAAATACAAAGACCTGAAGTCTGAGTGACTTTGTGTCTGGAGTTTCCAATCTGGGGTTACAGACTGTCACCATGTAATGACAGCATTATTTGAAGCTAATACTGTAATTAATTTCTTACCACTCTACTCAGCCAATATTAACAATGAACCATACTGTTATCCGGCACACCTTAGCGGAGAGTTCTTGTAGCAAAAGAATCCATAACTGTGTCTGACAGTCTGTCCAACTGGGAGAATTGGATGTCTAGCAAGGGAATATTTCAGGGATGGACATAATATGGTTTATGCTTGCAAGTTGTGCTCAGCCAGAGAGAAAGCTAGTCTCCTGATGTTAATAGTCTGGCTTTTTCCAGTATAGCTGTTCACAAAATAATTTAGAGAGTGAGGCATGCTACAAAGTAATATTGATGTACATTATGAACAAACTCTGTATGTATAAAGAAATGCCAACCTGAAGATGCAATCTTTTGTTGGTGGGGAAATAATAAACTATTTATGATTTTCTTATGACGTTTCACTGACATATGGTGCTTCTAACCCAGTGACAAATTAATTGACTTGGTTTAAAAAGAAATGGATGCAGCTTAACGAAGAAGGACAGGATATGTATCACAAGGCAGCTGGTTCTGCCACTGCTGGCTTATGGAGACAATATACATGGGACAGCTAATGAGTCTCTCTGTTGCATAAGATAGATTCTCTTTATAATAGAATTGCACGCTTTGTCTCTAAATGGGGTTATTATACACACCATTGCACAATGTTTGAAGAGCTTGGTTGGCCCTTGTAGAGGGTTAGGAGAGAAATAAATTGGAAAACAATCGTACTTAAGACCTTCAATCCATCAAACACTCCATATTTATCTAAATTACCAGCATGCTCTCCCAAAATACAAATCTGTATGATACACACAGCTAGAATGTTAATGCTGACCAGCCTTCACTCTGCTTTCATCAGTTAGGTTTTCCATTGTAAACACAGACCAAAATACATGCACGTTGAAGCCTGGTAATGCATTTTAGCCAGTACCCCCCACTCCTTTTCCCTCTGCTCTTCCTAGTTCCACTCTCTTGGTCCCTGAAGTTTCATTTGGGATTCTCTCCACCCACCATGAACACACATGCATCACTTGGCCTGGGTTATTTAACTCTTAGAACTTTTCGACTTTGAATACGCCAACAGTTATAATGGTAATTCACTCTGCTTCTTCAGTTTTCTACACACTTATGGGTTCTCACTGTTCAGTCACTGAGTTATTTCTTTAGAATAAATCCATTTCAATTCCTTTTGCAGCCTTGAAAAAACCCCAGGAAGTGGTGGTAGGAGAAGGCAGGATAAATGGCAGCATCATTCACTCTGTATGTGAAGATTACACACCTATTAGAGGGTGTGGGCAGAGCCCATTCAGCTGGTGTAGGTCCAGAGAGCAGGGAGCTGAGTCAGGCTCTTACCTCTATGTGCTCTAACTTGGCTCTGAACCTGATTTCACCTTCTGGCTCCATTCGTCTACTGATAGTATCATGTAGCCCTTAGGAATTATGCAGCATCATTTCATCCAAATTCTTTCAGCGTTATAACATATCTTGAAGCCCCACAGGAGGTGTCACATGGAAAAAGTGATTCATGAGTATATCATGAGTAGATTTTTGATTTATCACACTTTGGTCTTAAGGATACACCATTCATTCCTGTTGACCTTGGGATGCTCACTTAGGAGACTAGAGAACAATATTTGCTTCTTCCAGCCTTTCTCCTCTGTGTCTCTGTCCTCCCTGCCAAGAGCAGTTGAAAAGTGTTACACCTGGGAAACATTCTAAGGTTCTTGGAGTAAGACTATCTTTTCAGTTTAAGATGCTATTATATCCCAAACCAGATTGCTTCCTCCTTGTCATTGTGGGGTTCTTTTCAAGTCTACCTGTAATTTGGTATAGAGGAAGGGGAGCTGAAACAAATGGACAAAACAGTTTCATGGGCTTCTCCACATATTTATTACCCTCTCCAAATTGAATCTTGAAGCCTTGTCAGAAGTGTTATTTTTCCAATAGGACACACATTAAGTGGCTATAACAAATAAAATCACCTCCTGACATCTTTCCCATTGCTTGCTACATCCATTTACTGGGAAGATTATATTGTAAGGTGTGATGGGAGGTGTTGTTCAACAAAGGAAAATCACCACTTTGTAATTCTATTTGTTCAAGTTTTTTTCTTTTGCGTGGGATTTTGGATTTACTTGTCATTTCTGGAATTATTTTTTAAATGGTGAGTATTATATTTCGATACATGTTTCTCCAGAATTGATTCCATCCAACTAATTCTTTTTTTTTTAATGTTTATTTATTTGTTTATTTTTGAAGGAGAGAGAGATAGGGCATGAGTGGGGGAGGGGCAGAGAGAGAGGGAGACACAGAATCCAAAGCAGGCTCCAGGCTCTGAGCTGTTAGCACAGAGCCCAATGTGGGGCTCAAACTCACAAACTGTGAGATAATGACCTGAGCCAAAGTGGGATGCTTCACTGACTGAGCCACCCAGGTGCCCCACCATCCAACTAATTCTTTTTTTTTTTTTTTAATTTTTTTTTCCAACATTTATTTATTTATTTGGGACAGAGAGAGACAGAGCATGAACGGGGGAGGGGCAGAGAGAGAGGGAGACACAGAATCGGAAACAGGCTCCAGGCTCTGAGCCATCAGCCCAGAGCCTGACGCGGGGCTCGAACTCACGGACCGCGAGATCGTGACCTGGCTGAAGTCGGACGCTTAACCGACTGCGCCACCCAGGCGCCCCTACCGATTTTTTTTTAATGACTCTCATGTTCTCTGTCAAAAACAGATTATTTGATGGCAATGCTAAGAAGACTTACCTCCAGGTAGAAATTAGTTTCCATTTGCCTGGATGTGTCATTTATTGAGAGGGCTTTTACTTATATTTTTTTCCTTTAACACAATTACCTTAGGGAAATAAATATGTACAGAGACAAATGAGTAGACACACTAGTCTTTATCAATGTTTGTTCAAATTATTGCAGTTTAGAGAAATGGGAATCTGGAACTGAGATGCCTAGGAAATAAATCTTTCTTGTATGTAGTATCTTTAGTTCAAGAATCTGAAAACACATTACAAGCAATTAAACTTTAGGGTACAAATGGGAATTCTATATTGTTTGTTGGTTAAATTTAATTACAAAATTATGATTTGCTTTGGATTCCTAGGAAGCCCGTTCTTTCTACAAATGTGCACATCCTAGTTTTCATGGCTTTTTACCTATTCTCTCAAGCCACTTCCAGGGTTCTGTTCTTCCGATGTTATATTGCTTAAAAGACTCAGTTTCCTTACTTCCTCCTTCTGATTTTTTTTCCAGCCTCTGTGACTTTTGCTCCCCAAATGTTCTTGCAACCTCTCTAAGGTCAGTGGTATCATCCTAACAGCCCTCCCCCAAGGCCCTTTTCAGTCCCTCTCAGGTTTCTTCTTTTAGCCCATCTGATATCATTGACCCATCAAATCATGCCTCCCTTTTTAAACGCTGCCATTTCTTGCTTGGGGGACATTTGGTGACTCTCCTTTGTTCCTTTTCTCTGTGTCTTTCTTCCTTACCTCCCCTGATATGCTGGATTTCCCAAAGACCTCAAGTTCCTGGCCACCCCAGAAGCCATCCTTGGTTGGTGGAGCTGCTTTCATGGCTGCAGCCATAACCCACCACCAGTTCCAATTTGCTCTTCAGTTCAAACTCTGGGACCTCATTTTCAACTCCTCTTGTTGATACCCCACTGTATCTCAAGCTCAATATATCCGGACCCCACTGATAATCAGGAGACAATGTGGGGACAATTCCCTCCCTCCTTCCCCACTCCTTCTTTCCTAGCCTCCCTGCCTCCCTCACCATCACCCTCCAGCCCCCAAAGTATCCATGTTAGAAGCCTTGGAGTCTTCTTGGCCCTGCTCCTTCCTTCCTCACTTGTCTGATTTTTCACCAAATCTCACTGATTCTACTTCGGGAATGTCTTCATATCTACTTCCTTTCCAACCTAGTTGCCTTAGGTCCATCTGTTTTCATCTTCTGCTTATCCTGGTACACTGAGCAGTCTCTTCACTTTGTTCTCTGCCTTCCTGCTGGAGCTCTTCCTCTGAAGACAAACCCAGGCATGGCTTATCCTTTCCCAGACCATACAGCCTGGAACGTACCTGAGCCCAGCCTATTCTCTCCACTACTTCCTCCTGTGCACCTACTGAACTAGACTCACTTCTCCCCTGTCCTAACTCTGGACTTTGGCCTAAAAAGCTTTTCTTTTCTCCCTTCGCTTGGGGAAAACTACTACTCATTCTTCAAGCAACAAGTCAAATGACATTTTTGTGAAACCTTCCCCACTCCCTACTTTTACTGGCCACAGCACATGCCCCAATCTTGCATCATTGCCCTTGTCTCTTGGTCATGGGATCATAAGCTTAGGTAGCAGAGACTTTCCCTTCCTCATTTGTCTTATTATTTGTATCCAAATGCTGGGCACATCCTAAGCCCTTGACCAGGGCTGGCTTGATGCTCTCTTGATAGAATGTATGGTGGATGTACTCGGTGGGGCACTCTGAAGTCACCTAGGTGGCCCCACGTTCTCCTGACCGTGCTGGCAAAGGCTCTTTCCCTGTCTTGACGGGGCTGATTCTCTCCCTTATGGGTGTGCTCTCCACCAGGAAAAAGAGAAACTGTATGTGGAACTCAAGCACATCCTGGCACGGCAGCCCGGCCCCGAGGCTGCGGAACAGCTACAGATTTACCGTCACACGCTGCGGGAGAAGACCAAGCAGCTGAAAGTAAGTGGGAGCCTCAGTGCTTTCCTGGCCAGAGGACGGTCACCTGCTGGGGACCCGACAAGCCCTCAGTACAAGGAGCCCAGCTCCCAAATGCCACACTCCACGGAGGTTGGCCTGTTTTTGTTTTTTTTTTCTTTTAGAATTCCAGTCCCAGGAGGAGCAGGGCACATCTCAGAGCTACCCCCCCACCCAGCATGTAGACTAATAGACCTCACAATTCTCTGTTTCCTGAAAGGGGGTGGTGAGCGAGTAAGGAAAGAGCTGGAGAGAGGGTGATGGCGACAGAATGGAAATTCGGGGGATGGGGTGTGTAGGGACCACCTCAAGATGAGGTAGAGGATGTGGTTGGTGGGGAAGAGCAGAGGAAATATTTTAACACCATCATCCACCGAAGCAGACCACTGTGCCAAAGCAGGTTTTTGCAATTCCATTCCACCTGAAATAAATGTACAGAAAGCACGGGCTACTGCCCAGCCCCCAGGGCCCTCCTTCATGACCATCTCTCAAATAAGTTGCTATGAAAGGAAAGTAAAATCATTTTAGAATTCTGTTAGCATAATTTCCCTTCTCGGCGACTTAAGAATGTCAGCTGGGGAGATGGAATGTTTTATTATTACACGTGCTTTTTAAAAAGTTTTCTCAGAAACTGTGTGTTCCCATTATATTTGGAGCTTTACCTCCCAAACAAGTACTTAGATATTCTTGGCACGTCAGGGAAGTCTTATACACACTCATGCACAGAATGTAGCACACACCAGCTGAATTCTGGAACTTACCTGCGTGACAAGGGCGATGATCGTTGCCTTTCTGCCTGGGGTAAAATCGACTACTATAGTGCTAATCCCTTCACAAGTAGCACGTTTTACAAGCACATCCTTCTTCTTTAAAAAGGCAGATGAAACAGAAGTGTAATTAGAACATTAATTTTCAACTTCTCACTCACAGTATTTCACACGAGTATCCCGAGACATAGTTTGAGTTTTGCATGAGGCATAATCTTTTGATCATTTTCACCCTTCTCAACAATTGAGTATTCCAAATAAAATAAAAGCTCATTTTCTCACAGGTCTGTCTTTATGCCACTGTCAGATAGCCACACTTAGCACTGGGTAGCATTATATGACTCACAGGAGCTTTTTGGTATTTTTAACCATTTAACTCAGGAAATCTAGATTTTTTTTTGCTCTGAGGAAATATGACCCCTGGTGGAAGAGGTTCAGAGGTGGTGGTACTGAGCCTGTCTGCTAGTTTGTCCTCATTATCTGGACTCTTTTAGGAAATGCTATTATTCATTGTTTGGAAACAGAACCTTGGTTCCTAATTGCTTAACTATTAGGCAGATTTTCTCCCAACATGAAAGTCTTACTCCTTAGCTCATGATAACATAATCAGAATCATTTTCATAGAGATTAAAGGAAAGAGTTCAGAAGCAGGTAAACACTCAAAGGACAAAGATCCTCCTTTTGTGCAAATTTTTAAAATAGTGAGCAAGAGGAAAAAATAGGTCTAAGTCTGTTGCACGCCCCTTAGAATGGTAACCTTCCTTTCTTCCATTTGATTTCTGTGAGGTGTGCCCCTAGCTTGGGAATGCTTTACATATTCTGGTCAGGTGAGTAAATGCCCACCCTTCCTGCCCAGCCAAGACCAGCAGCATCTATTGAACACCACAGTGGAAGAGGCAGGTAATCAGGGTTCCTATTACACATTCCCTGGACTCTCTTGCGTTCATATCATAGCTCCCTGCTTATCAGGGGAAAGCGTTACTGTGCCTGGAGAAAGAAAGAACCTGTGAAGAGTCCCAAAGAGCACAGTAAAGAGGTGATAGACATTTAGCAGAACAGCAACCTAGGAAAACACAGAAATTGAATGCCTACTTAGTGGTGGTGGTGGCAGGATGATTCCAGAATAATTTTTTACCATAATCCTCAAATGAATCACTGTCCCTAGTGATGACTTCTCTGAATGCTTTTTATTTAAAAAAAAAATTTTTTTTTCAACGTTTTTATTTATTTTTGGGACAGAGAGAGACAGAGCATGAACGGGGGAGGGGCAGAGAGAGAGGGAGACACAGAATCGGAAACAGGCTCCAGGCTCCGAGCCATCAGCCCAGAGCCTGACGCGGGGCTCGAACTCACGGACCGCGAGATCGTGACCTGGCTGAAGTCGGACGCTTAACCGACTGCACCACCCAGGCGCCCCTCTACTCACCATATTCTTGAAACACATTACACCATTCATGTGTGAGCCTCGTTGAATGTGGCCTGATACTTCTTTTAAGCAGAGGTTTTGTTAAGTTTGTCACTGGATTATGACACTTCAGACCTCAGTCGGATTTTTACCTCGGTGCAGATCTTGAGAGCTGGCGGAAGTGCGAGGATTAGCTGTTAGACTTGGGCATGGTTTTGTAACACTAGCCTCAGCGAGGTAAATGGCAGCAGATTAGGAAAAATGTTCAGGAAAGGATATTGTCTCACTGCATATCTTTTGTTAACGCTGCTGTCATTTGTCACATTAGGTTTTGTCTTCGGAGCTGAATATGTACGAATCACAGAGCCAAGAATATAAATATGAAATCGAGAAACTTACCAATGAACTGATGAACTTAAAGAAGAAATACCTAGCTCAGAAACGTAAAGAATACACTCAGAAGTAAGAATTAGTCAAATGTTATTCTAATTTTGTTGTGCCTATTACCTGCTAAGAAAATAATTGGCAGACGGTCATGGAGTCACAGAATCCACTGGTCTAAAGTCGGTCACAGGGTGAACAAATGACATTTTACAGGTCCCCCCCTGGTTTGTGTCAGGGCAAGATGCATGTCTCATTTGATACTGAGGCCTCTCCTTAGGACCCTAACAGGGATCCATTAATATCTGCTCACCGATGGACCGAACACGGAGCAGAGGAAATGTATGTAGTCTTCCCTGCACCCCCCCCCGCCCCCCCACTGCCCCACTGTTCTTATGGTTTGGAGATAATTATGCCATGACAATGTTTGCAAATGAGGTTCACGGCCAGGCTTGTACAAACTAAAAGCATGTCCACACTTAAAACCACAGGTGATTTTGCTAAGGGGTTTAGGCTTGGTAAAGCTGTACTTTTCAATAATGCATTTTGTGCCATGGTAATGATGAGCCCACGAATAACTTTTACCTATGTTTTAGATAATCTAGCTCTGAACCATCTTTATGTCTAATAACTGACTTCATTATCTGCTGGGGGTACTGACGTGAGCTCTTATTTTTCTAGGAGATGATAATGCGATCTCAGGTTAACATTTTGGGTTTCAGGATGCCTGCATGTGGAAGAGTAAATGTTCTTTTCACTTTGTTTTCATCATTTGCCTAATGCTAGGGTGAGAGAGTGGACTTGGATGAATCGATAGATTTGAACCTTGGTTTGGCTGAGTGGCATTACCCAATTCATCTAGTTAATTCTGTAGTACTCACATTGTGGGTTTAAGCCAAGTTTGGTGTTTCATTCACGTGGGCATTGCAGGGACGTGGGGAAAGAGGTACATCCGCCTATGATTCATTAGTGGCAGCTATTTAAAGTAACTGGATGCAAATTGATTTGCCAGTAAAAATTTGCCCTTCTGGTAAATCAGAATATTCCCCTGTTCCACATTCAGATGCCAACTCCTTGGTAGAATAAAATCCTGCTAAAAATTTGAGCTAATTCCTATGGGTCTGTCTTAATGTAGGGTCTAGCAACTACCCGATACAGAATCACTGGTGGGATTTATTAAACATTCAGGTTCCCAGGCCCCATTTCCTGATGTTTGGATTCAGCAGGCTCTGGATGAGCCTTAGAAATGTGCAGTAACATCAGTCCTCAGGTGATGTCCATGCACATCTAAGCTGGAGAAGCACTGATATTAATGATGTGACTCAATGTTGGAGTGGAGACACTGGTTTTATTTTAGGACAGCAAGGTTGAGCTGCTAAGATGTCAACATGGCTAGTTCCTGTGTGAGGCATGCATCCAGCTCAGTGGTCTTCAAGCATTTCTAGTGCACACTCTTATCAGTAAAACACTTTTGAACTCGTAGCACCCCCCCCAATATATGCATATATATTAAATATATATTTATGTTAAGTTTTAAAACAAAATTTTATTTTAGAATAGTTTTATATCTCCAATATATTTTAATTTTTAATGTTTATTTATTTAATTTTGAGAGAGAGGCAGAGAGAGGGGAGACAGAGAATCCAAGCAGGGCTTGGGACCCATGAACTGAGAGAGTATGACCTGAGCTGAAATCCAAGAATTGGACGCTTAGCCAACTGAGCCACGCAGGCACCCCTATTATTTTAATTTTTAAAAAGTGTTTATTTATTTACTTTAGAGAGAGAGAGGAGAGAGAGAGGGAGGGAGAAAGTGTGAGTGAGGGAGGGGCAGAGATAGAGGGAGAGAGAGAATCCCAAGCAGACTCCGCTCTGTCAACACAGAGCCTGACGTGGGGGGACTCCGTCTCATGAACTGTGAGATCATGACCTGAGCTGAAGTCAAGAGTCAGACGCTTAACTGACTGAGCCACCCAGGAGTCCTTCATTTGTATATCACATGCAAAATACTATTATGACATAATATAAATATTAGTAAACTGAAATTTTGTTTTTAATTTTTAAAGACAAAATATGGGCAGAATCTGAAATACCTTCTTAGCACTTCCCAGTGGGTCATCTTACTCATTTTTGAGAGTACATTCATCTATTTTGGAGACCAGCAGTCTAGTATACACAGTTACAAATAGCTCACTTACCTAAACAGTTAGTTATCTTTCTAGAGCTGACCAACTTCCCTACCTTGGTCCTGCAGTTTGGCCTAGTCACCTTTGACCTTATTGATCCCCTTCCACCCATAGTTTTCTGGACACTGACAGTGTGTTGAGCCCATGGAAATGCCATTCTGTTGGCTCAGTCCCTCCCATTGGCACATCTACTAAAATTGCATGGCCCCCAGCCATAGGTCTTTTGTAGGTATTTAATTAAAAATGAACTACAGTTAAATCAAATTAAAAATTCAGTTCCTTAGTTGCACTAGTCACATTTCAACTGCTAAATAGCCACATGGAGGTAGTGGATGCCACATCAGGCTCTAGATAGAGAGTTTTTCCATCATGGTGGAAACTTCTATTGGGTAGCACGGCTGTAGAATCTTTGTCTTTACCTGTCCTCTCCTTTCCCTAAATTGCTCACTTGTAGCCATTCTGCCCTGGTTAGGGTGCCTTTGGCAATTACATTTAGTTGGGGATCCATAAACTGGAAGTAGACAGAGAGAGGGGTTCATAGGAGAAGAGCAAAAGGATTCAAGGGCTGAATGAAAGTTTACTGAGGCAAGAACAAGAGTGCTGAGATGGTGTGGACTGGAAGGGAGAAGGCTGAGGGAGCCATTGTGGTGGTCTGTAAATGCATTACAAAGGCAATATAAAGGAGACATCATTCCCATCAGTCAGCTTAGGAGCAAGCCAGAAGCATTATGCTTAAGTTACTTCAGAGAGGAAAACTTAGGTCATTTAAGGCAAGAGAGGGCTGGAGGAGGTGGTGCTTGCTGCATCTACCGGTAGTCAGGGGGTAGACAAGTTGCCAAGCACTTGAAGGAATCCTCTTAACTGGATCCATTCAAGGCTAAAGCTTTTGTCCTATTTATGGAGGATGGTTGTTTTTTTTTTTTATAATAATGAAATCAATTCTGCTAAGAAACTGCTGGATTGAGTAGCCAATCTTCTTCAGGTTCTTTCCAAATGGAATAATTTAGAATAATCTCTGTGGACGTTCTCCCCACACTTGCTCTTTATAAAATAGCAACTCATGCCACTTTTGCATTTATGCCTTCTTTCATTTTTCTCAAACACCCTTTTCATCATGTTTCCATCCTGACCTGCACCCCCACCCACCTGCCTCTGACTCTCCTGTCCTGGAACCCCAGGCTGGTCTAGAGTTTGTAGAACTAGTCAGATTCTCTCCCAAAAGGTGGAATTCTCTCCTCTGAGGTAAATCACTTCCAGTTGTCAAATCTAATTGGTTTTGGTCTTAGTTATTAGCTTAACTTTTATTTTTAAAAAGGGGTTCCAAAGATGTTTTCTGTAAGACCCCTGAATTCACAATAGGGAATTTGTATAAATTTAAGGTACCTCTGCAGGAAACTTGAGTGTGTGTGTGTATGTGTGTGTGTGTGTGTGTGTGTGTGTGTGTGTGTGTGTGTGTGTGTATTTAAAGGATATCTATGTAGAAGATACATTATAGATTTTAGGGCAGGACTCCCTTTATCTGTTGCCCAATGTACTAATGTACTATCTTATTTATCTTTCTCAGATTTTCTTGTATCTTAAACTATTTCTAATAATAACTTCTACTTGTCTAAAGTTATAGTAAAATTTGTATTTTATAAATGTCCAAGTTTGATGAAGATACCTTACGCGTGTGGTAAATATTTATGTTTCCACTGAAAATTTGAAATAGAAAAGTTGATAAATGATGAATTCGTCATTATAACTGAGCCAAGAGAAAGATTCTTCTGATGAATCTTTGGAACTAAACAGATGTTTTATAAAACAGGAAGATGATTACAAGTCGGAAGTCTCAAGTCCATAATTGAGTTATAATGAGGTCTTATGTCCACATTTAGATCAACATTAGGAGGGCACGTTTAATTGTGTCTTTCCCTAATTTTATGTGTTATCAGCGAACACCTAATTAGATTTAAACAACCACTTTGTCTAAAACTGGAAGCTTTAATCAAAGCAGATTTCAATGGCTAACTCACCCAGGGAACTTAGAGAACACCAAACTTAGAAAGAGGAAAAAAGATGGTAAGGAAGTTAACTTTCACCTCCTCTCTTACAGAAATAAGGACAGAATATCCATGGATAACACCCTCTCAATGGCCAAGCCAACTGGCCCTCGTTTTACTGGGGGTGGATTTCCCCTCTACAGGCCATCCAAAGTGAAGTCCTAACCTGAAGCTCCTGCCTGGGTCCAGTAGAGCAGCTCATGAAATTCTTTTTTGAAACATTTTGGAGGAATCTTTTTCAAATCCCTTGGATCACAAATATTTAGAGAAATCAGTGTTCAAATTCCAGGATGGAAAGAAATGCAAAACCATCATCGTCATGTACATAAAAGAGTGGTGATATTCTTCTTGGTCCACATGGATATTAACAGATTGTAATTATATCATTCAATTAGGCTGACACATTGCATAAAGCAGATCTTTTGTTGATTGATTTGAAATGCACCCTATGTCTAGACACTCTGTATAGATGAAACTTTGGATCTGAATTTCTCTATTATAAACATTGCTGTATAGGTTTTACATTTAAAAAATATTTTTGAAATGCAGTGCATTCTTTTTAATAAGAATCTATTTTAATTATTCCTCATTAACAAGTCATTGCATGAGGTGAGAAAAAAGGACAAACTCTCAAGTATTTAAAAAGTGTTTTGAGAATGATTTCTATGTGGAATTTCTTTTCAGGCCTGGGGTATGAAAATCTATTCCAAAGAGACATACTAATAAATACTTCATCATAAAAAATAAAAAAGAACCTTTGTAGAGATTTTGATCTTTGCTTTGGTAGAGTGTGTAATTAAAGTTTAAAACTACTGTGAGAAATGTTTAACATAGGATTTGATTCAGAGGAACCAAGACTTTAAAATGAGGGGTTTGGGCTGGTATCCTCTGAAGACCTTGCGTTTCTTAGACCTCCTACTTGGAGAACAGAATTATATAGGACCGGGGTCTGTTTGGCTTTCAGGCTGCATGCCAACATTTGGAGTCATTGAATCCATTGTGTTTTCTTTCTGTTGAAGCCTCAATTACTTGGATGTCAGTTCAAAGTCTCCTCATTAAGGGTGCTGATTCAGTAATATTATGTGAGGACATTGTGGTCATCCCCCTCACAAGAACTTGACCTCCGTGATCTTTGAAATTATAGAGGAGTAAGCAGATCAGGGTTAAGCAAGGACATTACAAGTGGATCATTCCATTTGTGCTATGGGACCAAGGTCCCCACTGCAGGGAGCAGGAAACTTAATGACTCCAGGATGCTTGTTCAGATTATACAGAGAGGTGGGATTTTAGAGGGATTGTCTACATGTCCTCAGTTCACCACCAGAAGCAGACCCAAGGCAGTTATGGCCATGAAGTGATTTATCACGAAGTGATCCCAGGAAATCCACTAATAGTGGGGCAGTGGGTCTGAGAAGGGAAGGGAATCAAGCTAGGTGCAATTTGAAGTCAGGTTCCATGGTGGGAGACTGGCTACATTTCACAGGGGGCTCTGGAGACAATGTAAAGAGATCTCAGAGTTGTCCCCTTCAGGGGAAGGCAGCTGAGTATTTATAACCCTTATGCTGTCAGTCTTTGGTCAAGGACTGCTTTGGAAGGGTTCTTCTGCCTGCAGCACAGCAGGGTCCAGCAGCCTGGGGGCAGCCCTGAGACAGAAAGGGCAGTTGCTGACTATCAGCAGTGAAAATGCTAAGGGCTGGGGGTGGGAAGTGGGAGTGGGTGAGGCAGTGCCATCCTCTCTTGCTTTTCCCACAGGGTCCCAGGAGAAAAATGGCAGATGGAAATCACCCTCCACTGTAGACGGTGACTCTATGATGAGGTGTGGTCATCAACTCTTTGTGTACCATATAGGAGTGTGGAGGATGAGAATGTACCCCAGAGAATTTGCCAAGAGCACCTTAGACCTAAAGAATCATGGTGGGACCATTTCCATTTTTAAAATCACTGATGTTATCTTACCTCAGGGCCATATTTTGTTTAGACAAAAGACTTCTGCAGGTAAGGTAAAGCAAGGCAGTTATTACACATGTACAACACTGGAGATTTTCCAGTCCATTCAGGGACTTTTGAAATATATCTATTGTCAACCTCCTACTGAGTCCTTGGGTGGCTATGAGAGGTTCACTTTTTTTTTTATAAAATTTTTTAAATATTTATTTATTTTTGAGAGAGAAAGAACACGAGTGGGGGAGTGGCAGAAAGAGAGGGAGACACAGAATCCAAAGCAGACTCCAAGCTCTGAGCTGTCAGTACAGAGCCTGACGCAGGGCTCGAACTCACAAACCATGAGATCATGACCTGAGCTGAAGTTGGACGCTTAACCAACTGAGCCACCCTGGTGACCCTATGAGAAATTCACTTCCCTAGGGAAAAGGGATCTGTGATTCTTGATGTATCGTATTATGGTATAGATGGGTTCAAGTTCTGGCTCATCATAACAATAATTTGTTTTAAGGATTAAATGAATTAATGCATGGATAAGATTAGAACAATGTCAGGCACATAGTAACTGTTCAGTAAATATCTGCCATTATTATTATTACATGGTGATAACTTATGTTTTGAAATTAATAAGAATTGTCACATGATACTAATAATAACAGATAACACTATAATATTGGGATAAAGTGAGATTTGGTAATGTGATTTATAGTTGAATATCTTGTGGAAATGCCACATTGAGTACCTCATGAAAAGTTCTGTATATATATATATTTTTGTAACTGTGATTTGGGGACAGATCTTTCACCTTCAGAAGTCAGAGCTTCCAGAAGGAAAGACCCTGGTGGCCTCTAGCTGCCATCTTCTTGTTTTTCTCCATGGGGAGGAGAAGGGTGGTCAGCCTCTATGGATGACCGAGGTCCCATGAGCCAAGATGGCGTGTGCTCCAAGAGATGACACAGCAACTCTATAGGCTCCATAGGCTTATGTTCAAATGGAGGAGGAGTAAATTAAGACTTGAAAAGGTGGAAGATGCTGCTGCTGCTTCTCATTTGCTGCACACCCTGACAGCCCAGGGTATTATAAGCCATAACTACTTAGGTGCAGGTATTACCAGCATAGCCACAGTACAAAAATGAGTCATTAAAAACACTGAGATTTGCAAATCATTAAAGATAACTGTGAACTCACAGTGGGCTGAGGTGCTTTTAAAATCACAAATTTGAACTGCATTGTAAAACAACATTAGGAGATTGTACAGTAGCATCATTTTATCCTGGGGTTTTCAGAGTATCAGAAAGGAGTCATGTTGCTAAACCAGCTATTGACTCTCTACTGGGCTGATGGGGGAACTGGTAGGGTTTCTCTGTGGATAGAGAGAGACATGATAAAATGGACTCCCTGGTCATTATTTGCTGATCATAGCATCTCAACGACTGCTCTTATAGACAGGTTTTTATTGTGCTTACCTCTAAAGAAATTGCCCAGAGCAAAGGTTTGTTGCTGTGATAAGCCATAGAGATGGAGGTAGTTATGCTAAGAGAAGGCAGCAGCAACTCTCCAATCATGGGCTGTAATTTTGCTGTAAAAATTTATCCAGGGTTGATAATTATCGTTTGATCTCTTGGCTTGCTCAGCCAGATTCTGAAGGTTGACCTAGGCCAAGATACCCATAGGAAAACACTATATAATGAATTTTGAGCAATGTGGCATTTCAGAGCCTGGGCTATTTGAGGAAAGATACTAGGTCTCTTAGTAAACATAATCAATTATACGGAGATCTGGCTGGAATAGGATCAAAGGGAGGGCATTTTAAAATATTAAAATGGTAAAATAGTTTAAAAATATATGTCACTATTTTCTTTGTGGTGGATAAGAAGTATTTTTATGGCATTATCCAGTTTTAACTCCTAATTCAATGCTGTTTTAGTATACCATTTCTCGTATCTATTATTTAAAAGTTCCATTAGGATTTTGAGACCCATTAGGATTTTATAACAGTGTTAAATGTGGTATCAACAGGGTACCATTTTTCTTTTTTATAAGGAAAGATAGATTTTTCCCCTTTATTTTAAAGTACCTGATTGAAAATATGGGTAGAAAATTAGAAGATACTAATGAGCAAAAAGAAGAAAAGAGCATCAATAATCCCACCATCTATTGATATCTGTTGTTTCCTGGGGCCAATGCTCCGCTCAGGGAGCATCATTTACATGGGTTGGCTGTTGCATTTGTTCATGCCCACCATTTGTTCTGATTGGTTGGTACTTATCATTCCCAACCATTAAATGTTTTGAATATTACCTCTGAAATACTACTATTTTAGGATCTTGAGTGTACCTTTCTGGACTTTTAAAATAAGTTACATAAATATATATTTTGTTTTTAAAACTGAAGATGTAATTGAGATATATAATTTACATATAATAAAAGCATTTAGTTCAAGTGTGAAGTTTAGTGGTTTTGACAAGTGCATATACCCAAACAACTGCTGCCACAATCATCACCTTCCAAGAATGCCCTTGTGTCCCTTCGCAGTCAATATTCACAGCTGCCACCCTGCCTAAGCAACAATGGATCTGTTTTTCATCATTATATATTTGTTATATCTTTCTTAGAGTTTCATATAAATGGAATCATACACTATACACTCTTTTGTACCTGGCTTTTTTTCGTGTGATGTGTTTTTTGAGATTCAGCCATGTTGTTGTGTATATCAATAATTCATTCATTTTTATCATTAATATTCTCTTATATTGATATAATACAATTTGTCCATTGATTCACCTGTTGATGGGAATTCAGATTGTTTCTAGTGTTTAGTTATTATGAACCAAGTTGCTATGAACATTTATGTACAAGTCTTTACATGAAAAAATATTTTCATTTGCCTTGGGTAAATGTTGAGGAATGAAATTGCTGGATCAAAAGTAAGTGTACATTTAACATGATAAGAAACTGCTGAACTGTTTTCCTAACTTGATTGGATCATTTTACATCCCTACTAATATTGTGTATCAACTGTAATTACTCTAATCCTTGTCAATATTCAGTATTGTCAGTAGTTTTGAGCCATTCTTTTGGATATGTAGTGATATCTTATTGCGGTTTAAATTTGTATTTCCTGATAATAATATTAAGCATTTTTCATGTGCTTTTGGTCATTCGTATGTGATGTATCTTCAATCATTTATTCACTTTTTATCATATTAGATTGTAGAAGTTTTTTGTATATTCTGGATACAAAACCTTATTCAGATATATGAATTATTAATATTTTCACTCAGCTTGTGACTTATTTTTCCACCTTCTTAACGGTGTATCTTGAGGAGCAGACATTTAAAATTTAATAAGATCCAACTTATTTTTATTTTCTTATGTGGTTTGTACTTTTCTTGTCCTAAGTAATTTGTGCCTATTCCAAGATAGTAATGATTTTTTTAATCTGTTTTCCTCTAGAAGTTTTAGCTTTTATGTTTATATTTATAATCCATTTATAGTTAATTTTATGTATGGTGTGAGGTTAGAGTAGAAGTTCATCTTTCTTCCATATGGATATCCAGTTGGTCAGTACCATTTACTGAAAAGACTGTCATTTTCCCATTGAAGTGCCTTGGCATACTTGTAGAAAACCAATTGACTATTCAACTAGTTCTATTTATGAACTCTCTGTTCTGTTCTGTAGTTCCATATCTATTTCTCTTGGTAACAATAGCTTTATAGTAAGTCTTAAAATTAGATGGTATAAAATCTTCAACTTTTTTCTTCTGTAGGATTATTTTTATTATTCTAGATCTTTTGCATATCTATATACAGCTTAGAATCAGCTTGTCAATTTCTACAACAAAGCCTGCTGGGAATTTGGTTGGAATTGCCCTGAATCTATAGATTGATTTGGGGAGAATTGTCATTTTAACAATATTCAGGCTTAATCCATGAATATAGTATATGTTCTCATTTATTTAGTTTTAATTTTCTTAATTTTTTCTTTAATTTTCTTTAATTTTTTGAAAGAGACAGAACTTAAGTGGGGGAGGGGCAGAGAGAGAGGGAGACAGAAATTTGAAGCAGACTCCCGGCTCCGAGCTGTCAACACAGAGAACACACGATCATGATCTGCGCCAAAGTTGGATGCCCAACCGACTGAGCCACCCAGGTGCCCCTATGTAGATAGTTTTAAGTTTCTTTAAAAATAGATATTGCACATATTTTGTTAAATTTATGTCTAAGTGTTTTGATTTTCTGATGCTACTATAAATGGTATTTTAGTTTTTACTTTCCATTTGTCATTGATATGTAGATGCAACTGATTTTTCTGTAATTGTTTACATTCTAAGATGTTACTAAATTAATTTTTTTTATATATGACATTTATTGTCAAATTGTTTTCCATACAACACCCAGTGCTCATCCCAAAAGGTGCCCTCCTCAATACCCATCACCCACCCTCTCCTCCCTCCCACCCCCCATCAACACTTATTTTGTTCTCAGTTCTCAACAGTCTCTTATGCTTTGGCTCTCTCCCACTCTAACCTCTTTTTTTTTTTTTTCCTTCCCCTCCCCCATGGGTTCCTGTTAAGTTTCTCAGGATCCACATAAGAGTGAAACCATATGGTATCTGTCTTTCTCTGTATGGCTTATTTCACTTAGCATCACACTCTCCAGTTCCATCCACGTTGCTACAAAAGGCCATATTTCATTTTTTCTCATTGCCACATAGTATTCCATAGTGTATATAAACCACAATTTCTTTATCCATTCATCAGTTGATGGACATTTAGGCTCTTTCCATAATTTGGCTATTGTTGAGAGTGCTGCTATGAACATGGGGGTACAAGTGCCCCTATGCATCAGTACTCCTGTGTCCCTTGGATAAATTCCTAGCAGTGCTATTGCTGGGTCATAGGGTAGGTCTATTTTTAATTTTCTGAGGAACTTCCACACTGCTTTCCAGAGCGGCTGCACCAATTTGCATTCCCACCAACAGTGCAAGAGGGTTCCCGTTTCTCCACATCCTCTCCAGCATCTATAGTCTCCTGATTTGTTCATTTTGGCCACTCGGACTGGCGTGAGGTGATACCTGAGTGTGGTTTTGATTTGTATTTCCCTGATAAGGAGCGATGCTGAACATCTTTTCATGTGCCTGTTGGCCATCCGGATGTCTTCTTTAGAGAAGTGTCTATTCATGTTTTCTGCCCATTTCTTCACTGGGTTATTTGCTTTTCGGGTGTGGAGTTTGGTGAGCTCTTTATAGATTTTGGATACTAGCCCTTTGTCCGATATGTCATTTGCAAATATCTTTTCCCATTCCGTTGGTTGCCTTTTAGTTTTGTTGGTTGTTTCCTTTGCTGTGCAGAAGCTTTTTATCTTCATAAGGTCCCAGTAATTCACTTTTGCTTTTAATTCCCTTGCCTTGGGGGATGTGTCGAGTAAGATTGCTACGGCTGAGGTCAGAGAGGTCTTTTCCTGCTTTCTCCTCTAGGGTTTTGATGGTTTCCTGTCTCACATTCAGGTCCTTTATCCATTTTGAGTTTATTTTTGTGAATGGTGTGAGAAAGTGGTCTAGTTTCAACCTTCTGCATGTTGCTGTCCAGTTCTCCCAGCACCATTTGTTAAAGAGACTGTCTTTTTTCCATTGGATGTTCTTTCCTGCTTTGTCAAAGATGAGTTGGCCATACGTTTGTGGGTCTAGTTCTGGGGTTTCTATTCTATTCCATTGGTCTATGTGTCTGTTTTTGTGCCAATACCATGCTGTCTTGATGATGACAGCTTTGTAGTAGAGGCTAAAGTCTGGGATTGTGATGCCTCCTGCTTTGGTCTTCTTCTTCAAAATTACTTTGGCTATTCGGGGCCTTTTGTGGTTCCATATGAATTTTAGGATTGCTTGTTCTAGTTTGGAGAAGAATGCTGGTGCAATTTTGATTGGGATTGCATTGAATGTGTAGATAGCTTTGAGTAGTATTGACATTTTGACAATATTTATTCTTCCAATCCATGAGCAGGGAATGTCTTTCCATTTCTTTAAATCTTCTTCAATTACCTTCATAAGCTTTCTATAGTTTTCAGCATACAGATCCTTTACATCTTTGGTTAGATTTATTCCTAGGTATTTTATGCTTCTTGGTGCAATTGTGAATGGGATCAGTTTCTTTATTTGTCTTTCTGTTGCTTCATTGTTAGTGTATAAGAATGCAACTGATTTCTGTACATTGATTTTGTATCCTGCAACTTTGCTGAATTCATGGATCAGTTCTAGCAGACTTTTGGTGGAGTCTATCGGATTTTCCATGTATAATATCATGTCATCTGCAAAAAGCGAAAGCTCGACTTCATCTTTGCCAATTTTGATGCCTTTGATTTCCTTTTGTTGTCTGATTGCTGATGCTAGAACTTCCAGCACTATGTTAAACAACAGCGGTGAGAGTGGGCATCCCTGTCGTGTTCCTGATCTCAGGGAAAAAGCTCTCAGTTTTTCCCCGTTGAGGATGATGTTAGCTGTGGGCTTTTCATAAATGGCTTTTATGATCTTTAAGTATGTTCCTTCTATCCCGACTTTCTCAAGGGTTTTTATTAAGAAAGGGTGCTGGATTTTGTCAAAGGCCTTTTCTGCATCGATTGACAGGATCATATGGTTTTTCTCTTTTTTTTTTGTTAATGTGATGTATCACGTTGATTGATTTGCGAATGTTGAACCAGCCCTGCATCCCAGGAATGAATCCCACTTGATCATGGTGAATAATTCTTTTTATATGCCGTTGAATTCGATTTGCTAGTATCTTATTGAGAATTTTTGCATCCATATTCATCAGGGATATTGGCCTGTAGTTCTCTTTTTTTACTGGGTCTCTGTCTGGTTTAGGAATCAAAGTAATACTGGCTTCATAGAATGAGTCTGGAAGTTTTCCTTCCCTTTCTATTTCTTGGAATAGCTTGAGAAGGATAGGTATTATCTCTGCTTTAAACGTCTGGTAGAACTCCCCTGGGAAGCCATCTGGTCCTGGACTCTTATTTGTTGGGAGATTTTTGATAACTGATTCAATTTCTTCGCTGGTTATGGGTCTGTTCAAGCTTTCTATTTCCTCCTGATTGAGTTTTGGAAGAGTGTGGGTGTTCAGGAATTTGTCCATTTCTTCCAGGTTGTCCAATTTGTTGGCATATAATTTTCATAGTATTCCCTGATAATTGTTTGTATCTCTGAGGGATTGGTTGTAATAATTCCATTTTCATTCATGATTTTATCTATTTGGGTCATCTCCCGTTTCTTTTTGAGAAGCCTGCTTAGAGGTTTGTCAATTTTGTTTATTTTTTCAAAAAACCAACTCTTGGTTTCGTTGATCTGCTCTACAGTTTTTTTAGATTCTATATTGTTTATTTCTGCTCTGATCTTTATTATTTCTCTTCTTCTGCTGGGTTTAGGCTGCCTTTGCTGTTCTGCTTCTATTTCCTTTAGGTGTGCTGTTAGATTTTGTATTTGGGATTTTTCTTGTTTCTTGAGATAGGCCTGGATTGCAATGTATTTTCCTCTCAGGACTGCCTTCGCTGCGTCCCAAAGCGTTTGGATTGTTGTATTTTCATTTTCGTTTGTTTCCATATATTTTTTAATTTCTTCTCGAATTGCCTGGTTGACCCACTCATTTGTTAGTAGGGTGTTCTTTAACCTCCATGCTTTTGGAGGTTTTCCAGACTTTTTTCTGTGGTTGATTTCAAGCTTCATAGCATTGTGGTCTGAAAGTATGCATGGTATGATTTCAATTCTTGTAAACTTATGAAGGGCTGTTTTGTGACCCAGTATATGATCTATCTTGGAGAATGTTCCATGTGCACTCGAGAAGAAAGTATATTCTGTTGCTTTGGGATGCAGAGTTCTAAATATATCTGTCAAGTCCATCTGATCCAATGTCTCATTCAGGGCCCTTGTTTCTTTATTGACCGTGTGTCTAGATGATCTATCCATTTCTGTAAGTGGGGTGTTAAAGTCCCCTGCAATTACCACATTCTTATCAATAAGGTTGCTTATGTTTATGAGTAATTGTTTTATATATTTGGGCGCTCCGGTATTCGGCGCATAGACATTTATAATTGTTAGCTCTTCCTGATGGATAGACCCTGTCACTATTATACAATGTCCTTCTTCATCTCTTGTTACAGCCTTTAATTTAAAGTCTAGTTTGTCTGATAGAAGTATGGCTACTCCAGCTTTCTTTTGGCTTCCAGTAGCATGATAAATAGTTCTCCATCCCCTCACTCTCAATCTAAAGGTGTCCTCAGGTCTAAAATGAGTCTCTTGTAGACAGCAAATAGATGGGTCTTGTTTTTTTATCCATTCTGATACCCTATGTCTTTTGGTTGGCGCATTTAATCCATTTACATTCAGTGTTATTATAGAAAGATATGGGTTTAGAGTCATTGTGATGTCTGTATGTTTTATGCTTGTAGTGATGTCTCTGGTACTTTGTCTCACAGGGTCCCCCTTAGGATCTCTTGTAGGGCTGGTTTAGTGGTGACAAATTCCTTCAGTTTTTGTTTGTTTGGGAAGACCTTTATCTCTCCTTCTATTCTAAATGACAGACTTGCTGGATAAAGGATTCTCGGCGGCATATTTTTTCTGTCTAGCACCCTGAAAATCTCGTGCCAATTCTTTCTGGCCTGCCAAGTGTCAAAAGAGAGATCAGTCACGAGTCTTATAGGTCTCCCTTTATATGTGAGGGCACATTTACCCCTTGCTGCTTTCAGAATTTTCTCTTTATCCTTGTATTTTGCCAGTTTCACTATGATATGTCGTGCAGAAGATCGATTCAAGTGACGTCTGAAGGGAGTTCTCTGTGCCTCTTGGATTTCAATGCCTTTTTCCTTCCCTAGTTCAGGGAAGTTCTCAGCTATTATTTCTTCAAGTACCCCTTCAGCACCTTTCCCTCTCTCTTCCTCCTCTGGGATACCAATTATGCGTATATTATTTCTTTTTAGTGTATCACTTAGTTCTCTAATTTTCCCCTCATACTCCTGGATTTTTTTATCTCTCTTTTTCTCAGCTTCCTCTTTTTCCATAACTTTATCTTCTAGTTCACCTCTTCTCTCCTCTGCCTCTTCAATCCGAGCCGTGGTGGTTTCCATTTTGTTATGCATTTCGTTTAAAGCGTTTTTCAGCTCCTCGTGACTGTTCCTTAGTCCCTTGATCTCTGTAGCAAGAGATTCTCTGCTGTCAGCTATACTGTTTTCAAGCCCAGCGATTAATTTTATGACTATTATTCTAAATTCACTTTCTGTTATATTATTTAAATCCTTTTTGATCAGCTCATTAGCTGTTGTTATTTCCTGGAGATTCTTCTGAGGGGAATTCTTCCGCTTGGTCATTTTGGATAGTCCCTGGCATGGTGAGGACCTGCAGGGCACTTCCCCTGTGCTGTGGTATATAACTGGAGTTGGTGGGCGGAGCCGCAGTCAGACCTGATGTCTGCCCCCAGCCCACCGCTGGGGCCACAGTCAGACTGGTGCGTGCCTTCTCTTCCCCTCTCCTAGGGGCGGGATTCACTGTGGGGTGGCCTGTCTGGGCTACTTGCACACTGCCAGGCTTGTGATGCTGGGGATCTGGCGTCTTAGCTGGGGTGGGTAGGCAAGGTGCACGGGGGCAGGAGGGGCAGGCTTAGCTCACTTCTCCTTAGGTGATCCACTTCAGGAGGGGCCCTGTGGCAGCAGGAGGGAGTCAGATCCGCTGCCGGAGGTTTGGCTCTGCAGAAGCGCAGAGTTGGGTGTTTGCGCGGAGCGAGCAAGTTCCCTGGCAGGAACTGGTTCTCTTTGGGATTTTGGCTGGGGGATGGGCGGGGGAGATGGCGCTGGTGAGCGCCTTTGTTCCCCACCAAACTGAGCTCTGTCGTCCGGGGGCTCAGCAGCTCTCCTTCCCTTTGTCCTCCAGCCTTCCCGCTTTCTGAGCAGAGCTGTTAACTTATGACCTCCCAGACACTAAGTCGCGCTTGCTGTCGGAACACAGTCCGTCAGGCCCCTCTGCTTTTTGCAAGCCAGACTCGGGGGCTCTGCTTGGCCGGTGAGCCGCCCCTCTGCCCGGGCTCCCTCCCGCCAGTCCGTGGAGCGCGCACCGCCTCGCCGCCTTTCCTACCCTCTTCTGTGGGCCTCTCGTCTGCGCTTGGCTCCGGCGACTCCGTTCTGCTAATCCTCTGGTGGTTTTCTGGGTTATTTAGGCAGGTGTAGGTGGAATCTAAGTGATCAGCACGACGCGTGGTGAGCCCAGCGTCCTCCTACGCCGCCATCTTCCCTCTCCCATCAATTATTATTATTTTAAATTAGGCTTTACACACAGTGCAGACAGAGCACACAACCTGAACTCACAACCCTGAGATCAAGACCTGAGCTGAGATCAAGAGTCAGACATTTAACCAACTGAGCCACTTAGGCACCCCTGGTTTGTATTATTTTTTATTAGAAGACTGCAAATATTCTTATCTTTGTTCCCCTGAATGTAGTATGTCTTTTGCTTTATAAAATTTATCTTTATAATTGATTTGATTATAATGTGCTTTTTTGTGGTTTTCTTTATGTTTATCCTGCTTGTGGGGTATTGAGATTGTTGGATCTTGGTTATATTTTTCATAAAATTAGGAAAAAATTTAGCCATTATTTCTTAGACTTTTTTTGTGCACACTCTTTTTCTGGGATTGCTATTTTTAAAAAATATTTATTTTTGAGAGAGAGAGAGAGCATGCATGAAAATGGGGGTAGGGGCAGAGAGAGAGGGAGATAGAGGATCCAAAGTGGGCTCTGTGCTGACAGCAGAGAGCCCAATGTGGGGTTTGAACTCACAAACCTTGAGATCATGACCTGAGCTGAAGTTGGACACTTAACCGAGTGAGCCACCCAGGCATCCAGATTACTATTATTTTTATGTTGGACAGTTTGATAGTGTTGAGTAGGCATTACATTTTCTATTTTTCCTCCTTTTTTGGTTATTCACTTTGGGTACTTTCTTTTGCAATGTCTTAAGGTTTTACTAATATTACTTATTATTTAAATTAAATATTACTTAATATTTCCTTGTGCAGTGCTAACTATGTTTAAACCACATTTACTAAATTTCTTATCTTAAATATTGTATATTTCAGCTTTAGCAGTTTCATTTGGTTATTTTTATATCTTCCCTCTCCTTTATTTTCATGCTTCCTTTACAAATATGAACATATTTACCATGGATATTTTTAAATTCCTATCTACTGTAATTTGTGGCTATTTATTTTTTTAACTTTATCTATTATTTTGAGAGAGAGAGGGAGAGAGCATGAGCAGGGAAGGGCAGAGAGAGAGGGAGAGAGAGAGAATCCCAAGCAGGCTCCATGTTTAGTGTGAAGCCTGACATGGGGCTTGATCCCACACCGCAAGATCATGACCAGAGTTGAAATCAAGAGTCAGACGCTCAACCAGCTGAGCCACCCACGCTCCCCTGTAGCTATTTCTATTGACTAAATTTCCTTCTGGTTTGGGTCACATTTACCTGCATCTTTGCATATATGGTATATATTTTTTAATTAGATGCTAAATATTGTGCATATTTCAACATTGAGTGTCTAGAGTTTGTTGTCCTCCTTTTGCTAGATAAATTGCTTGTGGATTACCTTAGATAGTTTTTCAAACAATTTTTTATTCTGACTTATTTTTAGACTTACAGAAAAGTCGGAGAATAGTGCAAAGAATTCATTGATATCACTCACCTAGATTATCCAATTTTTACCATTTTATTTGCTTTATTCATTTATCTATTAATTTTTTTCTGAACCAATGTCTCTTTATTCCTAAATATGTCAGAGTGTATTTCCTAAAGATGAAGAACTCTGTTAAATAACTCTAATAAAAATGAACCTCAAAAAATTAACACTGATATAACACTACTTTCTAATCTCTAGACTTTATGAAGATTTTACAAGTTGTCCCATTTATGTTCTTTATAGCAAATGAAAATTCAATACCACATCTCTTTAAATTACTTTTATATAGAAGAGATCTTTAGTCTTTCTTTGTATTTCATGGCACTGAAGGTTATTTTCAAACTCAAATTTCATTTTTTTTTAGTGTTTTCTTATGGCTATTTATGTTATACACTTTTGACCAGAATATCACAGAAGTGATGTTGAGTTCTTCTCAATGCATCATATCAGGAGGCAGATGGTTGGTCTCATTACTGATCATGTTAAGTTTGACAGTTTGTTTAAGATGCCATCACCATATTTCTCCACTGTAAATTTAATTTGCAGCTCTGTGACTAATATCTAGCAGGTAAATTTGAGACTGTGTTAGTATTCTATTCCTCCTTATTGGTACCCACTAGTTTTAGCACCAGTGATGATTCTTTCCTTAATCAACAGCAATTATAACATTTTGCCAAATGGTGATATTTTCTCATTCCTTCTCCACTTATTAGCTTGCTTTTTACTGGTAGGAAGAATGTTTCCTTCCTTTCTTCTTCCCTTCCCTTCCCTTCTCTTCCCTTTCCTTCCTTCCGTCCTTCCTTCCTTCCTTCCTTCCTTCCTTCCTTCCTTCCTTCCTGTATTTAGATTTTCTAAACTATTTATACAAACAATATGATTGTAATAAACACGAGAATTTTTTAAAGGAACAAAAGCTTTCATAATATGAGTCCTTTGGAAAATCAACTATTTCCATTAAGATTTCTCATTTAATGAAACAATGACAAATGAAAGAATATTCAGTCAACAGTATGTTTTGAGTTTCTACTGTATACAACTTATTGTACTAAGTGCTTTAGGAAATGTAAAACTGTCCTTGTGAATTTTAGAACTTTTGAGTTTTCTCCTCTTCACTTCCAAATTCCTTTACATCCTGCTCCCCAGACCACTTATTCTTTTATTCTATCAAGCAAGAGAGTATGCCTCTACTTTTTCTTTAAGGCTGATTCCTCCATTTTTTCCCACAACCTTGTACGCTTTTACGTCTTGTGGAATCTTGTAAGTAGACGAGATGGCATAGTGGTTAAAACCACACAGGTTTTGGAACCAGACAGATTTTTTAATTTGAATCCATATTCTTCCAAGTATAGCTTTTTGATCACAGGCAGGTTATGTAGCCTCCCCAGGCTTCAGACTCTCATTTGCAAAATGGGGATAATAACCCATCTCAGAATTGTTATGAGGATTACAGAAAACCACATGTGATATTTCCATAGTGCCTGGCACATAGTAAGTGTTCAATAAATGTCAGCTTTAATTATTATAATCTAAAAATTATCTCCTTGCTATTAATAATGGCCTAGAAAGTTTTAAAATATTGTTCTATGTGGTCAGGTGAATGGATAATAAACATCGTGAAAACTGCTTAACTGCTGTCTGAATGGGTATGGTCAAGAATCCTCCCTGGATTTTGAAGTCTTCTATTATGTTCTTTAAATAGGCATTAGAAGACTGAATGGCTATAAAAGTATATTGTGCCAATTCTGTCTCTTTCATTTAAGTGATTAGTCTTTCTCACACTTAATCTGAGACAGAATGCCAGGAAGTCTTTCCTCTAGTTCCATAATAACACTGTTCTTTTCTAGTTAAACAAAGACAATTTCTTTTTCTCCTTCCCATTGTGATGATGCATGGGAACTTATTACAATACAATAATTGTAATAGCTGCCATCACAAAGGCTTTTAATAACTCAGGCCACACCCCAGAGTGTGGCCTTAATAATGCTCAGGCCACACCCCAGAGTCTTTGGGAGAGGAACCCATATTCTCAAACCTGGTTGCACATGGGAATCACTTGGGGAACTTACAGAAATACTTCTATCTGGATGCTTCTCCAGAGACTCTGATTTCACTGGCTCAGGTGTAATGTGGACATAGAATTTTTTAAAGCTCCAAGGTGGTTCTGATGCACAGCCAGACTTGAGAACAGCTGATTTACACATAGTATCTCCTCCCTGAGGGAAGCCTGTCTTCAGATTCATGCAGCCTCTCTCATGAAAGAAGAAGCAGCCTGCTGGAATGTGGCACTTGATTTCAGAGGCAAGGCTTGAACTGGCAAGTTTGACTAATCCTATCATGCCCCACATTATGACATTGAGGTTTTCCTCCATCTCTGATGAAAGCACAAGCTCCTGGCCATCCCATTCTCATACTGCTCAAGTGACCCAATCCCCTATCCCTTCTCTCCTTTATTGTGCCCTCTAAACTCTGACCTATGATCTGCAAGCTTCCTACATCCTTAATCTTTTATTCTGAATGGAAATTCCCTTCTTCTTTCCCTTGTCCTGGCTCACCCTTGCCTCCTTTGCAACCCTCTTAAGTAGAGACAATTTTCTTAAATCTCACGGAAGTCTGTGCTCTTCAGACTAAGGATATGGAGTAGGTGTCATATTTGCTCTGCATTTCTACTTTAATTCCGATTTTTTTCTCCTTAAAAATATCAGACTGTTTGAAGTTGGGCCATCATACTATATTACCCACCAACCCTTCAAATTCCATTCTCTACCTGTCCACCTTCTAGGCACTCTCCTTGTGCCCCAAAGGCCTTTGACTCAAGTCTCATTGTGTGGTATTTTAGTGCCTACTCCTCTCATTGGTTCTGGTGACTTCCATAACCATGTGCATGATCCACACAGTGCCCTGGGCTCTCAGTTCCTTGAGTTCCTCACTTCCAGCAACTTTCCCTCCCTTCCACCTTGGGTCACTATCCAATTATTTTATTTTATTTTAATTATTTTTAAAAAAGATTTTATTTATTTTTTTTATTTTATTTTCTGGGCAGAGAGTGAGAGCACATGCAAGAGGGGGAGGGGTGGAGAGGGAAAGAGAGAATTTTAAGCAGGCTCCACGCCTAGGGTGACTTGATCTCACGACTGTGAGATTGTAACCTGAGCCGAAATCAAGAGTTGGACGCTTAACCAACTGAACCACCCTGGCACCCCTTGAAATCTTGATTTTAAATATTCTGTTCCCTGACAGCAGCTTCTTATTCTTCTTGATAATATGCTTTAGAATAGCCAATACAACAGTTTTCCAACATCACTGAACCCTTTCAAACTTAGACTCTACTGCTTTGTCACTATTCATCTCTTTTCTTCCTTTCCCTCCATATGTGTCTTAGATTTTATGGCCCACAGTTACCATTGTTTCCTTGCAAACACTTTCAGATCCCTTGACCCTCTCTCTCTGCTGCAATGGATTGGCAAGTATCCTAATGCAAGTGTCCACCCCCTGCCTCTTTTACCATCCATCCTCACCCTTTACCTTCTTACTTTAAACTCACGGATTGCTTCATACTTAAGTGAGACCATAGAATCTATGATCTTTCCACCAACAAACCTAGACATCTGCTTGGAGTTTTGCCTGTCTTCAAATCTCTCCTATTAAGAGGTGAGAAGTGTTTCCACTTTACCCAAGGCCAATCTCTCTTCTTGTGCTCTGGATCACATCTCCTTACTACCTCAAGGACTTGCTGTTTCAGGAAGTTTTATTACCTCTCTCCTGCATCATAGGTCTGTCCTACTCTGTAGGGTCATTCTTAATAACTTATGTTTACCAGCATGGCTCACCACAGAGGTGAAGTGCCCTTCTAATTCCTTCATACCAGCTGGTACATGATAGCCACAGGGCATCACAGGTAATGTTCATCTTTATCATTTGGTTACGGTAGTGTTTGCCAGGCTTTTCTGCTGTAAAATTACTATTTTTCCCTTTCCACACTCTGTACTTTGGAAGAGAGTCACTAATTGTAATGCAACCTCAACCTGTGAAGGGATTGGTAATAATTAAGTTCCACTAAGAAAGATACATTTATCCTAGGAAATTGAGGCACAGGGAGGTTAAATGAATGTCCTAAGGTCACACATGGATGGATGATGAATAATGTTGGCTAATTATTTAAATAACTTGCAGCCATCCAACCTGTACTTATGCAGACAGACTTGCATGAGGGATTAGTTCGGTTGAAAGGGTTTAAAAAAACCCAAAAACCTCCAGGTAATTGCAAATGAATGCACTCAGCGAGACACTTAATCATTTTTGCAGGCCAATGTGTACAACAAAAATAAAAAGAGATACCAAACATTTGCTATTATCATCTGTGCCTCCATACCTCTAATTCAGAGAGGAGAACGTTTTAGAGAAGTGATCGCAACTTGTGTTCTGTGGTTTGGATCCAGCTTGCATATGTGTTTTATTTGACCTGCATGGTATTTAAAATTACTTTCTCTGAGGGCACCTGGGTGGCTCGGTTGGTTAAGCGTCTAACTCTTGATTTCGGCTCAGGTCACCATCTCGTGGTTTGGGAGTTTGAGCCCTGCATTGGACTCTACATTGAGAGTGTAGAGCCTGCTTCAGATTCATTCTCTTTCTCTCTCTCTCTCCCTCCCTGCCTCTGTCAAAAAAATGATTTTCTTTCTTGGTTGTCAATTTACAAACATTGGGAAAACTGGGAAGTTTCCCACACAAATAAAGATCTCAAACTTCTCTTGGAAATTTGAAAGATATGGCAGCAATGTATCTTCATTTACTTATGACAGGGGTCCCTGTGGTGCCAAGCCACTGCCGGTCCTCTTGAATGATTCTCTCCAAGGGTCCCATGTAGCTATCTGGAGTGACTGGCTTTTGCAGCTGTCTGAGCCCAACACTCATGCTAAGAGAGACCAAATCATAGTTTCCAGTTGAGTGAAGGGTTACCAAGATAGAAGAGGACTTGACATATTCTGCAGAGCTCCTGAGAGGGGAACCAGAATCAACCACCCAAGCTGTAGGAGACAGCCTCCAGTTTCCTGCTTATGGCAGGATGGTCTGCAGATGTTTGCAGTCTGGCAAAGCAGCAGGTTTCCCCAAACATGCTGACTTTCTTTTCACCAGAAGTGTTTAAGCAAAGGGGAGAGGATCATGACTCAGGACTATAGAAGACAGGATTTGTGCACTGGAGAAAGTTTGGGACAGGCACACTGAAAGAAGCACTCACAACGGAAATATTATGCAGCCCTGTTTTCCTGAAGAATTAATAAACTTGATGGAATGGCAGTTCTACTCATGAAGAAGTATTGTACCTTGTAACTGATTATACAGGGCAGACTGCATTAATGCTCCCAATTATAAGACAAATGGGGTCACCTGCCTGGCTCAGTCAGTAGAGCACGTGACTCTTGATCTCAGGTCATGAATTCAAGCCCCACATTGAGCATAGAGCTTACTTTAAAAAATATGGGAAGCAAAGGCTACAGTGAGCTGACTCAAGTGTCTGAGCTACAGGGGATGGTGAGCAGGACAGAGATGTAGGGAGAAAATTGGGCAGTGGTACAAGGTGAAGGGACTGGCAGAAGTTTGTGTTTTGTTGTACATGGAGAAAGAGGGTTGAGGATGTGATGGAATGATCTAGTTAAAGAAGCAGCATGCTTATCGCTAGGCAAACTGCATGCTGGATTTTATTTTCTGATTGAACAGCTTTGGCTTTCTTGAAATAAAGGGAAAGCCAGATGTAGTATAAATAATTTGTACAACCTCTTCTAAACACAGCCTGCCAAAGATAGTGTTTCAGTCTTTTTTTGTTGTAAGGTCTTATGCAGACTGATGGCAGAGTGGGTTTTGGTTTAGGTGGCTAAATACTGGGGTGCTCACTATCCAGTTTGTTACCATTAGAGATCATTCCAGCTTTGCCTTGAGTTCTAGTCGCTTATATCTATGTTGTTCCAGAAAGTTATGTGGTTTGTTATAAGGCTTTGTATGTTTACAGATGTGAAGATTTGCCTGAGGAAGCATTTTGCCTCTGCGACTCTTTTCATCTATAAAGAAATCACTCAGAAATTAATTTCGGGCATGGTGTTACCAAATCAAGACAAGCGGAGCATACCTATCTATCAGGTGGGCTTGTTACCCTAACAGTGATATAGACATTCATCTCCTTGGCATCAGTAGTGTTTGAGATGGGAAAGAAATGCTTGTGGCAGCTAATTATACCTCCCTGTATTAATTACCATGTTAAGTGACAGTTTTGTTCACACATTGTTGTTTTGCTAAGGAAAAAGGAAAAGGACAATTCTGTGCCATTCTCCGAAGATTTAGAACAGGAATCTTGGCCCTCGTTCTTAACAGAATTCAGGTCGAAATAAGGAAAGAGAGAACTATTCCACTTGTGCTTGGTGGCTTAATAGGAAAAAAAATTAATGACTTTCATCTTATTTTGGCTCAGACGCCTACCTGAGATATGATTTGAAATGAGTTTCCTATTCCTGACTCCCCTTGTTGAAGACCTGGGGATTTATCAATACCTCACAACAACAAAGAACATTGCTCAGTACAATTTGACACAGATGCTGCTTCCTGCTCCACGGAGCCACCACACATCTTCTTAACTTCTATAGATTTAAGCAGGATTTATACTTCATGAACCCAAGTGTGTATCCAAATCCTGTTGTTATTATAAAGAACAACAACAAAACAGCCATACTCTGAATAGCCAGTCTTGTTTTCTATAAACCTCTAAAGAAAGATTTGTACTCTCCCCAGTCTTAGCTTTAGAAGAAATAAACCCAGTCTGGACGGCACCCCTCCCAGAAAGCAGTATCTGAGAACAGACCCTCGGGCCCTGTAACTTTGCAGGCACTAATAGCAAGGACTCAGCAAAGTAGCTAAAGTGAATTTGTCACTAGTTCTTCTCCTTCTTTTTTTTTAAAGTAGGCAGCAACTTATGTTTATGTTTGTCTTTCTGGAACATTGGCATGTCATGCTGTTATCTAGTCAGAGACCTTTTTATTATTTCCTCATGGGATTTATAACCAGTAGGTTTATTTCCCTCCTGACGTTTAGCATTACATTTTAGAATTATGCCCACCTGACACTTCAGGAAATTTCCTCTGAAGAGGTTGTATTTAAGCCAGAAATGGCCAAGCTCATCCAGAACCCACTGCTCAGCTGCTACTTTCTATGAGTAGAAGAGGGACTCTAAGTTGAATTGATTTTACTTGTTCAGAGTTAACTCTCCCTTCTATTTTCCTTTTTCATTTGAGTTATTCTGACTTGGCATCCTTTTCCATTGCCTGCATATTAATATGTAGTCAATGCAGAAAATGTGGCACTTGAGCATTGCACGAGTTCTACATGTGATGCCCATGGATGTGCAATGCTATGTGCAGATATAGTTGGGGGTTGCTGGGAAGGTCACACAGGTGTCATAGAAAGAAGTAGGGGACAGAGTCAAGACAGACTTGGATGAAACTCTGGTTGTTCCTGTTACTAGATTTATTCACTGGTTTCCCAACTTCAAAACCTTGTAGGTTTATTGTAAGGCACTTCTTGAAAAGAATGTATAAATCACAGGCGATGAATAGTAAATGTTAGTTGATTTCTGATTGATAGTTGCTTTCCTTGGAAATTTATCAGATTCAGAGTCCATGTGAATATTACATATGTAGCTTCGTGTTCAGTCATTCAATGGTTTCACCTCGGAGAAGCACAAACATCCTTTAAAAACTGTATTTCCTATTTGATCAGCAATCCTACTTCTACCAAGATGGATCCGGGTATAAGAGTTTAAAGTACTTTTGTTTGGCATATATGTGTATTTCCATACCTGTGTGACAAAGCACTCCATGAAAAGTACTGTACTATACGAAGGCACTTTGATCCTATTCAAAATAGTAAGATCTAAGCTGAAGCTATTTCAAAGGTCTGATAATTTCCACTTTTATTCTCAATGCTGGAATGACTCTTTATGGAGCCCCAGACTCCAGCTGGAACATTCCTGCTGCTGTTTGCAGGAAGGGCACATTCCTTTCATGCTCAGAGTGGACAATCGCTGATTGCTTCAAAAGACTACCCCTCATGTAGATGATAGAAAATGTACAGTCCTTTACTTAGCTGCTAATGAGTCATGGCTTTGTGGCCGGCAGCAAATGTGGCTGGCCACTGGAGGGCTATTGTGAGGAGGCAAAAACTTTTATCCTCCAGGGTCTTGGGTGCTGCCTTCAAGTTTTGTCAAGAAGAAGCTGGGTGTTGGGTTAGCATCTTGTGAGCAGTCCAAGACTCAGGAAACACTTGAATTAGCATGACTGAGTACTATCATTATGGAAAGATGTACTGAGTACTCTGGATGGTCTGTTCTCTCTTTTGTAGCAAAGTTGACTTGGGAAACTAGTCTAAGTTCGAAATGGTTGCTTGGTGCATATAGAATCAGAAGAATGAGATTAAGAGGTTTTTAGCATTACTTTTTCCTTTTTATTTTTATTTACTTAAATTTTTTTTTTTTAATTTTTAACGTTTATTTTTGAGAGAGACAGAGACAGAGCACGAGTGGGGGAGGGGCAGAAGGAGAAAGACACAGAATCCGAAGCCAGCTCCAGGCTCTGAGCTGTCAGCACAGAACACGATGAGGGACTTGAACTCACAAACCGTGAGATCATGACCTGAGCTGAAGTCGGACGCTCAACTGACCGAGCCACCTAGGTGCCCCTATTAAAAAAAGAAAATTAATGTTTATTTAGTTTTGAGAGGGAAAGAGTGAGAGTGTGAGAGAGAGAGAGAGAGAGAGAGAGAGAGAGAGAGAGAGAGACAGGCAGAACGTGAGTAGAGGAGGACTAGAGAGAGAGGGAGACACAGAATCTGAAGCAGAGCCTGATGTGGGGCTTGAACTCACAGACCGTGAGATCATGACCTGAGCTGAAGTCGGATGGTTAACTGACTGAGCCACTCATTTGTCCCTACTTTTCCCTTTTTAAAATGATATGAGCAATACATTTTCATTATAGTAAGATTGGAAAACACAATACACAATAAAGAATACAAAACACAATATATATATATTTTTTATATAATATAAAGAATACAAAACAATATATATATATATATAAAGAACACAAGAATAAAATACACAATAAAGAATACAAAACACAATATATATATGTGTATATATATGTGTGTGTGTATATATATATACATACATATATATATGTATATGTATATATATATATATACACATATACATATATATATATATAAAGAACACAAAACACAATAAAGAAAAAGAAGGAGCCACCCACACTACTTAGGGATAACCAATGTAAGCATTCTGTTGTACAGTCTTCCATTCTTTCTTGTGCATCCTTATTGAGTTTTGTACAATATAGGACTTGAGGGTAATTCATCATTTTGGAGAGACTTAGACCCCTGAAATAGCAATTATTTATTTTTATTTTTTTAATTTTATTTTGAGCAGGGGCAAGAAGTAAAAGATCTTATTCCTGTAAAACCAACTCTTTTGCCAGATAAATGGATGGATGGGTGAGAGAAACGAGGGATGAATAATCAGTGGAATATTTGGAATGAAGAACACCTTTCACTAACTGGTAGAGTGCTTTTTTTTTTTATTTAAAAAAGTATTTATTTATTTATTTATAAAGTTTATTTCTTTTTTAAATTTTTTATTTAATTTATTTTTTAAATTTACACCCTAATTAGTTAGCATATAGTGCAACAATGATTTCAGGAGTAGATTCCTTGATGCTCCTTACCCATTTAACCCGTTCCCCCCTTCCACAACCCCTCCAGCAACCTCTGTTTGTTCTCCGTATTTAAGAGTCTCTTATGTTTTGTCCCCCTCCTTGTTTTTATATTATTTTTGCTTCCCTTCCCTTCTGTTCAACTGTTTTGTCTCTTACAGTCCTCATATGAGTGAAGTCATACGATATTTGTCTTTCTCTGACTGACTAATTTCGCTTAGCATAATACCCTCTAGTTGCATCCTCGTAGTTGCAAATAGCAAGATTTCATTCTTTTTGATTGCCGAGTAATACCCCATTGTGTATATGTGTGTATATATATATATATATATATATATATATATATATATATACTACATCTTCTTTATCCATTCATCCATTGGTGGACATTTGGACTCTTTCCATACTTTGATTATTGTTGATAGTGCTGCTATAAACTTGGGGTGCATGTGCCTATTCAAAATAGCATACTTATATCCCTTAGATAGATACCTAGTAGTGCAGTTGCTGGGTCATAGGGTAGTTCTATTTTTAATTTTTTTGAGGAAACTCCATACCGTTTTCCAGAGTAGCCGCACCAGTTTGCATTCCTACCAGTAGTGCAAAAGAGATCCTCTTTCTCTGCATCCTCACCAACATCTGTCATTGCCTGAGTTGTTAATGTTAGCCATTCTGACAGGTGTGAGGTGGTATCTCATTGTGGTTTTGGTTTGTATTTCCCAGATGATGAGTGATGTTGAGCATTTTTTCATGTGTCAGTTGGCCATCTCTATGTCTTCTTTGGAAAAGTGTCTATTCATGCCTTTGGCCCATTTCTTCACTGGATTATTTGTTTTTTGGGTGTTGAGTTTGATAAGTTCTTTATAGATTTTGGATACTAACCCTTTATCTGATATGTCATTTGCAAATATCTTCTCCCATTCTGTCGGTTGCCTTTAGGTTTTGCTGATTGCTTCCTTTGCTGTGTGGAAGCTTTTTATTTTGATGAGGTCTCAATAGTTCATTTTTGCTTTTGTTTCCCTTGCCTCTGGAGATGCGTTGAGTAAGAAGTTGCTGCGGCCAAGGTCAAAGAGGTTGTTGCCTGCTTTCTCCTTGAGGATTTTGATGGCTTCCTGTCTGACATTTAGGTCTTTCATCCATTTTGAGTTTGTTTCGGTGTAAGAAAGTGGTCCAGGTTCATTTTTCTACATGTCACTGTCCAGTTTTCCCAGAACCCCTTGATAAAGAGACTGTCTTTATTCCATTGGTTATTCTTTACTGCTTTGTCAAAGATTAGTTGGCCATACATTTGTGAGTCCATTTCTGGGTTCTCTATTCTGTTCCATTGATCTGAGTGTCTGTTCTTGTGCCAGTACCATACTGTTTTGATGGTTACAGCTTTGTAATACAGATTGAAGTCTGGGATTGTGATGTCTCCTGCTTTGGTTTTCTTTTTCAAGATTGCTTTGGCTATCCAGGGTCTTTTCTGGTTCCATACAAATTTTAGGGTTGTTTGTTTGTTTGTTCTAGCTCTGTGAAGAATGCTGGTGTTACTTTGATAGAGATTCCATTGAATATGTAGATTGCTTTAGGTAGTATTGACATTTTAACAATATTTGTTCTTCCTATCCAGGAGCATGGAATCTTTTTCCATTTTTTGGTGTCTTCTTCAATTTCTTTCATAAGCTTTCTGTAGTTTTCAGTGTATAGATTTTTCACCTCTTTGGTTGGATTTATTCCTAGGTATTTTATGGTTTTTGGTGCAATTGTAAATGGTGTCGATTCCTTGATTTCTCTTTCTATTGCTTCATTATTGGTGAATAGGAATGCAACCAATTTCTGTGCATTGATTTTATATACTGCCACTTTGCTGAATTCATTGATCAGTTCTAGCAGTTTTTTGGTGGAATCTTTTGGGTTTTCCATATAGAGTATCATGTCATCTGTAAAGAGTGAAAGTTTGACCTCCTCTTGGCCGATTTGGATGCCTTTTATTGCTTTGTGTTGTCTGATTGCTGAGGCTAAGACTTCCAATAGCATGTTGAATAACAGTGGTGAGAGTGGACATCCCTGTCTTGTTCCTGTCCTTAGGGGGAAAGCTCTCAGTTTTTCCCCATTGAGGATAATATTAGTGGTGGGTCGTTCACATATGGTTTTTATGATCTTGAGGTATGATCCTTCTATTCCTACTTTCTTAAGGGTTTTTATTAAGAAAGATGCTGTATTTGGTCAAAGGCTTTCTCAGCATCTATTGAGATGGTCATGTGGTTCTTGTCCCTTCTTTTATTGATGTGATGAATCACATTGATTGTTTTGTGGATATTGAACCAGCCCTGCATCCCAGGTATAAATCCCACTTGGCCGTGGTGAATAATTTTTTTAATGTATTGTTGGATCCAGTTGGCTAATATCTTGTTGAGGATTTTTGCATCCATGTTCATCAGGGAAATTGGTCTATAGTTCTCCTTTTTAGTAGGGTCTTTGTCTGGTTTTGGAATCAAGGTAATATTAGCTTCATAGAAAGAATTTGGAAGTTTTCATTCCATTTCTATTTTTTGGAACAGCTTCAAGAGAATAGGTGTTAACTTTTACTTAAATGTTTGGTAGAATTCCCCTGGAAAGCCATCTGGCCCTGGACTCTTGTTTTTTGGGAGATTTTTGATTACTAATTTGATTTCTTTACTAGTTATGTGTCTGTTCAAATTTTCTCTTTCTTCCTGTTTCAGTCGTGGTAGTTTATCTGTTTCTAGGAATTTATCCATTTCTTCCAGATTGCCCATTTATTGGTGTATAATTGCTCATACTATTCTCTTATTATTGTTTTTATTTCTGCTGTGTTGGTTGTGATCTCTCCTCTTTCATTCTTCATTTTATTTATTTGGGTCCTTTCCTTTTCTTTTTGATCAAACTGGCTGGTGGTTTATCAATTTTGTTAATTCTTTCAAAGAACCAGCTTCTGGTTTCATTGATCTCTTCTGCTGGGTTTTGTTTTGTTTTGTTTTTGTTTTTGTTTTTTTGGTTTCGATAGCATTGATTTCTGCTCTAATCTTTATTATTTACTGTCTTCTGCTGGCTTTGGGTTTACTTGCTGTTCTTTTTCCAGCTCTCTAAGGTGTAAGGTTAGGTTATGTATTTGAGACCTTTCTTCCTTCTTTAGGAAGGCCTGGATTGCTATATACCTCCCTCTTATAACTGCCTTTGCTGTATCCCAGAGGTTTTCATGTTATCATTTTCATTGGCTTCCATATACGTTTTAAGTTCTTCTTTAACTTCTTGAGAAGCCAATTCATTCTTTAGTAAGATGTTCTTTAGTCTCCAAATATTTGTTATGTTTCTAATTTTTTTCTTGTGGTTGATTTCGAGTTTCATAGCGTTGTGGTCTGAAAATATGCATGGTATGATCTCAGTCTTTTTGTACTTATTGAGGGCTGATTTGTGTCCCAGCATGTGATCTATTCTAGAGACCGTTCCATGTGCACTGGAGAAGAATGTATATTCTGCCGCTATAGGATGAAATGTTCTGAATATATCTGTTAAGTCCATCTGGCTCAGTGTGTCATTCAAAGCCACTGTTTCCTTGTTGATTTTCTGTTTAGATGATGTGTCCATTGTTGTAGGTGTGGTGTTGAAGTCCCCTGCTATTAATTATGGCATTATTATCAATGAGTTTATGTTTGTGATTAATTGATTTATATATTTGGATGCTCCACATTTGGAGCATAAATGTGTAAAATTGTTAGGTCTTCTTGGTGGATAGACCCTTAATTATGATGTAATGCCCTTCTTCATCTCTTGTTACAGTCTTTATTTTATAGTCTAGATTGTCTGATATAAATATGGCTACTCCGGCTTTCTTTTGTCAACCATTAGCATGATAGATGGTTCTTTATCCCCTTACTTTCAATCTGAAGTTGTCTTTAGGTCTAAAGTGGGTCTCTTGTAAACAGCATATAGATGGATCTTGTTTTCTTATCCATTCTGTTACCCTATGTCTTTTGATTAGAACATTTAGTCCATTGATGTTTAGAGTGAGTGCTGACAGATATGAGTTTATTACCTTTATGTTTCTTGTAGAGTTGGAGTTTCTGGTGGTGTTCTCTGGTCCTTTCTAGTCTTTGTTGCTTTTGGTCTTTTTTTTTCTTCATCTTTTCTCCCCTCAGAGATTCCCCCTTAAAATTTCTTGCAAGGCTGGTTTAGCGGTCACAAACTCCTGTGGTTATTGTTTGTCTGGGAAACTTTTAATCTTTCCTTCTATTTTGAATGACAGCCTTGCTGGATAAAGAATTCTTGGGTGCATGTTTTTCCAATTCAGCACATGGAATATGTCCTGCCCCTCCTTCCTGGCCTGCCAAGTTTCTGTGGATAGGTCTGCTGCAAACCTGATCTGTCCTCTCTTGTAGGCCAAGGACTTTTTTCCCTTGTTGCTTTCATGATTCTTTCCTTACCTGAGTATTTTGTGAATTTGACTATGATATACCTGTTGATGGTCAGTTTTTGTTGAATCTTATGGGAGTCCTCTGTGCTTCTTGGATTTTGATGTCTGTGTCTTTCCCCAGGTTAGGAAAGTTTTCTGCTATGATTTGCTCACATAACCCTTCTACCCCTTTTTCTCTCTCTCCATCTTCTGGGACCCCTATGATTTTGATGTTGTTCCTTTTTAATGAGTCACTGATTTCTCTAATTCTTTTTTTTTTTTAATTTTTAAATGTTTATTTATTACTGAGAGAGAGAGAGAGAGAGAGAGAGAGAGAGAGGATGAGCATGGGAGGGGGCAAGAGAGGAAGAGACACAGAATCTGAAGCAGGCTTCAGGGTCTGAACTCTCGGCACAGAGCCCGATGTGGGGCTCAGACTCACAAACTGCGAGATTGTGACCTGAGCCAAAGTTGGACGCTTAACTGACTAAGCCACCCAGGTGCCCAGATTTCTCTAATTCTTAAATTGTGCTCTTTTGCCTTAGTCTCCCTCTTTTTTTCTGCTTCATTATTCTCCATAAATTTGTTCTCTATATCGCTGATTCACAGCTCATTCATCCTTGCCACCGTGGCATCCATTCGAGATTGCAGCTCAGTTATAGCATTTTTTTATTTCATCCTGACTAGCTTTTCTTCTTTTATCTCCATAGAGAGGGATTCTAATCTATTTTCGACCCCAGATAGTATTCTTATTTGGTAGAGTGCATTTTTAAGTTGGGTAATTGTCTTTGGGTGGGTACGATTTTGTCTGCCAGTATCCTGCCCTTGGGGGAGCCTCTTTTCTCCCTACTTGGTATGATCTGGTTGATTGTCAAACATGTTGTTATGCCCTGTCTCTAGACCTCCTAGCCACAGGGCTGAGCATGTGACCCAATCTGAGAAATCATATTCTTGCAACCCTTGGATATAGTGATTGGTCCAGGGGTGGGCATGTGATCCAAACAGGGCTAATGAGAGGTTTTGTGTTTGTTTTGTTTTATTTTGGTTTTCCTGGAATTGATATGTGAATCTTATGAGAAAAAGTCTCTTTATGGTGAAGTAACTCACTGGGGAAAATGGGCGATAAGGCTGCCTCATGTCTTCTTGCCTGCCATGTGGCAGACAGCCTGTCTGAGAGCAGGGACCAGCAGTGCAGATATAGACAGAGAAAGGTGATAGATAGATAGATAGATAGATAGATAGATAGATAGATAGATATAGATAGATGATAGATAAATGAGAGAGAGAATAATGAGAACTTTCTGTCATCAGTGAGTTGAATTTCTTTGAGCCCTTGGATCCAGCCAACCTTAAAATTCCATTATTTAAGCTAAATAATTAAAAAAAATTTTTTTTTTCAACGTTTATTTATTTTTGGGACAGAGAGAGACAGAGCATGAAAGAGGGAGGGGCAGAGAGAGAGGGAGACACAGAATCGGAAACAGGCTCCAGGCTCTGAGCCATCAGCCCAGAGCCCGATGCGGGGCTCGAACTCACGGACCGCGAGATCGTGACCTGGCTGAAGTCGGACGCTCAACCGATTGCGCCACCCAGGCGCCCCTAAGCTAAATAATTTTTACTTTTACTTAAGCTAGTTTTTAGTTAGTTTTGGTTAAATATAACCAAGAGCCAAGACTAACATACTTCTTCAGCTCGTTGGGGATGGTGGCCTTATCTCTGAGCACACTGCCTGTCATACACCTGCCCAGATCACTGAGTTATCTTTTCTTTCTTGTGTTCAGGGTATAGTTTTTCTGCCTTGGAAACTTCAGCTTCCAACTCTGCATCCACGGTGATGATGGGCCAATCTCTTCTGGGGAAAAGAGGAGCCCAAAGCATCCTTTTGGTAATCCACATGAGGTGGAGCCTGTGATTTCTCTGACAGCTGATGGGGTCAGATGGGCAGGGCAGGCCCGGTTTTGATTAATATGCCTATAAAATGGGATTCTGGGACTGACCTCCACTCAACTCAAGCAACACAAAGATAATTGACCTTTGGAAACTGCCTTTGTCAGTCTTTTTATTATTTTTATTGGAAAGTCCTGCAAACCAATTACATCTCACAATGGGCCTTTTATGGTGCTATTAGTTTAATGCAGCTTTCAGAGAAATTAGTCCTCAGGGAGCCTGAAATTCTAGGGCAAAAAAAAAGCCCTCCATGAACTTATTTGACTTTTGGATTAGCAGGAAAGATGGATTGGTGGCATGATATCCCCTACAGTAACTTTTGACATTTTCAGCCAACTGACCAAGGTACCAAATTCCCATTTGGGACCCCTGGCAACTGCCCCAAGCAAAAGGAAAAAATAAATTTAAAAGAGACAAGCTAGCTCTTTAAAGACTTCAGTCTACAAATCAAAGAAGGTTTATTCCCCCTCAGTCTGAGGTTAAGGAAGAATAAAGTGAGAAAGTTGAAATAGAGTTTCTGCTCAGAGGTCTGGGTTTTTCCAAACGTGCACTTACAGATGTCTGTCTCAGATCCTCACGTTGGCTTCTGCCCCTCTTTGCCCTGGCCACAGTTATTTGCAGAATGACAGTTCTGGGGCCACTGTCACAGGGTCAGGCTGTAGATCTGGGCTGAAGGAAAGGAGAAGCCATCTCAGTAGGATCACCTCGCCCTGGCCTGGGGATCAAGTGCTTGGGGGAAGCAAACCCTGAAGAGCAGAGTGGGAGAAGAGAGAGAGACCTAGAAGGTGACAGAGGACCAGGGACTGGCAGGGTGTCCTTCCATTGCTCAGAGTCTGATCTGCAGGTTGGGTGGCCAGCTCATCCCTAGGACAGGGAAGGGGCATGGGAGCAGGTCCTTGAGGGCCAGAGGACCTCCCCATCAATCCAGCCCTCCCCGCGGAGACTCTGCCCCTGCCTGTCTCTGTGTCAGATGGTCCTTACCCAGGCTGCACGCAGGAGCGCACAACCCTTCTGTCCCCTATAGCTGAAGGACTTGCCCTGTGTTCTTGTTCTCTTTCCCTCCCAGTTACTACTTATTCTGGCTCTGACCTTGTCACGTGCTGAGGCCCACCCAACCAGGCCTCTTTTCTGCAAGCCCCTGCGATCCTCTGCCTGCAGGCTCCCTCTGGCTGTAGAAGCCCGCTTAGCCTGAGCAGGTGGGGCAGTGCACATGCTGGGCGCTACCTCACTCGGGAGCAGCCCCCAACTATTCATGTGAAGGTGTTGCTGGACAAATAACCTAGTTTCCTAACCCCTGAGGTGGGACCGCTCTGAGATGTGCCCCACATCTTCTCCTGGGATTCCTGGTACAACAAGCCCCAACTGCCCCAAATGGTAAATTTCTTTTTTTAATGTTTATTTCTGAGAGAGAGAGAGAGAGAGAGAGAGTGAATGGGGGAGGATCTGAGAGAGGGAGACACAGAATCTGAAACAGGCTCCAGGTTCTAAGCTGTCAATACAGAGCCCGATGTGGGGCTCGAACTTATGAACCATGAGATCATGACCTGAGCTGAAGTCAGACGCTTAATCGATGGAGCCACCCAGGCATCCCCCAAATGGTAAACTTCTTATTAACACCTTCTTATTTGCTTCCTTCCTCTCCTTATCTCAGCCCCCACCCCACTACTGCTGATTCTCAGAGCCACTCCCCAAAAAATTCTCACACCCAGCCTTGTCTCAGAGCCTACAACTGGGGCTTGCACCCTAAGCCAGACCTCCTGCCTCATTTCCTGTCTGCTCTGACTCTTACCTTGGGTCCGAGATCTGGCGTGGCTTGTCCCATGGTGTCATGGGCTTTTCTTGCTCCCTTACTTACCTGGAATTCATTTGACTTCTCAGGTCGTATCTGTCCTAGGCACCTCTGCTCCATGACCTGGCTCGACTACCAGGATGCTCCCCTGTTCCATGTGGCTGGTATTTCTCCTGGTTTTGACCCAGTCCTTGAGTGGAAAGAATGGAATCTCGTTTTTAGGGGAGAAAAGAATAGAAAGAAAGAAATCCCGAAAGGGCCACACCTCGGGTATGAAATGTGGAGAATGCGTCTCTGGGAGAAGAACCGGGTGGATGGGGAGCTGCGTTCACCACCCACTGGGCGTGTCAGTCTCTGGTCCCAACACTTGAAATGGCAGGTGGATCGGCTTTAGTAGAAGTGGGACTGTGCCCTCCCTTTCCTTTCCCGTAACTGCTTCCTTTGGAAGCAGCAGCATCTTGCTTGTAAAGTGGCAAGTCCTGGCTGCAACCACTGCTTGTGTGTGACGTTGGGCGAGTCATTTAAGCTCACCATAGCTCCGTGTCTTCCTGAAAAATGAGGTTCCTCAGGCACACCTCATAGGGTAGTTGCAAGGAGTAAATAAGAAAATGTGATGAAGTGCTTAGCAGGTTGCCTGGCACGTAGTGAGAGCTCCGTAAGTGCTAGCTGTTCGTATTAACCTGGCCCGTACTGCCTGGTTTCGTTCATTATCTTTTGATGTTTTATCTCCCGGCAGGAGGGAGGCATGTGGTAGCCTCTTTCTTCCTCTTGGTGGCTAACATATGTGCATATAGTAAATATGTAAAAAGATGCATGGGTGGGGACCAGGTAGGGTAACATCCGAACCCTCTGATCCTTGCCTTTTTCTCCTAACCTCTCATGCTTCATCCACTGCAGAAACTTCCAGTTACATAGAAGACACGCTGGTCTTGGAGGCTTGTTAGAGTACCCGCCTCTGCCATGGGGCCACCTGGGGGTTAGGGAGCGTGGAGAAACAGTTCTAGCTGGGACTAGGGGTTCAGTTCCGTCCCTGGGCTCCTAAGGATGCAGCCGGGCTGTGGCGACACTGTTCCGTTAGCAGCCCCTCTTTACCATGCCTGAAACCTAAAGGCAGCGCAGGGGCTGGTCCCCCGGGGAGAGGCCAGTGTAGCGGGCGGTATTTCGCAGTCTGAGGTGCAAAAGTATTTAGGCTGAACGAGTCACTTAAATAATGGCGTTATCTGCTGCTTCCCCTTCAGTGTTCCGGACAGATAAAGATAAAATAGCCGAGGTAATTGTGGAGATGGAGTGTCACTGGCAAATGATCTAAGCACAAAGACCATTTCCAGAGACAGATGGAGTGGAGGCTCCGGTAATTTTTCTTGAATCATGTTTAAAGTGGCACAGTCTGAAAACCAATTCAGCAGGAGGGCTGCTCAGGGGGCCCCCGGGGCCACCTGAACTTTGAAAATATTAAAGTCCAGGGAAGTTGACCAGTCTCACACACACACACACACACACACACACACACACACACACACGCACAAAACACACTTTCCCCAAGTAGCCTGGTGTAGAGGCGGCGGGTGAGGGCAGCTGGATGGTCACCCTGGAGAGTGCCACCCACACAGCACCAGGTGCCAGGTGCCGAAGTGTTAATTACCGCTGAATCTGCAACTCTTGCGGCTCTCTGGGCTTGGCTGGCTTCCAGGGAGAGGAGAAACCACTGGGAAGAGATGGGTGGGGTGAGCCGAGCGCCTTGGGAGACTTCCTCCTTCGTGATTCGGTTTGCTCGGAGGCATCGGGGCAATGGATTCTAGGAACCAGGCACTGAATTTGAACGTGTGGGCAGCGTCCTTGGGCCCAATGCCAGCCCCGAGATGGGGAGGGAGCAGAGTCCCTCGACTCGCTCTCACCCTGCTAATGAAGGAAGTAATGGGCTCTGAAGGTAAAATCACAACTTCTTATGGAGCACTCTTCAGCCATTCAAAACCATGTTGTAGAAAACTAACGACTCGGAGGAAGGTTCGTGATATATTGCTAAGGGAAAAAAGTAGACCACAAAACAGCACGCAGGTGTGCTCTAGGTATTTGTTTTAAAAATTACAGATAGGCACACATATGCAAAGAAAGATGACTGAAGAGACAGCTGAGGTATTATGTTATTTAAATTTGTTTGTTTGCCTTTTGAGTCTTTCTACATTTTCCGATTTTTCTACAATGGGTATGTGTTTCTCCTGTAATCAGCAAAAGAGATACTAAAATCATGTATTACACTCGTGTAGTATTTATAGTTTTCAAAGTTTTTTTTTGCGTACGCACTTTCATTGGATCCTCATAACAGTTCTGTGAATTCGGTGGAACAGTTTATTTCTGTTTTACGGATGAGGAAACTGAGGCTCAGAGCAAATCGAGGGCTTGAATAATGCATTGTCCAGCACGTAAGTCACTGAACCGGGGTTTGAACCCCGATCTCTTGTATTCTGGCTGTCGAGTTCTTTCCGCTACATATTAGGAATTTGGACACAGGACCATCAGCAGTATCTGCCACCTCATAATTGAGATGCTAGGTCATGTCACATCCCCAAGAATGTCCTGCTCCCCTAGATAAGACCAGCTTCCTTTGTTATGTGTTCTCAGATCTGGCTTCATTTTTTTCTATACCGTCCAATAAGGTAGCTACTAGCCACCTACGGTTATTTCAATTTGAATTTAAGATAATAAAAATTGAATAAAATGAAACACTTGGTTTTTCAGTCACGTTAGTGACGTCCTAAGTGCACACTAGCCTATGTGGCTATGCTGTATTTACATATGTCCATCAACACAGGAAGGTCTGGCAGGGCTCTTCTGGACTGTTTATCTCCCTTCATGGTTACACATTGGTTTGTTCAGTTATTTTTTGATTCGTGTCTGGTCCCCGCACTACACTGAAGTCCATGAGGGCAAGGGTCACCACTGATTTGCCTTCCTCTGAATTCACAATGCCCAGGCCAGTCTTGACATAAAGAAGTTGCTTAATAAATGTCTGTTGAATGCCCCCCACTGCTTTAGGATGAAGTACAGACATGCCTTACCCTGGCTTCTCAGGCCCTGTGTAAAGCGGTATGTTCTCCCTCACCAAACTCTCTCCAAACCTTCACCTTCTTGTCTCCAACCATCCGGTTGCCCCAGATCTCTCTCTGTTCCTTGGATGTCCCATTCTGTCTGGTCACTGAGTCGTCACAACACTGTTTCCTCTGCCTGCAGTCTCCCCACACCACCCCCCTCCACTTCTCCTGGATGACTCTTTGTCATCCTTTGTGTCTAAGGGTTAAAGATTGAATGTCTCTTCCTCCAGGAAGCCTTCCAGATGCTCCGCCTGTGTATATTCATAGCACCCTGGCCCCCCCCCCCCCAGCCCCCACTTAGCATGCTGTAGTGTAATAGTCTCTTAAGGTCTTTATCTCTCCAGCTAGATTGTTAGCTCTATGGGACAGAGGCTGTGTCTTTTTTACTCTGCATCATATCCTCTTGTGCCTAGATCAGTGCCTGGCACAAAGTAATCATTTGATCAACAAATGCTTATTAGCAACCCATTGTGCCAGGAGCATGTCGGACACTGGACTTACGTTAGTGGACAAAAGGGACATAGTTCTGACCTTGAAGGTTTCCCCAGTCTTTAGAACCCTGCAAATGTGTATTGAATGAGTAAAAGACCGAGGCTGTGTTTGATGAGACTGGCCTAAGGCTCCAGCTGCAGGGACAGTGTGCCAGGCCAGGGCTCTTTGATGGGGAGGTTCTGGCTGCGGGCATTTTCCCAGGGCCTGTCTTGGGTTTCAGGTGAGGTGTGGGGGTTTGAGAAGGATGCCCTCAAACTCGCTCCTCTGTGTTGCTCTCTTGTCTCTCCATCTCTCTCTCATTCTCTTTCTCTCTCTCTGCATTTCTGGAGCTTCTACTTTGTTTTAAATCTGTGTTAAAGTACTCTTAGCACCCCACCCCCTAGGCTATTAAAACTGCCTGGGCTTGGTTGCTTTTTCAAATCATCCCAGGTCTTTTCTCTTGCTTGGTGAAACAAAAACAAAATTATTCTAGTGGAACATTTTACGTTAGATGCAATCTAAGAAAACAGCTTACAGAACGGAGGGCTCATTTGGAAGCGACCAGGGCTTGGAGGGGCAGGTGGGGAGGGGGAAGCAGACAGCATATTCTCCGCAGGGCGGTGGGGGGGTGGGATCTAAGGGTAGAAATGTCTCCAGGAGCTGGGGTGGCACCGGCATAAGTCACAACACAAATTGATGACCCTTTTTAGTGGTTTTAGCCCCCTGGGATAGAATTTTTATTTTAGTCCAGAATTATGCAGCTCTTTAGCCAGAAGCCTCTCTCCCTATCTCCTTTTATCTTCCCATCCCTCCTGCTTTTAGTGTTTCTCCCTCTACTTCAAGTTTTTACTGCATGCCTGGCCCCAGCCAGGGCCTCCACTTCCTCTGACACCCACCCACCATGCGACTTTGGGTGGTAAATGAACAGCCCCAGCAGGAGACAGAGACTTCTAGCACTTCTCCTTCTTCCTGCTGAGGCCCGGGGACTGGGAGTTTTCAGCTCAGCCTGGTTTTTTTTTTTAAGTTTTTATATAAATTCCAGTTAGTTAACATACAGTGTAGTATTGGTTTCAGGTGTGCAATATAGTGATTCCACACTTCCATAACAACACCGGGTGCCCATCACAAGTGCCCTCGTTAAACCCTTCACCTATTTCACCCATCCCCCTGCCTCCCCTCTGGTCACCATCGCTTTGTTCTCTATAGTTATGAGTCTTGGTTTGTCTCTCTTTTGTTTCCTTTTGCTCATTTGTTTTGTTACTTAAATTCCCCATAGGAGGGAAATCATATGATATTTATCTTTCTCTGACTGACTTATTTAGCTTAGCAAAAAATGTCACTGCAAATGGCAAGATTTCATTCTTTTTTTTGGCTGAGTAATATTCCATTGTATATATATATATATATATATATATATATATATATATATATATATGCCACATCTTCTTTATCTGTTCACCAGTTGAGAGATACCTGGGCTGCTTCCATAGTTTGGCTGTTGTAGATAATGGTGCTGTAAATATCGAGGTGCACGTATCCCTTTGAATTAGTGTTTTTGTATTCTTTGGGTAAATACCTAGTAGTGCAATTGCTGGGTCGTAGGGTAGTTCTATTTTTAACTTTCTGAGGCCCTCCATACTGTTTCCCAGAGTGGCTGCACCAGTTGGCATTCCCACAAGGAGCTCAGCCTGTTTCTGGTGGACTAGCTCTCTGAACTATGGCCCAGGTGCCTGGGGTCATCAGGCAGCTCTACTCCCAGCTGAGCCAGACAGTCGTGACTCTGCATTATGACAAAGTCATGCCAAAGCGAATCTCTGAGTCCCGCTCCTCCAACTGTCCCGAGTCACAAGAGGAGCAACTGAAGTCCAGAGAGGTGAGAGGGGAGGATGAATTCACACACCCCAGGTGCCAGACTCCTGACCCAGGGCTCTTTTCCTACTGGAAAAGCCTGCAGGGCAAAGCACCCGTCCTTTTTCTTGTGGCCCCATGCTGGGGACTTCGTGGGATCCCTTGCTATTTGTCTTCTCACAGAATATAAGGCTGATGCAGGGGTAAATGAATGGCCCTGGCCTAGATGTTGCAGACACCGCGGGGCCAGGCCTGTAGTGCAAAGCAATAAGGAATGGTCAGGACTTTGGTTGACTGGAGACTGCTCACCTCAACTGAAAGAGGCAGTGGCTACAGAGTGCCAGCGTCTTGTTGATCCAGAGGAAGGAGAGCCCAGTGTGGCCTGATGTCTGACTTTTCAAGAGGCACTAGAATTCTAGACTTCTTAAAATCTGATTGGCTATATTAAAATATGAAACCCTGAGTGGGTCAGACAAAGATTCTTGTGTGACCTGAGTTCAGGCTATTCTTTTTTTTTTTTTTTTTTGCTTATTTATTTATTTATTGAGAGAGACAGACTGCACAAGCAAGTGGGGGAGGGGCAGAGAGAGAAGGAGAGAGAAAGACTCCCAAGCATGCTCCAAGCTGTCAGCACAGAGCCCGATGTGGGGCTTGAACTCACAAATGGTGAGATCATGACCTGAGCCAAACCCAAGAGTCAGACAGTTAACCGACTGAGTCCCCCCTGGGTGCCCTGAGATGAGGCTATCCTTATATGAACCGAGTGCAGCCTCTCCTCTAGGCACGTCGACCGATCTGGGGGGTTGGCAGTGGACAGAGTGGTAGAGAGAAAACATGCAAAGTGCTGAGATGGTCACTGATGAACATCAGCCCGCTCCCCAGCACTTGCTAGCACTTATTTATTTATTTTGAGAGAGACAGAGACAGCAAGAGTTGGGGAGGGGAGAAGAGAGAGAGAGAGAGAAGTCCCAAGCAGGCTCTGTGCTGTCAGCGTAGAGCTGGAGGCGGGGCTTAAACTCACGAACGGTGAGATCATGACCTGAGCTAGGGAGCGGGCTGTTGTTCATCAGTGACCATCTCAGCACTTTGCACCCTTTATCTCTACCACTCTGTCCGCTGCCAACCACCACCCCACCACCCCCACCCAGATTGGTAGACGTGCCTAGAGGAGAGGCTGCACTTGGTCCACCTAAGGATAGCTTGATCTCGGGGCTCCCGGGGGGCTCAGTCGGTTTCCTGCTGCTTTCCTCGAACAGCTTCCTTATAAAGGGAAAGAAATTGTACCAGGAGAATGCTGCGGAGTTTCTGTTTTAAGAGTGGAGGGCTAAGATTCATACTGGTGGAACTTTCTCTCCTATGCAGACAGCAAGGGCTGAGGAAGGATCTTGCTGTAGGAACTGACAGAATCCCAAGTCCAGTTGAATAATAATAATAAAAAAAAAACCCTGCCACTGAATGCTTACCGTGTGCCAGGCATTACATGTCAGGCCATCTGATCCTCAAAATGACCATATGGGGTGATTTATCTTTTTTTTTTTTTAATGGATGAAGAAATTGAAGCTCAGAGAGGTTAAGTAACTTGCCCAAGGATGCTCAGTAAGTGGATTTCTCTAACACTGTGCTTTCCTTTCCAAAGAGTTACCCCCTAAGGCACATGCATACATGCACATAAGCACCCCGACTCTATAGAAAGATACATAAGATTTAGAAATTTATCCCCAGGCTCCTATTAAAAAAGTGACTTTCATATCTTGCACAGTTTTTCATTAGTGAAAACTGCCTTTGGATGAGCTCACCTTTCCCATGAACTTCAGTTTATTGGCTTGGCAAAGGTGTCAGTGAAGGTTTGGTTGTGGTTTATTTCCCAGCTCTTGGAAAAGTGCTCGGCCCGGGAAACAACCCAGCCTGTCTCTGTGGCAGCCAGCAAGCTTGCAGCAGGAGAGAAGCAAGCACTGAACAAAAGTCGGCTCCTTTTCCTTTCTTCCTGTTCCCTTTGGCCCTAAGCCAGGCTTTCTGCTCTCACTCCTGTCCCTTCCCTCCAGGATGGAATAGGACTGGCCCACTGCACCTGCCCTTCCCCTCCACCCCACCCCCCACCCCGCTCTCTGTCCCTTCTTCAACTTCGGCCACAGGGTCAGGTGCATGCTGAGAACTTCACACCCACTTGCCTGGGAGTTTGGTTAGAGTCAGTGTATGATCTGAAACTCAGAAGAGAATATCTTTTATATTTCTGTGAGTGAGGTACATTTTTTTTAAAGCAAAATCAATTTATCTTACAGATCATATATTTGCTAGGAACATAAGTCCCTGCAGTTGGCTTAAGAAAGGGTAAGAATAAGTCTACGGGCCTGCTGGAATCCAAGTAAAATCTGGACAATGAGGCCACAGGAGAGGTGGGACCAGGCTGCTCCCAGGCCAACGGTAGCAGCAGTGTGCCCTGACCTTGCATTAGTGCTTCGCCATTAGTGTGATTCAGCTAAGCTCCACTCTGACCTACTCTCATCGGTGGCTCCATCTCAAAGTTTCCATTTCAAATTCCCAGAAGTGGCAAAACAAAGGGCATTACATGGGCAAGATGGCCATTACTGATTGAATCAGCCATGGACAGGGTGCTCCCAAAATGTTTTGTGCCCCCTATCATTTTACTGCAATATTATTATTACAGCTAAGATTAGATCAGAATGCCCAGAAGGGGTGAAGTCATCCCTTTTAATACTCATCCTCAAATGCCTGTGCTGTAAATTTTTAAAATTAAAAAACATTTAATTAAAAAAAATCACAATATGTACTTGCTGGTACTAAAGCCAAGTGATCCTTCCTCCATGGGGTAAAAAAATGAACACGGGAGGAAATCAGAGGGCAGGAAGTCAGATTTCTAACCTGTCAAGAACAGATGATATCAGGGGTTAGATGTCCACTCAGATTCTGGACTGTCCTAATTTTTTTTGGGGGGGGGAGAAAATGATAACAATGTACAGTGAGGGACATTTCTGCAGCCAGTCACTGAAACTGGAATAGTAATATCCCCATTCTGAAGGAGCAAGAACATCCAGGAAAGCGACTGGCACATAATAGATGTTCAGTAAATGGGAACTGTGACCATCAACTCCTGGAGGCAGAGCCCAGCATTTACATAGGACTGAATGCAAAATAAAGTTGTTAACGGAATAACTGATAACCCACCGTGGCCCACTGAGAGCAGAAAGTGGCTTGCACGGAATGGCCTTGGTGAATAACAGAGAGACAATCTGGATTGGCAGAAAGTTGGAAAGGAATGACCATGGTAGCTCTTCAAAAACACTAGTGAGAGACGTATAATGGATATGCTAAGGAAGGAGAGAAAATGGAATCGTATGAAATGCTCAATTCAAACCACAAGAGACAGAAAAAGAGTGGAAGATAAAAAGAGGAACAAAGAACAAGGGGAACAAATAGGAGACAGTAACAGATGCGATAAATATTAATCCACCTATGTCAATGATCACTTTGGACATCAGTGGGCTCAAAGAACCAATGAAAAGACAGAGATTGTTGCAGTAATGCAAAATCAAGAACCAACTATTTGTTGTCTACAAGAAACTTACTTTAGATATAAAGATGCATATTGATTAAAAATGGATAGAGGAGGGGCACCTGGGGAGCTCAGCCTGTTAAGTGTCAGACCCTTGATTGCGGCTCAGGTCATGATCTCATGCTTTGAGAGATTGAGCCCCGTGTCTGGCTCTGCACTGGTAGCATGGAGCCTGCTTGGGTTCTCTCTCTCCCTCTCTCTCTGCTCCTCCCCTGCTCACATGCACACGCACACACCCTCTCTCTCTCTCAAGATAAATAAATTTTAAAAAATGGATAGAGGAAAATACACCATGCTAACAATAATCAAAAGAAAGCAAGAAAAGCTACATTAATCTCAGAGCAGATTTCAAACTAAGGTTACCAAGGATAATGATGGGTAATGATGATGGTGAGTTCGAAAACTGTCAATGTGTCTCCAAATGCAGAACTTCAGAAAAGTCTTCTCAAAAAATCCAAAATGGCCATTTTACAAAAACCTGAAATCACAGAGAGCATCCCCAGGAGGCCATCAGGCCAAGTTTTCCGTCTCTTGGGGCGATAGGGCAGGTGGGTGTGGGGGCTGAGCAGGCTGGACAAGGCTCCATGAAGGCTCAGGGGTATTCCAGACCAGGAGGATCATATCCTTCCGGGCATCTGCCCACTCTCCTGGGATCTTGGAGAAGACAGACTCCTTCAGGAAGACATGCTTCTGGGAACCTCCTTTCCCTGGTCGAGAAGGGCTGTAGGGGCAGGGTTAGGGGCTGAGCCCAAGGTTCTGCTTTGTTCGCAGGGAGTCACAGGTGGGCCTGAAGGGGACAGGGGCCAAGTCTAGCTCTTCTGACCCAGGGGTTTCTGTAGCACAGGGCAGGGGTCGGGGGAGAGGGCATCCCATTCCTGATCGCTCCTGTACCTGAATCAGTATGGCCTTTTCAACCGGTGCAAGGAAGGATAAGCATAGCTCCTTTGGGGACAGAGCTACCCTCAAACCTCAGCTCTACCTCTGAATTATCTACATGACCTTGTGCATGTTCTCCTCCGAGTCTGTTTTCCTCATGTGTAAAATGGAAATAGTAACATAAGGTTGGGGTACTTGGTAAGTGCACGGCAAACACCTGCCATTGTTATTAACCACTAAACCTCACCAGAGCAGAAACCACGTCTCTTTCCTCAGCTGATCTCTCTAGGGCAGCTTGGCTCTGCATGGGCTCTCTGGCTTGATGGGCTGAAGGACGTCCACATGTTGGTCTCCAGACCTCAAATATATTCACTCAGCTCTGCTCGCCGGTGAGCTCACCCATCAAGCTTCTAGTGTCATGATGAGGAACCCAGATTCTAGAGTTGGAATGTCTGGATCTTAATCCCAGTTCTGCTACTCAATAGCTGTATGACCTGAGGCATATTATTTAATCTCTTTGTGCTTCTGTTCCTTCATCAGTTAAAAAAAAACAAAACAAAACAACAGCAACATTCTCACTTTTTAGCATTCTTGCCAGGAGTGAATGAATTCATACGTGTAAGATACTGAGAAAGGTATCTGGTGCTTTGAGATCTGCTCATCTCCTCCCAAGGACCGAGGTAGGTTGGGTGCTGAGGGGGCAGCTGGGGAGTAAGGGCCTTTCTCTGGAGCCTGCTTCCCTTCAGACCCTTCAGTTGATCGAGGGTCCCAGCTATAGGCCAGAGTCCTAGAAGAGGCGGCTGGCTCTTGGGGCTCAGGTGGAGCACGGAGAGGGTGGAGAGGGTGTGGACTGCCCTTCACCGGCCCAGTGGGTGTTTGCTCAGCCTTCCAATTTCCCATCCAGATTCCCTTCCAGAATCCCGTCCATATTCCCATCCAGGTGCGAGGGGAGCACAGTTGGCTTATTAAGCTGAAAGCAGCATGAAGGTGCCAGGGAAGAAGTGAAGACATCTGTTCCCCTCTGATCATCAACTGGTTCCTTCTTTATAAGAATGGGCCCCTCCTCCCAGCTGAAGACCAGTGGGAGGGACATAGGGAGGGCAGTCAGGGAAACAATGATGAGAGATTTTTTCCTGTGAGTGCTTTCCAGGGCGGGGCTTTTACCTAACGTTGACCTTTGGTGGAGTTTCTCCCATTTCCAATTGAAGATAGCATACAGACCTGATTTCCTTTGACCTCAGTTGACACGATTTGCTCTATCCCTCCTCCTCCCCTGCCTTCATTTATTTTTATCATGTAAGGAGAGCTGCTTCTACTGCCCCATCCAATGGGGAACTCAAGGCCATGGTCTGAATTATTAAGGGTGATAAGCGATATAAAATTTGGACAAAATCCCTCCTGTATTTGGGTAACTGAAGCCAGCATAGTTCATTCTGATGAAAGCATCACTCAGCTCCTCTCAGGGACAGCTGATGTAAAAACCCAAGGAAGTTTGAAGTCATTTGTTTCTTTGGTCTGTAGTGAAGTCAGAGATGGGACACAGGTTCATCAACCTTCAGGGAGTCCCCAGCCCCCTTCCGGCACCCCCCTGAGGACAGAAAGAGGAGGCGAGAGGAAAAGTAACTGAGGCGCCTATATTGAATGCTTATTCGGTACCATTCAGGGAGCAGTGAGTTCTCTATCTTCCTGTTTGTATTATTGTTCATAATAGAAGTTAATATTGACAGGGTGTTGTTCTAAGTTCCTTTTCTTTCGCTTATGTTTATATCCTCTGCAGTGCACAGGATAATGGACTCAGAGTCGTGTCCTGAACTCAGGTCTCTGATCCAAGCCCATGTCATTATCACCTGCTATACTGTGTTTGCTGTTTTATGTATTTTAAACAGGTTAGTTGTCCTAGACCTCATACTGAAGGCTGTCACCCCCATCTTCATTTACAGGCTAGGAAACTCGGTAAGGCCCAGGAAGGTGAACTCTATCAGTAGCAGGTAGAGAATACAGTTACTGCAGGCTCCTGCTGCTGTTACTAAGGTAATATCCATACTCACTGAAGACTGGGAATTTGCTTTAGTTTCAGCTACTCAGTGAAAGCACCATTGTGACTGTTTGGTTCACTGTTGTGTCCTCAGTGCCAAAAGCAGTTGCTTGGCTGAACAACTACCTGTGGAATAGGTGAACTCCACAACCGCCTCCTTTCTGCTTCTCCTTGCACAGATTGTAATCTGTGGGCAGAGCTGTTCAGGCAGGAAGGCTCTGTGTCCTCCGAGATTCTCCTCACGGGGCAGCTTCCAGACCTGCCTTTCACTGCCTATGAATTTTAGCTTTCGGAAATACATGGAAACCACTATAATTTTTTTTTAATTTGGTTTTGAGAGAGAGAGAGAGAGAGAGAGAGAGTGTGTGTGTGTGCTTGCGTGAGCATGAGCGGGGGAGGGGCAGAGAGAGAGGGAGACAGAGTCTGAAGCAGGCTCCAGGCTCTGAGCTGTCAGCACAGAGCCCAGTGTCGAGTTCGAACTCACGAACCTTGACATCATGACCTGAGCTGAATTCGGACACTTAACTGATTGAGCCACCCAGGCGCCCCAGAAACCAGTATAATTTAACGTTTCCACCAGGGTCCAGAAACTGTGAGAATATATCAAATTGAAATCAGTTTTCCACCACTGGTAGGCTTCTGTGATGTCCTCAGTCACAACACATCAAAAGAAAGGTGTATTATATGAAATGAAAAAGAAACATTTTGTTCTCTGAATCACTGGTGTCCACCACACCCTACCTGTAGGAAAAGGGACATTGTTGTTTGTTTCGGGGGTCTCTGATGCTCTGTTAGTGGCTGTTTGGACATTGGGGGACCTGCTCCAGTTCTTTGTTTCCAACAGCCATCTCTCTCTGCCTGCCGGCGTGTTCTCTGTGCTCTTGGCAAATCTGGGAAATAACTGAGGAGCTTAAATGCTCTCCTTGTGGCCTGAGCAGGGTATTAGGTTCTTTCAGCTGTCTTCTCGAATGGGGTGGTGGAATCAGACACTCTTTGTTTATACTTCTAGCTCAGTCACAGCTACGTGAGCTTGGGCAAGTCATTAAGCCATTATTATTTAAAACTGAGAAGAAGATCCTGAAATCTAACCCTTAGAATTGCTAGATAAAGACAAAGAGAAAATCGGGGCCCCTGGGTGGCTCAGTCAGACAAGCAGATGAGCGTTTGACGTTGCCTCAGGTCATGATCTCACCGGTCATGGGTTTGAGCCCCATGTCAGGCTCTGTGCTGACAGCTCAGAGCCTGGAGCCTGCTTCGGATTCTGTGTCTCCCTCTCTTGCTGCCCCTCCCCTGCTGTCTCTCTCTCTCTCTCTCTCTCTCTCTCTCAAAAATAAATAAACATTAAAAAAAAAAGACAGAGTAAAAATATATTCTGCTTTTCCATGGCTGAACTCCAACTGTAGCAGATACTGAGCATGTACCTGGAGCTGGGGGATGGTGTTTGCGAGTGTAGTTCTAATCCTAAAGCCTTGTGCTCTATTTTAAACATTCCTGCAGAGTTTGCATCGTATACCTTAATATGCCCATGCTCGGTTTGATATAAAACGGTGCTCTCTGCTCCCACATCTCTGGATAGAGAATCACCATTTCAGGATGGTAGCGTATCCTGTGCCTCCTGCAACACTCAAGGACCTTTGGTATCATCTGCCTGTCCCCACTCTGCTTCCATTTCAAGGGCATGACCACAGGGCCTGGTGCCTTAGCAAGACCTCTTTATTTTTCAGTTCTTTTTTAAATCACATAGTTCAAGTTTTTAAATATTTACTTTTGAGAGAGAGAGAGAGAGAGAGAGAGCAAGTGGCGGATGGGCAGAGAGAGAGGATCCAAGGGAGGTTCTGCACTGTGCGTGCAGAGGCCACAACGTCGGGCTCGAACTCACAAACTGTGAGATCATGAGCTGAGCCAAAGTCAAGAGCCAGAGGTTTAGCCCCGATTGAGCCACCCAGGCGCCCCTAATTCAAGTTTTTTAATTGTGCTTCTTTTTTTTAAATTGAAGTACAGTCGACCCACAATGTTGCATTAGTTGCAGGTGTACAACATAATGATTAGACAGTTCCGTATGTTATGCCATGTAGCTGAGTACCATGTGGCTGCCATCCGTCACCATATGGCGCTATCGCAAGACATTTGACCGTGTTCCCCATGCTGCGCCTTTCATCCCCCTGGCGTATTCATTCCATAGCCGAGAGCCTGCGCCTCCCACTTGCCTTCACTCCCTTTTGCCCATCCCTCCACCCCCTCCCCACTGGCAACCACCAGTGTGCTCTCTGTACGTATGGGTCTGTTTCTGGGTAAGGCCTCTTTAATGTGGCTTGAATATAGTCTCTGGAATAAAGGCTGAAGAGGTCAGTAGATCAAGGGCTCTTTGGAGAACACCTGTTTGCCCCCAGACCTGCTGCCCCTCTGTTTTGCTGTGGTTCTACCCCCACCCCTCGGGGCCAGGCACTGGCTGCTTATTGAGTTTGTCAGCATTTCCCCCATGGTTCTCAGACTGACTAATTAGCCTACCCTGCCTGATTGCTGAAGCCACAGGGCACTGCCAGGGCAGCACTTTTCCACATGGCATCTGCTAAGAGAATGCAGGGCTGAGCCTTTAACCCTATCCTGTCTACGTTGTGTGGGTACTTATGAGCTCGCATGGAGATGGATATGGGGGTCTACCCCCATGAACTTGAGGGCTAGGGGTTGTGAGTTCTGCTCTAAGAGCCGGTAGATCTTTCTCTGGATGGTCAGAGATTGTCAGAACACGGGACAGATCGAAGGTAGAAATTCTCACCATTATTGAGGATAATTTAGGGGAAGAGTGGAATCAGGTAACTGAAACTATTATCCTCATTTTGATGCAAATTTTACAATCTTTTTTCATTTTTAATTTTTTTTCATTTTTCATTTTTTAATTTTTAATTTAATTTAATTTAATTTTTTGCCATCTGGCTTGGCCTTTTGGTTTGAAAGAGATCTGGATCAGTAAAAAAAAAAAAAAAAAGGTCAGGCTGAGGATCACATAGTTCTTTCTTCCTCTCTCTTAGATTTACTATATGTTTCCTCAGGCTGTTGCAGCCTGAGATTAAAGGTGGGTCATGTCACCAGTAATCTCCCATGCTTTCTTAGCTCATGCTCCTTCTTGGGAATGCAGGACCCTGATCCTTGCCACAGCCCTTCAAGCATTCGTGCATGTACCCAGGGAGTTTCCCGTGAAGCCCATGGGCAAATCTGGTCAGCTGCTACAGGTTTCTGCTGGGCACTGCTGTCCATGGGCCAGCTGTGCATTTCTACCTGTGCTGGACATTGCCACAGCCACAGGGCACTGTGCCTTCTCTCCACCTCCACCACCTTCCGCCACAGAGCACCATAGTCTCTCTCTGTGAACACCTGCCTTCCCACTGAGGCACCACTGATACCCTGGAACTTTTGAGGTGCTAACACATTGCAGTTAGCGGCACAGCTAGAGGGAATAGCTGTCTTTGTGCTTCCTCAAGCCTCCCCACCTTCAGTTGCAGGCAGAAGGTTCTTTCATTTTTTATTTAAGGTCCTCTTTCCCTGGGGGAACAGGATAGTGTGAGGTTAGAATCTGGGTAATGGGTTCAAACTGATTAGGGTTTGAAGCCTGGTTCTCCTGCTCAGTAGTTGTCTGTGCTAGAGAAAGTTCTTTGCTTCTTTGAACTTTAACATGTTTATTTGTGAAATAGAACTAAAACAGCAGTACCCCATTCAGGTTTAGAGGCTAAATGAGCTAATGCATGCGAAACTACACTTACGTTGTAATGCTCTATAATGTTAGCTGATTTTAATTAGCTAATAGGGCCCAAGTGATACCGCACAGGACAGGGCCAAGTGACAGATTCTGCACTATCCACAGAACCATGCCTCCTCTCTCACCTTGAGGACGCGACATTGGGTCCAACTTTTCCTCATCTCCTTCTTTCCTTAGGAATTTCACTGCTGGAAGCTCCTCAGTCCTTATAACAATTTCCTAAAGGGGATCACCAATTCATCAGACATTCTAAAACATGTTTGAGTCCCACAGGTGATACAGCTTAGGCTCAACATAGGTCCACACTCCCTTATCGTCTGATTGTATCTATCTATGCATTTAAGCAAATGGGTATTTATATGTTGCCATTGGCTGTATTTATGTGTGTGTGTACAGCAAATTGCTACACACACACACACACACACACACACACACACTTAATTACAGCTACTCAGTTCTTTGATGTTATGGCTTGAAAATCTCCCCTGTGAGCAGAATTGTTTACTAGGCTCTGCTCTATGAGAAGAGGGCAGTGATGAATTTGGTTCCCCTATGCTCAAGAAGACTTATCTGAATGGGACATCAGAAGACATGGACTTGCCTCATGGAAGGCCTCATCTGATAACAAAGGCATGATATTGCATCTTGGAAGACAGAAGTTTTCCAGAGCAACCTGCAAGAGCCACTGTGAATACACTGATGTTCTCTGAAAGCAGGAGTCTCCAGCAGACCCACTTGGCTCCAACTTTCCTGGCAATGAGTACAGGCTCTTTCCTTCCATCCCTCACCTCCTCTGTCATATGACAGAACGTTCTACCATCTAAATGTCCTATGTTGCTATTGAAGGAAATCTTCTTAGGTTAATAATAAACCCAGATGGGTTTGGGGTATGGGATTTGGGTATCTCTTGGGGTTACTTGTGTTTTGGAATCTTCAGCAGTGCTTGGGTATGGGAAGTAAACTCTCCCTTGAATCTCTCCTTATACCTTCTGCTCATCCTTGCCTGAATTTCAGGTGCTATTCTACCTGCAGAGGCTGACAGTTCTAAGTGAAGTCTGATCTGAGTGAGGACTGGTCCAGAGAAGTGATCATGTCTTCTATAACACATTTCCCAGCCCCTTTTCCACACCTGATTGGTGATGTATGGCTGCTTGATACTTCCCTATAGACATTCTAGATCTGATGGGCTATGGCATGTACCCAATTCTCTTGATATTACATGTCCTTCTACTCCTTCTCTGCTACTCAGAGAAGCACATGGGTAGATGTTATGAAGGATCCTTGGGAAAATCCTATAAAGGATTTGAAATCCTTGGGAACGGCCATGTGATGGATTTTCCCCTTTCTAAAGGGTACAGAATATACTAATAAATTATTGCCATTGTTCTTAAACAAGGTAGGCCAAGGCCACTGCATCCTATAAGTTATGTGCCTATCTTCTTTGAGGGAGAATATAGAACTTCTACACATCCTGTGCGTGGGGCTTGATATTTAGGCAAATTTTTACACAAATACACACATGAGCATGCACACCCATCTTCAAATAGATAAGAAAAAGTGGTTCCTTTGTGCTTTTTAAATAAAGCATAATGTTGTCATGTAACTTTGCTATGGGCTTGAATTTCATCTGGGGGCCCATAATCTTTTCCCAGGGTCCCCAAATCAACAGGAGTTGGGCATTTGACTATTGTATGAATCAGACTGTGATAAGACATTAGGGATGGTACGCATTCCACATCTAAAGTTAGAATCAAACCTTAAAAACTGCTTGCCAAAATGTGTACAGGTTCTTCTGAGCGCGAAATGCTACACTCGTGGACCCTCACCTCGCCCCACTGCAGGGCACTCCTGGCCTCTGCCCGTGAGCTCTTCCTTCTTTGCTCCCTTTGTGCTGGTGTCCCCAGGGTTCTGGTTCTTTCACCCTATTATCCGACACCCTCATCTCATTGTTCAATCAGGTTCGAGCTCTTCAAATGCTGGAGCAGGTAGCCGTGGCCTTAAATTTCTGCTCCACCAATTCCTGGCTCTATGACCTGGCTGTTTAAATTCTCCGAACTTCAGTTTCCTGATCTGTAAAACTGGAATAGTAATGCCTTCTTTATGGGCTAAGGATAAAATGGTAATATAGGGCACTTAACACAGAGTCTAGTATATGACATGGGTTTAGTAAATGCTAGTTATTTTTAGTGTTGTTTTAAATATTTAACATCCATTCATTCATCTGTCATTATCCTCTGTGGCTGTACATCCCTGTTTGCTGACACGGAGTAGGAGCACAGCATGTGTGAGCAGAATGACTCAAGTCAAAGTGAATGAATTCCTCCTTAGGCCATGGGACATCGTAGGAGTCAGCGCTCTCCCTGCTTAGGGCGAAGGCAGGACCCAGGAGAACTTGGAGAGTTGAAGAAGGAGCTGGGATTTGGGGAGCAGGCATCAGGTGGGACTTGCTATCCGGAGTCTGTGCTCATCGGGATCCTTGGCTCCATTCTGAGTCTCGCCTTGACTACTGTTCAGATCATGGATGACCCCTCATGTCCATGCATGGCATGGAGAGGGTCTGGGTCACCTCTGCAGGCCTCTATGCCTGTGGGGGCTGCTGCCACACAACCTGGAGCATAGGTGTTGGGAGACAGAGACCATGGCCCTGAACATTTCACCTTCTTATTCTTGTGGAAAACCACAGATGGATGTGGGACATGCCCAGCTCTCTGCTCCTTCCTTGTGACCTGATCCACAGCACCTGTTCCAGATGCAATCCTGCTCTCCTCCAGAACAGTCTTCCCTTGGCAGCTCAACACCTCTAATGTCAGCCCGCCCCTTTCTTTCTTTCTTTGCTAATGATTTTTGTAGTTAATGAGGTCCCTCTTCCCCCCCATTCTCTACTTACATGACTCTGCCATCAACTTTAGTAACCATCCAGCTATCTATTTATACACCAATGGGCTTCTCAGCTCTTCCTCCCCCAATTCTTCCATGACCCCTGTATTTTTTTCACAACTGCAGCAAACAAGGTATGTCTCAGAGAAGATGGTTATTTCTCTAACAAGGAGTCTCAGTACGTGAAGAGACACTGCTGTCGAATGTGAATAATTAACAAAAACTTTGTTGAAATCCTTGGCCTTAAGACGGAGTGTTTGGCAGCTCAGTTAATGCCCATCTGGAGGCATCTAATATTCTATGGAGTTTTCTCACTATTAAAATGGAACCTAATAATAATGATGCCTGCAAGGAATAGTCCCTCCCTGTCAATCATATTGATCACAGAACTCTGCATCTCCATCGATTGATTAAGTCCGTCTTGAACATTTGTTGAACTCAGTGTTGTGCTGTTTGCTCCTGGGAAGTGGCTGGGGGAGCTTTAGAAGAATAGATTCTCGAGCCTCGCTCCAGGACCTCTGGGCATCCGAAGCTCTCCACCAGACTCTCCAGTGCAGTCAAGCTTGAGAACGGGGGAGAGTAGGTGCTCGTCACCCCCCGGAAGCTCAGCAGTGTGTTCAGAGGTAGCTGCCGTGTGCCTGTGCAGGGTCTGGCATTCTTGCAGCCATGTTAGCTCACCTCCTCAGTTCTTTGCTTTAATTTCTTGTTTCTTAAATTCTAAGCATAGATGCTGATTCCAAGACTCAGAATCAAAGTTAGACAGCCTGCAGGTGCAGGGTTAATCTCCGATAGGAAGCTCTCTGGTTACAAAACCCACACCTTTTGCACCCACCTTATCAGGTGATTTATGCTAGGAAAAGACACAAGACCATGCATAATTTAGTGCTGACTCCTTGACTCAGTAGGTCCAGTAGGCATGTAGAAGGGAGAGGGCGAGATGTGCGGCATTTGGAAAACTCAGCCATTATTCTGTTGAGGAGGTTAAAGTGGGACCTTGACAGATCCCCTCGGTGAGCTTGGAAAGCGAAAGCAGACAATGCTTCCTCCATTACTGGGCAAAATGAGAGCATTTCCTATGTTTGACTTGCATTTTCATTATAAGCAGGTGTGTGTTGGGGGAAGGAGGTCGATGGAGTTGACAGTTCACTTCCCAGGCTGGGCCTCTGGAATTTGTGACCCTCTAGAGGGTCCTTTGCATCTCCTACTTTGCAGGCTTAGAACTTCAGCTTTTTCCATTGGCTTGGCACTGACTGAGGTTCTGGGGGAATGGATTTGTGGTGGTCAAACAGGACTCTGCTCCCAGAAGAATGCACCTGTAGTGGAGTGTGGAATGTCTGTGTGGAAATTTACAACAGAACCCTCCCCAGCCACATGTATCTGCCGGGGAGATTGCCTCTTGGGGGTTGGGGGGTGGAGGTGAAGGGTGGTGCTTGAGAAAGCCCCCGTTGTAGCTCAGAATATTGCCTCAGAGCCCAGAAGAGAAGCAAAGGAGTTTGGATATTCACCAGGACTATTGTTTCCTGTTTATCCCGAAGATCTTTTTGCCTTATTCAGAAATGTTTGTTATTAGAATCAGACCACCCGGTTCAGTTAGGCAGGGATACCTCAAAACATTCTCTCTTTTGTCTTTCTTCATTCTATCCAATACATTATGACACTGTATCAAGGTAGTTTGTAATTAATCAGATACAACTTATTGATCATGTTTATGTCCTTTTTTAAATGTTTATATTTGAGAGAGAGAGAGAGAGAGAGAGAGAGAGAGACAGAGTGTGAGTGGGGGAGGGGCAGAGAGAGAGGGAGACACAGAATTCGAAGCCGGCTCCAGGCTCTGAGCTGTTAGCATGGAACCCAACGTGGGACTCGAGCCCATGAACAGGGAGATCATGACCTGAGCCAAAGTGGGACGTTTAACCAACTGAGCCACCCCGGGGCCCCGATCATATTTATCTCCTTGATGGGTCCTTACTTTTTATTGTGGTAAAATACACATAACAGAAAACTTCCATTTCAACCACACTCAAGGGTACCACCCTGAGTACATTTACATTGCTCTGCATTTATCTCCCAAACGTTCCCATCTTCCCAGACTGAAACTGCAGGAAACTCTGACTGCCCATTTGCCCTTTCCTGCCCCTTGTGTCCTTCAGGACACTCGAGTCACCCTGGGAAAGAACTCCTCAGGGGCATAGAAGTCTGACCTAGGATCGTGTTGAAACAGAGGCGTGGAGCTCCCCTTCGTAGACCCTGAGTGCGCAGGAGTGGAGGGAGGCCTGGGAGTCTGAGCTGCTGTGATGATGGGCCAGGGGGGCAGCGGATCTTAGAGCCCACCTCCACTGAGACTCCTTGACTGATCAGTAGTGAAGCGATGCTCCCGGGCTAATAGATTCAGAAGATGTGTAATTTCTCCTTTTCTCCAGACACTCCCCGGCTTCTTTCTGGACATGTAAGGAACACCACTTTCTGGGCCTTTGAAATATTTATCCTCTCCTCTCTGCTTCCTTTACAATCTCTCTGCTGCAAGGCTGCTTTTTTGCCAGCCCCTTGAGGGCTGTCGTAGGGACAGTTTAAAATGATTTATGTATTTCCATTGACTAAAAATTGGGACAGTTCCAGAAAAACCTGAGCTTCTTATGTGCATGTGTGTGTATATAGATGTTCACATTTATATTTCTACTGTGTGAAGTGAGTGGTTCTCAAAGTGTGGTGCCTGGGTCAGCAGCACAGTATCGTCTGGGTACTTGTTAGCTGCTAGAAGCAGAATTTGGGGGACCTCATTCCTGACCTACTGAAAATCTGGGATGAGCCCCAGAAATCTGTGATGTAGCAAGTCCTCCAAATGCTTCTGTTGTGTAGCAAGGTGTGAGAGCCGCTACTTTAAATACGTTGCCGGATTTAACTTTCACAAAGTGCTGAGAGAATCCCTAAAAAGAGAAGACAAGGGAACTTAGAAAAGTTAAAGCTAAGGGGATGGACCAGGTTCCCCCCCACCCATACCATTGTCAAGCTGATCTAGTGGCTCCCAAGGTCCTGGTGGACGGCCCTCTTGTGCACTTCTTTGCTTTTTTGCAGCCAGTTGCTGCCTGTAGAGAAAGGTTCCTCGGGCCTTTGCAAACACAGACAGGGAGGGAAGAACCAAGAGGCCAGATCATGCAAACGGGAGTCAGGGGCTTGGTGTCGGGGGCCATTTGTGTAACAGGCAGCAAGGAAGCATCTTTATGCACTGTCTCCCTTTGTCCCGTATGTAGCCAGCTCGCCCACCCTGGAGGGGACCCTTGACTTCCCCTGGCATCAGCAGCTGGCTGCGCTCTGCGGGAGGTGGCAGACGAAGGTCTGTTTGGGAAGTGTCATTACTGTGAGCGGGCGAGCTCCGAGCATGGCGTGGCGGAGGGGAGCGCAGAAGGCCAGCTGTTGGCTCTGGGACTTTGCGGAGACTGGTGCCGGTGCCATTTGGTCTCGGCTGCTGCGTGCTGTGACCGCAGGGAAACTCCGCGGCTGCTGATTGCAAGCCAGCTGTTTATGGCGCCTCCGAACAGGCATAAAATTCCTCACTAACTGTTTTCCTTTATTCTTTAAAGTTTGCTCTGATTAGCGTGAAGTTTGTTAATGGAAAATCAACATGTCTTTTTGACTCTGGCTCTGGCAGAGTCAGAGGCTTCTGGGCACTGGATTACCATCTTACATTTTTCTCCTGGTCCAGCCTGAGGTGCAGATGTGGGCGGTGGTGAATTCATGCAGCCAGTATTGGGAGCTCTTGCTCTGTAGGTGGTGGGGGTATGGCAACGAGCAGACAGCCCCTTCCCTCACCAGCTTACCTTTTAGAGGCGGCAGACAGAGACTTTTTGGTTCTTTGTGATAATGGTATGAAGAAGTGAAACTGAGCGATGTGGTATCAGGTTCCAGCCGCTGCATAAGACACCATCCTAAAACTCAGTGGTTTAGAACACCACCGATTCAGGGGCACCTGGGCGGCTCAGTCGGTTAAGCGGCCAACTTGGGCTCGGGTCATGATCTCACGGTTCGTGGGTTCGAGCCCCGCGTCAGGCTCTGTGCTGACAGCTCGGAGCCTGGAGCCTGCTTCAGATTCTGTGTCTCCCTCTGTCTCTGCCCTTCTCCTACTCTCTCTCTCTCTTAAAAAATGAATGAAATGAAAACATTAAAAAATTAAAAAAAAAGAAAACCACCTATTCAATTTGTTTACAATTCTACAATCAGGGCTGGACTCAACAGGATGAACTCTTTTGCAGATCTTGCTGAGGGTCCCCTGTGTGGCTGCATTTGGTTGGTGGCTGGCAGGGTCTGGGATCAGCCAGGTCCGCCGGGCCCCTCTTTCTGTCTCCGTCTCCCTCTCCCTCTCCATGTAGTCTTGGGGCCTCTCACTCTTTATATGGCCCTGCACTTACTCTCTCCAGGAAGGGAGGTGGACACCTTAAATCGGGCCCCGGGCTTCCACAAACACAGAAGTGGAAGCTGCCAGTACTTCCTAAGGCATGGCCTTACCCCTGCCATATTCTAAGGTTAAAATAGGTCCCAGGAGCAGCCTAGAACCAAGGAGATAAGACTGTGTGAGGCAGAAAGATGTAGAGGCATGACGGATTGGGGGTCACCATTTAAAGGGCCATCCCAGGTACACTAGACTAGGTGGTGGCTAGACTAATGAGGCAGGGTGTGTGTGTTAGGTGGGCTGGTTGGGGAAGGTGTCTCTGAAGAAATGACATCTGAGCCGAGGCCTGGCTGACTATGGAGCCAGCTAGGGGAAGATCTGGGGGACGAGCCTTCTATTCAGGGCAGTATGGCTTTCTCTACCATAATGTCCTCCTTACTTCCTGCTTCCCAGGCTGGAGCTGGATGTAGACCCCCTGTTTGATAGGGACAGGGGAAACAGGAAACTGGACGGAAGGAAACCACGTGCCTCTGGCTCAGGAGCCAGTCAGCAGTCAGCAGGGAGGGACCAGAAGAGCTTGGGGACATTTTCCCAGACTGCTTCATGGGCACCTCTGAAGGACAGATGCCGAGCCACTGGCCCTTTACAGAGAATGAATGGAATATGGGGCTTCACCTCTACAGAGGTTCCCTGTATCCTCGTGGTGGCACCACTGCTTCGTTTACTTCTTGGGAAGGGACACCTATGTGGAAGTTTCAGGAGTTGTCAATGTCAAGTGTCTTAAGTATCTGAAAACAAACCTTAGGATTTTTTTTTTTTTGTAACAATACAAATAGAATCAACAAGGATTGAACCAGTCATTTCTCAGAATGTGGTCGGCAGACCAACTGCTCCAGCATCACTGGTGAGCTTGCTAAAATGCAGATTCTCAGTCCCAGGCCCAGATGGGCTGACAGGAATCTGTGAGAGATGGCCCCAGGAATGGACATTTTATAGGTGCTCCCCAAAGATTCATGTGTTCATAAAAGCTCAGGAAGCACTACCTTAAAACTTCTGTGGCCCCAGAATGAGGTTACAAGTGAATTGCTTGGAAATGAAGTATAGAATCATTCTTTGAGGTCCAGCTCAAATGTCCCCTCCTCCAAGAAGCCTACTGGATTCCCTTGGGATGAACCTGGTCCCGTATGTTTGGGGGCACTTAGTATACATCATTAAGATGATCTGGTTACAAATCCTTTGCTTTTGGCAAACTGCGCACTCCTGATGGCGGGAACAAATTTTATTTGGGTTTCTGTCCTTAGTGCTTGGCACAGTGTGTGGCACACAGTAGGTAGAGTAAGTGCTTGAATGAGTAAATGAATGGAGGGAGCCCTAAGGAAAACCTGGTTCAATCCTCTCCTCTTACAAGTACCTAAGAAGTGAGGCAACTGGCTCCAAGCCACAAGGCTAGTAGTGCAGGGTGAGGACTAGTGCTTAGGCTTCCAGACTTCTCATCAGGTGCCCAGTTCTCCCACCCAGGCCGGCTTCTTCCTTCAGGTGACAGACATATCGGTTCCACTTAGAAATTAAATCCTGGGGGCACCTGGGTGGCTCAGTTGGTTGAGCGTCCAGTTCGTGAGTTTGAGCCCTGCGTCAGGCTCACTGCTGGCAGCGCAGAGCCTGCTTTGGATCCTCTGTCCCCCTTTCTCTCTGCCCCTCCCCCACTGGCACACACATGCTCTCTCAAAAATAAATAAAAACATTAAAAAAAAAAGAAATTAAATCCTGACAGTTGCCCCACCCTTCTCACAATCTCGCTGTACAGTGTGGAAGGGAAGTCACATGTGATCCAGATTCCTCTGTGCTATCCCCACTCAAGCCCAACCTGGGGACAGGGGCAGGACTTTTGCTACAAGGGCTCCGAGGAGCATCCCCAGACCTGGCCCCCAACGTCAAGAGGACACAGGTTTCCTTTGCTCCCCTCCACTTTCCTTCAGTTCACAGTCCGCAAACCCCATTTGGTGTGAGCCCATCTGGGCCTCTTCCAAATGAATGTAAATGACTGCTTAGGGTGCCTCCCCCTTCATTGTGGACAGCAAAGGGCTCAGGGTGGGATTTGCATATTGCTAATTACAGTTGATTCCAACTCCAGAGAAAATCATTGATCCATTTATAACTTACAGTAATTTGGAAAGCAGTTACCTTCTGGCATCTCCTTTCTTGCTAAAAATGTGTCATTATTTTTTTTCCTATGCTTTTTTGAAAGACAAATGATCTGGGCATTATCCACAAAGGACCAGGCTCTCTGTGTGCCTGAAAGAGGCAAATATGTAAAATCCTGAAGGGTTAGAACTGCAAACAAAGAATCTAAATCTTGTCCAGTGGCCATGCACAGTAGGTGTGCAATCAGGAGTTGGCTGAATTGGAAACGTCTTTGTGTGGCATATGTAATTAATAGAGGTGTTGTGAGCATCTGCTAAATCTAGGACATTTCTCCTCTCCTGTGTGGTGTAGTGACGGTGAGTTCAGCCTCTGGAAGCAGGCTGTCCAAGTCAGAATCTGGGATCTCCCCTTTACTAGCTTTGTGACTTTAGACAGATAGGCCTTTTTGTACCCAGTGTTTCTCATCTGTGAAATGAAAAGGCCAGCAGTGTCTCCTTCCCTAGATTTGATACAAAGATTAAATGAGATGATGTGGGCAGAGTATGCCTAGCAAATGGTGAATGTTAATTAATGTTAGCCATTCATTTTCCTTGGTTCTAGGAGTTTTTTGTTGAGATTCATCAACTTCTTCCAAACTCCTATTAATGTTGACATTTTGACCTCTTCCTATAAATCACGAGTATTCTCAACAGCATCTAGAATGGTAAATCCTTTCCAGAAGGTTTTCAATTGACTTTGCCCAGAGCCATCAGGGGAGTCATTATATATGGCAGCTACGCCTTACAAAATATATTTCCTAAATAATAAAACGTGAAAGTACAAATGACTCCTTGATCCATGGGCTACAGAATGGATGTTGTGTTTAGTGGGCATGAAAAACAACATTAATTTTGTTGTGTATCTCAATCAGAGTTCTTGGGTGACCAGGTGCATTGTCAATGAACAGTAATACTTTGAAACAAATCTTCTTTTCTGAGCAGTAGTTCGCAACAGTAGACTTAAAGTATTCTGCAAACCATATTGTAAACAGATATGCTGTCATCCAAGCTTTGTTTTTCCATTTATAGTGCATGGGCAAAGTAGATGTTGCATAATTCTTTTGGGCCCTAGGATTTTTGGAATGGTTGATGAACAGTGGCCTCAACTTAAAGTCAGCAGCTGCATTAGCCCTTAATAGAGTCCGTCTGTCCTTTGGAGCTTTGAAACCAGGCATTGATTGCTCTCCAGTTATGAAAATCCTAGATGACATCTTCTCTAATACAAGACAGTTTCATCTACACTGAAAATCTGTTTAGTGTATCCGCCTTCATGAAGTATCTCAGCTAGATCTTGAGAACTTGCTGCAGATTCTAGATTAGCACTCGCTGCTTCGCCTTACACTTTTTTGTTGTGGAGACGGCTTCTTTCCTCAAACCTCATGAACCAACTTCTGCTAGTTTCACACATTTCTTCTGAAGCTTCCTCACCTCTCTCAGCATTCATAGAACTGAAGAGAGTTAGGACCTTTCTCTGGATGAGGCTTTGGTTTAAGGGAACGTTGCGGTCAGTTTGATTTTTTATCCAGACCACTCAAACTTTGTCTATATCGGTAATAAGGCTGTTTCACTTTCTTACCATTTGCGTGTTCATGGGGATAGCACTTGTAATTTCCTTCAAGAACTTTTCCTTTGCATTCATGACTTGGCTAACTGTTTGGCACAAGAGGCCTGGCTTCCAGTCGATCTCAGCTTTCGACATGCCATCCTCACTGAGCCTAATCATTTCTAGCTTTTGATTTAAAGCGAGAGACTGGCGACGTTTCCTTTCACCTGAGCACCTAGAGGGCCTTGAAGGGCTATTAATTGTCCTAATTTCAATATTGTTGTGTCTCAGGGAAGAGGGAGGCCTCAGGAGAGGGAGAGACAGGGGAATGGCTGGAGCCAGACCACACACTTTTATCAATCAAGATCTCCATCTTGCGTGGGTGCGGTTCATGGTGCCCCAGGAAGAATTACAACAGTAACAGCAGAAATCGCTGATCTCACATCACCATGACCAATATAACAATGAGGAAATGTTTGAAATATTTCAGGACACAGAGACACAAAGTGAGCAGACGCTTTTGGGAAAGTGGTGCCGATGGAGGACACATCCTCCATGCAGGATTGCCGCACACCTTCATTTTGCAAAAAGTGCAGCATCTGTGAAGTGCAGTAAAGGAAAGTGCAATACAACAAGGCACACTTGTGGCACAGACAGCGTTCTGTACGGTCTGCGGTCTAAGACGCCCACTGGGCGTCTTGGGAGGTATCTTCTGTGGATAAGGGAGGGGGGCTGCTCTAGATTCTGAATGAACTGGAAATAGAGCTTTCTATTAGAGCTCTTTCTAGCTAGGAGCTGCGGCAAGAGAAGGTATAATGCAAAGAAACCGTCTCGGTTTCTCCAGGCTTGGTGCTGTGCTCAATTGTCTTTAATTTTCTTGTCAGAGCAGACAGTTTAAATATCCTATCTCATTCTCCCACCGCCAGCATCGCCTTCAGAGCCCTGGCCTGTTACACTTGTGTGGTAAATACGTTTTAGCTGGTGCTCTTTTGTTTCTTTTCATAAAAGAACCAAGCAAGGAGTAAACAAGTTGTTTCTTCTTTTTTTTTTCCATTTAAGTAGATATTTCTCTTTCATTTCTGAAAAGCTCCTCGCTCTGGTGGGTTTGCATCCTTACATTAATCCTATCAGCTCTTGATTCACGGATCTTTGGCAGAGGCATTAGAAAATAATCTCTGCCTCTTCCACTCTGCCCGAACCCTCGGCTGGTACAACTAGAAGCCATTTCTGCATAAAAATGCAATCATCCTTTGGTCACACATGTAGCTGGGAGAATGTTTGCTTGTTAAAATGTAATTGGTTAATTTGTATTATGCAGTTTCCATTTCTTTCTCTGTTGACAAACGGCAGTTTGGTTTATAACGGCGCTGCCCCAAACATGGAAATGTTCTGTGTCTGCATTAAGACGGCAGCTGCTGGCCACAGGTGAGCACTTGAAATCGGGCTTGTGCGACTGAAGAGCTGAATTTTAAACTTTATTTAATTTAAATTAAATTAAAATTAGAAAAAGCCACCTGTGGATACAGGTCACCACTGTGGACAGTGACGGTGTATGAGCAAGATCACTCCTGATTAGAAGGGAATGAGCCCCAGACGCTGCCCTGCAGAACCCCTGAACATCTTATAAGGGTTTACATGTGTCCACTGGGGGTGGCGGGGGGGGGGGGGAGAATGGAGGTCATTGGCATCTCTCAAGGCCTCCCTGAACTGCTTCAGACCCCTTCTTCCACCAAAGGTATGCACTGCTCTCTGTGGTCTCTGAGCACATCTGGCTGGGGTGGGGGGCGGGGGCAAAAACATCTGGAGGTGAGTGGTAGGTCCCCTGAGCCACAGGTGGGGGGCGTTAGAGCTGGCAGTTCAAATCCCTGGGATCGCAGGATATTTGAGCACCTTCCTTAGCCGCTCAGGGTTCTTCCTCTGGGGCACAGTCCCGTTGATGAGTTGCGTGGAAAGTAATAGACTAAAGGGGCTTTACCCTCCAGCTTGACGTTCTTACATAACCAAAGAGCTGGTTACAGAGGCAGGGTACAACCAGGAAAACAGACGTCACTGAATTTTCACAATGCCGGACATTTAACACAATGTGATGGAGAAGCTTAAAGCCCAAAGGGATAGTGAGGCAAGTCAGAGCTTAGCAACAGAAGGAAGTAGTTGTCCCCTTCTAGGCTGGAGAGTCAGAGGGAAGGAGTGGTGTTAGCAGAGCCCAGGAGTGTTATCCAGTGGAAACTGGAGCCATGGAGCAGGTGTTTCTGATGGGAGCAGGAGTCAGTTAGACATCTGTTGCCATAGACACTTCCGGGGAGAGAGAAGGAGGGGGAAAGATACTCTGATTTCTCCCTTTTTCCCACCCTCCAGTCTCCTACTGATGCTTCTGGTTGAGCCAACCCAGCCAGAAGCCAGCTGATGAGGAGCCTGGGAGCAGCTCCTCCAAGGTCTCCTGTTACAGAGAACAGAGCAGGGGAGGGGCGAGGACTGGCCTGGGAGTCTGTGTGTGTGTGTGTGTGTGTGTGTGTGTGTGTGTGTGTTTAAAATATAAGCCTCTACCGTTTCCCCAGTACACAGTTACAGGGAGGCGAGAATAATCCAGGTCTGTTTCCCTTGCTCTGTGCCCAGTCTTCCCCCTTCCCCAGCGCCACCTGCCTCCACCCCAGTGCCCAGGTCAGAGCACACATGAAGCGAGAGTCCATAGTGTTGATGGAGTAGACCTCTTAGAAAGGATGCTGTGGAGTGGGGTGAACTACTTGTGGTGGTGATGGTTTGAACCGAAATATTTTATTCTTGTGCATCATTATTTTATTTGATTTAAATTTTTTTTTTGTTTATTTTTGAGAGACAGAGAGAGAGAGACAAAGTGCAAATGGGAGAGGGATAAAGAGAGAGGGAGGAGACACAGAATCCAAAGCAGGCTCCAGACTCTAAGCTGTCAGCACAGAGCCTGACACGGGGCTCCAACTCACGAACTGTGAGATCATGACCTGAGCCAAAGTGGGACGCCCAACCGACTAAGCCACCCAGGCACCACTGAACTGATTTATTTTTTAAGTGACTGCCAACCTGGAGATTCTGTGATTCAGTTTTAAAAATCTGTGTAGTAGAATGTCCTCGTAATTTAAAACAAAACAAAGAAGAGCGTCTGAGTAGGATTGCTGTGGCTGGCCTTTTCCCTTACGATGTGGAAGGGCAGAAGTTCAGGAAGACCTGTGCTAAGGGCTGGGTTGTTTCTGAGATCCCGGTCCTGGAGAAGAGATGACAGGACTGGGCTTTGAGGAATTAAGCTAGGAGGACCTGGAGGGAAAAGACAAAGGCAGGGCTGTCCCCCCCAGACCCTGGTCCCACTGTGCCCATACCACAGGGTTCTGATGCAGGCAGGCCTACCCCTGGGGGACCCCATCATGTCTGAAGAGCCCTGGACTGTTCGAGTTGGAAAGGCCCTCAGCGGTCTGCTGGTCCAGTCCTATCATTCCACAAGCAGGAAACTGAGGCTGACTGAGCTGACCCAGCCACCTGATGGCCAAGCCAGGACCAGAGCCGAGCACGTAGTAGCAGGAGGAGGACAGGGAATGTGCTGTGGAGGAGAAGCTGCCATTCTGGAAGGTCTGGACCACCCCTCTCTGTTAGTCTGGACAGACACTTTTAAGGGATTTTTTAAAACGCAGTTTAAGTTTCTTTTTATATATTTTGAGAGAGAGATAGAGAGCAAGCAGGGGTGGGGGGGAGGGGGGAGAGGGAGGGAGACAGAATCCCAAGCAGGCTCTGCACCATCAGCACAGAGTCCAATGTGGGCCTCGAACTCACGAACACGAGATCATGACCTAAGTTGAAGTCAAGAGTCAGATGCTTAACGGACTGAGCCACCTAGGTGCCCTTGGACAGACACCTTTAGATGCCCTTGCTTATTTTGACCTTATTTGTTGGTGATTTGCCATGATTTGGACACAGAGCGCACAGGCCTTGTTGAGAAACAGATTGAAATAAGTAACACAGGTTGGTAGGTCATTGGCACAAGAAGAATGTACTGGCTTAAAGTGGATTCAAAGCCAGACTGCTCTGCCTCGGGTAAAATCTAACTCCACTGATGACTAGCCCTATGACCTTGAGTCAGTCCCATTATCTCCCTGTGCTCCACTTTGCTCATCTATACAATGGGGATTATAGCGACTCTAACTATCTGCTACTTAGGGTTGTTTTGAGGATTATATGAGATCGTGCACACCACCTGGCCTATTATGAGTATTTCATGCTTTCAGTAGGAACTAGTAGGATTACACATTAAGTATTATGAGTGACTTATTATTTGTACCAGTCGGCTAATTGTGAACTTGCGATAATTTGCTGCATTTAATGGATCAGCCTTAGCTGGTTTCCTTGCGGAAAATATATATTATGTAAGGTGCAAAATTGGGCCACTTACCATCTCCTCCCATCTCCATAGCTTCCTGAAGTCCTGAGGTGTTTTAAACAATTATCAGGCATTTATTAAGCACCTACTACTTGCTTGGCTCTGTGTGAAGAATCTATCCATGAAGTAAGAGAAAGAAAAGACTTGATTCTTGTCTTTAAGGAACCTGTGCTTACTGGGGCCCCAAATGTCTCACTGCCAGGTGAACAGGTATTACCCTGGGGGATATATGTGTCAGTGCTTCAGGATGGGTGGGGTTGGGGACTCAAATTCTTCCATTAACTTTTAAAAAATAATCTGATTTTAGAACAGTTTTAGATTAAAAAAAAATACAACAATCGCAAAGATACTAAGAACGAGACCCCACACAGTTTTCCTGTTGTTACATCTTAACATTAGTATGGTGCGTTTGTCCTAAGCAATGAACCAGCATTTGTACATTATTAATAACTAAAGCCCATACTTGGTTCAGATTTCCTTATTTTTTACCTCGTGTCCTTTTGATGAGCCAGGATCCCATTCAGGACACCTCATCCCATTTAGTCATCTTGACTCCTTAGCTTCTCTTGGTTGTGACAGTTTTTCAGACTTTCATTGTTTTTGATGACTTTGACAGTTTTGAGGGGTACCATCTAGGTGCTTTGTAGAATGTGCTTTGGGGGGAAACTCATGAAAGGTGCTCTTCTCTGGTGGGCTGAGGTTGAAATATGGCTGGGAGGGGGGTGCCTGGGTGACTCAGTTGGTTAAGCGTCTGACTCTTGATCTCAGCTCAGGTCATGATCTCATGGTTCATGGGATCGAGCCCCACATTGAGTTCTGCGCTGATAGCATGGAGCCTGCTTGGGATTCTCTCTCTCTCCCTCTCTCTCTGCCCCTCTCCCACGTGCTCTTTTCCTCTCTTTCACAATAAATATTAAAAAAAAGAAATACGAGTGGAGGGAAGAGACAGTTTCACCTTCCCCACAGAGTAAATAGAAGGTTTCAAAGGCCAGAGAAGGGAACTGATGGAGGAGGGCTGAGGAATCAGCCCTGGAGGGTGAGTTGTGGGTTGAGCAGAGCTAAGGCTGTGGAAGGAAACTCTAAAGGGATTTCTTCAAAGACAAAGCCTGTTTCCTACATGATCCTGGTAACCACATTCCTGGGCATGTGGTGGCAATGGACTGCCTCACACTGAACTTGGCAGAAGTGTTTGTGTCTCCAGGGTGGGCAGGAGAGGAAGTCACCGGCTGGGGCTCAATGCAGGCTGCACCAGGCCTGGTATGACCTGTTGGGGGCTCCGGCCGAGCTCAGGGGAACAGGCTACTGAGTGCCTGCCAGTCAACGGCATTAATTAGGAGGCTGACAGAACTGGCAGAAATGCTTGGGACATGGCACTAATGTTTTAAAAAATGTTTATTTTTGAGAGAGAGAGAGAGAGAGAGAAAGCACAGGGGAGGAACAGAAAGAGAAGGAGATAGAGAATCAAAAGTAGGCTCTGCACTGACAGCAGAGAGCCGGATGTGGGGCTTGAACTCACGAGCTGTGAGATCATGACCTGAGCTGAAGTCCAATGCTTAACTGACTGAGCCACCCAGGTGCCCCCACACTGATTTACTTTTATATTATTTAGTTACACAATACAAGCAAGTGAGAAAACTATCCAACCTTCCCTTTGAGAATTTGGGTGTGGCCTGGCTAAAATAACAGCCTGTGGAGGAGGAAAGGAGGTATATATTCAGGGTAAACTTGAAGGGACTAGGAGGTCAGAGAAATCTCCCCAGAATAAGGTCATTCTGTCCATGCATCCATGTGTCTAAGCATGCATCCAGTCATCATTCCAGCCATCCATTCATTCTCCATCCATTCATCTTCCAGTATCCATTCACCCATCCATTCACCCATCCATCCACCCATCATCCATCCATCATCCCCTGTATGTGTAGGCAATGGCAGGCTACATCCTCAGTATACATTGAGCAAGTCCTTACCTGGCCAGTCCAGTGGACTGACTTTTCTGATCCACAAGCCCTTCTGTCTCCACAGTCACCTGGCTAACACCTCTTGCTTGAGTTCCCACCCTGTGCCAGTCCTGTAGCAGATCCCAGAGGGCATCAACAGTAAGTATTAAGGCAGCTGTACCTCAACACACTATGCCTATAATTGGGAAGACAGCACCTCCACTCTGAAAACAATATGCAAACACAGCACATAAAAATATTTGATGGCATAGTAGAGGTTTGCACACAGTAAACAGTACTAGCAGGCTGTAGGAGGTAGAGGGGTAGACAGCTCAGATTTCAATGGAGAAGTGAGCTTTGAAAGATTCAGAGTGGAATAAGTGAGATATAAGAAGGAAGAGAAATAATGTTACTTAAATATCTGCTGCGGTTGTTAATATCCCCATTTTACAAATAAGGACGTGGAGGCACATAGAGCTTAAACACCATGCCTAATGCCACAGGGGGCTGGTTTTAAACCCAGATACCCAGACCACAGAGCTCCTTTTTCCCCCCATTATTCTGCCTCTCTGTCAAGGGTGCCTGGTATGGTCTTGCCATTACCCCTGGCAATTCCCACCCTTTTTGTGAACATTGAAAGGCCCTACAGCCATGCATCAGGTGATGAATAAATGTTGTCCCCCTGTGAACTAAGTTGCAATTTCTGAGTTGTTTTTGGTCTGACCAATCTCTAGCATCCATTTCCCAATACCTCCCCCCTTTTGTAGCAAAGAAAAAATGAGGTGGGGTGGAAATGTTTGGGGTATTATTATTTCTCTTGCTATCTGAGAAAAAGCAGGGTCATTTAAGTACAAGATTGTCATCCTGAGTCCACTGTGGGATCCGTGAAAGCTCTTCTAAGATGTCTGCCATGACACAGTTGCCCTGGTTTCATAGGTAGGTAAACTAATTCTTCTAAAAGTTATTTTGCTGGCTGTTGGCCTGAGCCCAGATTTTCTCTCTGTCTGGTCCCTCCTGGCCAAGTCCCTGGCAACAGGGGTCTCTGAGGAGTTCCATGTGGTCCCAGAGTGGTATAAGTGGCCCTGCCAGGTGATGCCACCCTGGGGCCAGGAACCCCTTGAGATGCCTCTGGACTTTCTCTGGCCTCCAGGGCAAGCCCAATCTGACCCCAGAGAGGAGCGAGTGTCTCCACTACATATGTGACTTAAAATAATGGCAGTCGTCTTAGAAGAGACAAATCACTAGGAAGGGTTTTCCACAGGTCAGCAGGTTTGGGACTCAGATACATTAATATGGAAAATTGCTTTTCCTTCCGAGTGGGGGACAGGGGGTGGGTGGGGTACAAGGGCTCAGGCTTCCTGGGTTGAGCAGAGGAACAGGTGGGGAGGCCTGGGCTCAGTGCCCGTGGCCAACTTGGAGCCCTGAAGCCCGTCATAACTCAACATGGAGACCCCACTATTCCTCATTAACTCACTGGAGGGGGCCTCCTCTTACTTGGCTCTCAGGATGCCTTCTCTGCTGAACTTACCCTCCTCTCTCTGCCTTTGCTTGGGTTGGTCCCTTCTGCTATGGCCGTTCTGTCCTGCCAGCTCACCCTGTCCCAGGTGTCCATCCGGGAACCCACATCTTCTTCGGTGAATGTCTATACCTCCTGCTACATTCCTCAGTGATGGACATTCGCAGCATGCTACTTAGTGGGTTTGGTGGCTGCCCTGTCTTTTAACTAGTTTGTCCTTCCCTGAGGAGAAGGAACGTGTCTTATGGGCTAAGGGCATGGGCTGTGGGGTTAGACAGACCTACCTTGGGCTTCTAGGACAGTTCTTTCTGCCTTGAGGAGGTATTCAGTGAGCACAAAGCAAGGGCTTTGGATTCTGATTTTGGATAGCTCTGAGTTTAAATCTCGGTTCTGTCACTTTCCACTTTAGGAATGTGGAGGGGGCAGTTAGCCTCTCTAAGGCTCCTTTTCCTTCCACATAATGGGAATAACTATAGTGATTATCTAATCAGGTAGCTATGAGGAGCTGAATTAAGTAATACAGCACCTGGCACAGAGTATGAGGCTTAGGAGGAAAGGGGGGATGGTCTCTGATCACCAGGGTCCTTCCTGCCTGCCCTGGGGGCTGGCACAGTGCTGTCTGCCAGTACCACTGACTAATGCACCCACACACCTGGGTAAAGGAATCTCCCCTCTTGAAAGAACAGAGTCTGGTTCTTCTAGGGCCATCTCTGGGTGGAGAGTCTTTGTGTGGGATGGGGCTGCTGGGCCTTCCACTCCCACAGCTGCCTTTTGTCTTCCAAATTCTCCTTCCTGGTTTCTGCACAATAGAGGCACTCGGATTTTCACATTATACCTTACTAAGTTCTCAGGCATATCAATAAGACCTCAGGGAACAGAGTAGTGATAAGAAAGAGCAAAAGGTTTGAGGTCGGGGGCCTTCAGCACTTTGTATGCTGGCTAGAGTCCTTTTCCTAGTGGGTCTCATGTTTGGAAACTGTGTGGAGAGGCTGAGGGTCCGGCCCCAACTATCCCAGTGTGGAAGCCAGGCTCGGCCCCATGGAAGCTGTATGAGCTTGAGCAAGGTGCCACGTGTTGTCACATGTGTGTGATCACAACTACAAGCGCAGTGCCGGCTTAACATGGTGCCCGGCCAAAGGGCGCCACAGATAGGAATGCATCTGTTGTCCTTAACAAGTGAGATCTGGTTACTCCCTTCGCTATGGCTCCCCGGACCGGGACCTCTTTAGTTAGCTCCCACTTTACCTCACCAAGGAACCCCACCCAAAGCCAGGTGTGCCTCATGAGCTTGGAGTGCAAAAACCCAGGTCCCCTGCTCTGTAACTGGCAGCAGGTGAGCCTTCCCTCAGGCCCCCGCAGATGTCCTTACGATGAGCCCCCTCACGCACCCACCGTGGGTTCATTCCGAGGGAGGGGCAGGGGCGTGGGAGAAGGGGAAGAAAGACAGGTGCAAGATCATTCCATCAGAATGCCAACAGCTTGGCCTGCCATCTGGTAGCCCAAACAACACCCCTTATTGAAGAAATGCATTAGTTTCTGGGCTTTCTGGAAGAAAGGAGACTCCACAGGCTGTGGCCACAGGAACGAGGCGCTCCTTTGCCCGAGTGTGTGCACAGCCACACCCCTCTGAGTGGGTGTTTGTCCCCACAGCTCCACGTGGTCAGCGCTGCCGTCCTTCCCGGTTTTCAGGTGAGGGAGCTGAAGCTCAGGGAGATTAAGCACCTGGCCAGGGTCATCCAAGCAGCCAACGGCAGAGGCAGGATTTGGGCCCAGGCAGCGGGACCCTCCACCACAGTGTTCCGCGGCTCTGCTTTCGGGACGGTCACCCACGCCCTTGTTTTTCAGGAAGGGAAATCATAGTTCGGAGAGGCAAAGACACCTTTCCAAGGACACTGGTTGCCCGTCTGTAGCCTGGCCGGCTTCTGGTTCAGAATCAGAACGCTCTGCTGGAGTCCACGAGCCCCAGGGGAGATGGAGTGGGGTCCATCGGCCCGGCTCCGGGCTGGCCTCGCGCGGGGCCTGCAGGCAGACAGCGACCCTGGAGGCCCAGGCTGCCGCGGCTGAAGACGAAGGGGACGGGGCGTGGGGCCAGCACGGAGCCCGGGCGTCCCGCCAGAGCTGCCAACACCCAGTAGCATTTTGTCGTCTGCTCCCTTTGCCTAATACCACCTTCAATAATAATGGGGCAGGGGGAAGGGGGGAGCTGGTGAGGAAGAAACAACCCAGCCAAGAGTCTGTGTAACAATCTCATCAAACCTGGCATTTTCTCTTTGCTGTTAGGGAAGCAATTTCTCCTCTGATGTAAAAATTTTTTTTTTTTTTTTTTTTTTTTTTTTAATGATGATTCTGGGCTGAGTGGCACCAGGGGCCGCTGCTCGGTGCTTTCCTCCAGCTCCCTCTGGTCCTCAGATGCCAGCAGAATGGGGCCTGTAACCATGGCAATTCTCTAATGTTCTCCTTCCATAAACCATAAACATAGGGGGGAGTCTCCAACACGGCTTCTTCAAGGAGAAAACAAAGCTTTCCCTGACTGGGGCAGGGCAGGGGGGGCGGGAGAGGGGCGGAGAGATGTAGAGACTTAACATTTTTTTTTCTTGTCATAGAGATGAATTGCCTCAAAATTGGCTCAGTCCGATCTGTGTTTTCAGTAATTAAACAAGACACAGGCCGGGCCAGGCGCAAAACGTGTGTGTGCTCCTTAAACATTCGTTAAAGGCATGAAGGGATGGAGGTGGGGAGAGGGGTGTGCAGGGGGGTGTGTGTGGAAGGATTTGGGGAGCAGTGAGGAATGTTGGGCATATTGTCTCACATTATGAAAGGATATAAAATGAGGCTGACCTAACAGACTCCTTGCAAGAGCTAGGTGACGTATGGATTGTTCTATCTGGAGGCTGCGTGATGCCTCACCTTCCTTGTGTCCCCAGTGCTGGGCACGTGGTCTCTGGGAGGTCAGCATCAGTAAGTGTTTGCTAAAGAAATGAAAGAAGGAGTGGACCAAGTTTTTAACTTCTTGGGGGTGTTCCTAATTGTATTGAGGATGTAAATATAATGAAAGGTATGAATTCTTACTCCAAAATGATAGTCATGAAAACACACATCTTATATGTCATTTCACAGTGCTCACAGACTCACTCATGGCCATCCTGAGACTCCACAGGAAGAATTCCTGGCCATGTTAACCTCTAGGTGTCCTTGGGCATTTGTTAGTTTGGACCATCAGTGAGAGAAGGGTCTACTGGGCCACCTTGATTTCCCCAATGTAACATAGAACAGGTGGATCTGAAGAGGCAATATTACTTTTAATTTCTAAGTTTTAGGAAGATAAACAGGGTTCACCCAAATGCTTTGGAGCCTAGGGGCCTTAAGAGAAATTCCACTCCAGACACCTGCATGCAGAGAGAGAGAATTCCTCTCCCAGGAAAGGTCTCAGAGTGTGGAAGTCTTTCTTGACCAGAAGTCTCTCGACATTTCTCTTGTCCTCAAGATTGCCACATTTTCTCCCTCCTTGCTTTGCATGGTTTGGTGTTGCAAATTGGTCCTGTTGTTTCCCACGATCACAAGCCATGCACCTGTCTACCTCTGTTCTGAGGTGAGAACCGCCCAATCTGAAGGCAGAGAGCTATGGCTTATTCACCTTGGGGTCCCCTTGGGCTTCACAATGTGGGGGTCCTGATACAGGCTTCTGGTTTAGGTGAGCTCTTGAATCCTCTACAGCACTATCATGCTGGGAATCCAGCACCCTCTGTGTCTTTAGTATCCAGGATTATGAAAGCAGTTTACAATACGAAAGAATACAACATCATACATCACCACTGATCTTGAATTTCTTGCCCTTGGCTTGAAAGCCAAGGGTTCTTTCCTTTTTTACCCATCAAAAGCATTCTTGTACCTAAAATGTTCCCTCCCTCGCGAAGTATTCCTCCATTGGCACCGGCAGAATGTGTTACTTCCTCCCCTGTTCCCAAGCTCTTTGCTTCACATTCAAATGTCACCTTTTTAGGGACTCTTGTGTTTCCTTTATTGTAAATTCCTGGAGGGTGGAGACTGGATCCAATTCAACTTGGTATCCCATAGTGCTTTGCATGTAGCAGAAACTCAGCAAATGAGGGACTTGGTGAACAGCAAGAAAGCAGATAGTTTTTTATTATGAAGGGTGGACTTACCCCTCTCTAGATCCATGCCCGTGCTGTGTCACTTTGCTGTTCCTTTCACAAAGGTGGATAGCACGTCCTTGCCCTTTGACATGAGGTCTGGCCATTGGACGTGCTTTGCCAGGGGGATGCCAACAGACATGAAGGAAGTGGAGGCTTGAGACGTGCTGGTGCAGTACTGTTGCCCTCTTGTGCTTTTATCATCACCCGACTCACCCCTGGCCCCAAGATGAGGATGAGAAACACACGGAGCAGAGCTGCCGGGCCAATCTGCAAACCTGTGAGTGAAAAATAAGTGCTTACTGTTGCGATTTGGAGGGTGTTTGCCATGCAGCAATAGCTTTTAAATACCGCTGTTGACCTAAAATGTGGGCTAAGAAACATAGAAGGCCTTGAGGTGTTAGTTGTTTTTAAGGGATGGCATCTACTTTTTAGGAAAAAAGGGAACATGGAGGAGTGACTTGAAGAACTGGTTGGTTGTTTTCCCGATGGAAGACTGAAGGGAGGAGGAGGAGGTGTCGAATTCCCAACCCCCCCCCCCCCCAGCATCTTCCTGTCTAAACCAAGCCTGTTGCTGTTAAAACCTGAACGATGACGGCTTTGGTGGGTGGAAAAAAAAGAAACGGGGCTTCTTTGAGAAGCGACCCATTCTCCCATGGTGACAAAAGGCGTTGTTTACCATTGCTGACTTCTGTGAGTAACTCTGCAGCCTAAAATAATGTCTATGTGTGTGCACGAGGGTGTGTGGATTTCAGACAAAGTCTGGCTTTAGATGCCTTTTAGAAAATTGGACTTCTCCGTCATTCTGCCATGGGGTTCCCTGGCTGGCTCATTGCATTACTGGTGGCATAAGGGATGGGACACGGGAGGTGAGGGACCCTAATTCGGTTTCCACCCTTGCCTGTGGCTTGAGGGTTTTCACACAGTGTGCTTTCTTCAAAATCTGGAGCTTCTGAAGCATAAGTGCAGCCAAATTTCTCACCCACTTCCAAGCCACGGCAGGTCTCCAGGGAACTGGATCCTGGTGTTGGAGACAGGGATTGGGGCACAAAAGTCATCCTACAGAGCTTTGTGGTGACCCACAGCTGGGACAGCAGTTTTCACTTAATAAACCTCTACTATGTGCCAAGTATTGCCGGGCACCCAAGCAACCTTTTGCTCCCTGCTCTCTTGGAGATTAGGATCCAGAGGGAAGACAGACATTGATAAATATTCATACAAATAAATGTAAATCTGTAAATGTGACAGGTGCTACACAAGGGAGCTACTTGGGCTATGAGAGCTAATAATAGAAGTATTTGGCTTTGGAACATCAGAGCTGGGAGATGATTTCTGAAGCAGTTTAAAAATCTTTGTATCACCAAGGCCCTAGCTACTCCACATGAAGCCTTTGTGCAAATTTGGAAAAGCTGTCCCAGCTCCCAGAAGCCCTTGCGTGATCAGTGACCTGCAGAAGTGTGCACGGTGCTCCTGCCACTCAGCTCCACAGCCTTCTGTTTGTCCTCAACCCACAGCCGTGCTCCCACAGCTTGGAGATGCGGGTCTGGGCCTGCCTCCCTATTGCATGGCCAGGGCGTGCTGAGCCCTGTGTGTTAGGCACCTGTGGTGGAGTTCTATCCCAAGTGCAGGGAATAAAAGTTAACATTGTAAGAGCATCATCTTCTCTGGTACAGAACTTGAAGCTTTTCCATTCTGACTATAACAGATCCAGCCTTCTGATGAGTGGAAAACATACTTTGCATTGTCTGATCCAGGCTATTGCTCATTTCTCTTATTCTGGCCCTGTCCAAATGGATGCTGGGAAGTATGGGGAGCTCCCTCAAAACATCAGGGTACAGGAGTTTTCAGACCTGCACGGTTTCTGCAGTGATGCCACTTCCCCGTCTGATCATGGCTCACCTTGCTGGCACTCCAGGAGGGGGAGGGCAGAGGCCAGTAGAGTTCCCGGGCTCTGGAGTCAGTAGACATCCTGACTCGGCCTCCCCTTAGCTCTTCCTCCCAGGGGCATCCTGTGTCTATGTCGTGTCCTCAACCTGGTGCCGGCCCAGCTGGCCCATTCCCAGCCTTTGCAGCCTTTCACCTCTGCCTCAGTGGGCCCCACAGAAGGCCAACTAATCCTTGAGTTGGAGTCCATACCACATGCAAATTGAGAGAGGAGGCTTGGGAAAGGCAGCACACAGCACGGGTTCCCTCAGCTCAGAGAGAATGAGCCTGCGTTCCACAGGGTTCCCTGCACAGTGCTCTCTTACCAGCATCCCCAACACAAGCCCACTCTGTCCGTGGCATTGCTTTCAAGGTCCTAACATGGTTTGTGTCTAACTTGCAATGGTCTCATGAGCTGGCTTGCTGCTTCTAATCTCCTCCTCCTAACCCAGTCCTCTGCTCTATTGTTGCTTTCCCTATCATAAAACAAAGCTCTGGTTATAACATCTCCTGCTCAAAAACTTTCAGCAATTAAGATGAATTGGTCCCAGTTAAGCCCAAACTCTTCAACATGGCAGCTAAGACGGTCTTCACCCCCCAAGTCACCCCACCGACTTTGCCTCAGTTCACTGGCCCTGCAGTCGTGGTGCCAGACCCCTGAGCCCCTGTTACTCCCTGAACACACTGGAAGCTTTCATACTGCTGTGCTTTTGGTCTCCCTGTTTCTCTCACTTAGGGTTCCCTTTCTTGGTGCTGGCTGGAGACCTTCTTCTTTCCATTCACAGCCTGATTCAAATGTTGTCTTTACTAGGAAGACTTCTGTACATACCCCGATGGGAATAAGCATGTTGTTTCTGTGTTGTAGCCGATACCACTGCATTTATTTGCTGGGATGCTTTTCTTTCTATGTTGAAAACCTTGATTCCTTGAGGTCTAGGAAAGGCTGTTGGTCATTTGTATTAATGTGCTTGGTGATTTGTAGTGTCTTTCTACAGGGGGTCCTCCATAAATATTTATTGCTGTCAAATCCATAGGCAAGAGAAGGTATTGTCCTTGCCCTGGAGGTACTGATTGTCTGGATGAGGAAACAACATAGGAACATAAAATGTCATGAAAACAATGCTGAAAATGAGTCAGCAGTGGTGGGAATGTAAAACGGTATAGCCACTATGGAGAACAGTCTGGCAATTCCTCAAAAATTAAACATAGAATTATCATATGGGCGTATATCCAAAGGAACTGAAAGCAGAGACTTGAACTATGTCCTATACCCATGTCCACAGCAGCATGACTCATAATAACCAAAAGGTGGAAGCCAGCCAGCCAGGTGTCCATATGTGGATGAATGCAAAACCAAAATGGGGTATACACTTACAGTAGAATATAGTCAGTCTTTGAAAAGAAGGAAATTCTGATATGCACTGTGAGCTATACGTATCTTGAAGACTTTGTGCTAAGTGAAATAAGTTAGTCACAAAAGGAGAATATTCTTTGATTCCACTTATATGAGGTACCTGGAGTTGTCAAACTAATAGAAACAGAAAGTAGGTTGGTGGTCTCCAGGGGCTGGAGGGAGGAGAAATGGGGAGGGGCTAGAGGAGCGTTAGTGGGGCTAGTGTTTAATGGGGCCAGAGTGTTAGTTTGGGAAGAGGAAAAAGTTCTGGAGATGGATGGTGGTGATGGTTACACAACAATGTAAATGTACTTAATGCCGCTAACTGTACACTTAGAAGTGGTTAAATAGGTACATTTTGTGTTATGCACAATAAAAAAAGGAGACAACAAGAGAAAGAATCAGCAAGTACAAATAATGGTATAAACTGGTTGCAGACTCAATCGTCTTTTGTTGTGAGTGCTGAGGTGGGTTTCAAAGGCAGAGGGTGGGGGTTCTAGCAGACATGTTATGAGCTTTTGGGGGGAAGTGGGTGAGAGGGTCTTCTGGAGTCATGCCTGCCCTGGCAGAAGGCTCCCTATCTGATTCCTAGAGGCTGACCACTAAGGAACCCTCAGCTCAACTCCTCTCTCTTCCAGGTGGGTCTGGCCAATGGGAGGTGTGCGCAGGTGGTAGGCGGGCAAGAGAAGAATGAGGTCAGGGATCCTCTTCCTGCCTGTTTGGCAATGGCTCTGGCCCTCTCCTGCCACCACATCTCATACTAGGCAGCAATGGGAGGAAGAGAAGGAAAAGGAAGGCTTACTGGAAGTTTCCCACACTCTTTTGCTATATTTCCTGTGGTAAGAGCCCAACTGCCTGAGGAGACCAGCTGCGTAAGTAGTCTTTACTCTTGGAGACAGAGTGTGGGAATAAATTCCAGGGTTCTGTTTCTAAAGAAGAAGGGTGAATGGATACAGGAGGTGCATTGGCTGCCTCTGCTGTGGGGCCGATTAAAGACCCTTTGGGACTGGGGTGAATGAGTCACCTGTGCCTTCTTTCTTCTCCCAGTATCAGGTGTCTAGACATCGGTCTTTGGCCGACTTGGCCCCTTCTCTGTGTTGAGTGTAGAGCAAGGGGCCATGTGCCCAGTGTCACAGGGAGATGGCAGAGAACCAGAGCAGAACCAAGCACAGCCGTCTTAGGTCAGGAAGCTAAAAGTGCTATTTCAAACTTGCTCCTCCCACCTGTCCTCTTAGTTATGATGGGATATGGATTGCTAAAGTAATGGGAAGGTGAGGGAGGGGGTTGTGGGTGCTTTCACCTACACATAAAACTTTGTAAAAGTTTTCTCTGAGGAGTTGGACTTAGGATAAAGCAAAGCCTGCCCCCAGGTGTCACAGGGCTTGAAAAGATCTCCCAGGTTTCTGTCCACCAAACAGGTCTTGCAAGAAGCCAGTGCTGTAAACTGGGGAGTCCAGCAACATTCCAGGAGGAGGGATGATTCTGCACAAATCTTAAAGCACTGGAATGGGCTGAGAAAGCTCTCCAACTTTGGACTTGACAGTGGGGGCAAGAAGAGGGACGGTCAGGTATATGACCCAGGAAATGGCCCTGTCCCCTCAGTGCAAATGGACAGTGGTGGTGTGGAGCCCAGGCTTTGGCATTTCCTGGGGTTGGATCCTTGCACTATCACTTTTATTGTTGTATGACCTTGGAAGAATTCCTTTCATTTTCTGAGCCTCTGCTTCCTTACCTGTACAATGTGGACCAGCTCCTGTGAGGATTCAGGAGGGAATGCATACAGCATGCTTAGCCCAGGGTCGGGCACATGGCATGAGTTCCAATGGTGGTTACCTTAACTGGCATTTCCAGGTAACGAGTTTCTGGGTACCTCAGGGTGGAGAGAGTTACTGTCTTTGTTTTGGAAATTAAGAGGCAGCCCAGGAGTGAGGAAAGTGTGGGAGTGGAGGAGGGGAGCTGTGGCAAAAGCAGGTAAGGAGCCCCAGCTTCTTTGCTCCTGAATTATTCATGGAAACAGGCTTTGAATAATTGGAAGCCATTTTTCATTATCATTATTACCCAGAGAAATGACTCCGTAGCTAAATTCTCAGGCAGGGAAGTACACTTGATTCCGTTTAGATTGCTTTCTTAAAAACTGCTCAGGGATAGCCCCAAACCACCACCTCATTTTGGGAGGTGTGAATCCAAGGGCGAATAATCCCACCTTGTCAATTACTTCCCAAAGTGACAGAGGAGAGGAGAGAGGGAGGGAGGATGGAGGGGAAAGTGGGAGGGAAAAGGGCTGTGGGGCTCTAGAAGGACCTTGGGCCTCACAGATGTGGGGTCAGCCTGGACAGAGGAGTAGTTCATGTCTTGCCATCCATCCCAATCCCCACTCCGATATTTTGTCCCTATCCAGGCACAGGGTACTGAAAAAGGGTCACTCTGTGCCACCACTGGACCACCTTGGGCAAGCCCCGTTCCTGCCTCCATGCCTCAGTTTCTCTTTCTGAGAAACAAGACAGAGACTGTGTCTTTTGCAGAATTATTATGAGGGCTGAATGAGATGATGGACATGATTTGCCCAGCACTGTGCATGACCTCAAGGAAACTTAAGAATTGTTAGAAAACCTGTCCCCCAGCTGTTACCTCCTTTAGAGATCCAGTCCTAGGGGTTAAGCATTGCCCCTTTTCAAAATATAGAGACAGATGCCCCTGTAAGGTAAGATGTTATGCCTTTAATCATAATTAATTACTTATCTCTGGGGCTGGAAGGGGGCCACTGGTTCTTCTGTGTGTTGTGAGTGGGCAGTAGAGAAGGCGAGGGTAGGGAGGCAAGGGGTGTTGAGGAAAGGAGGGGAAAGTCACTTCAAATGGAAGCAGGGATACACCTGAAGCTTGACAGTTTTGGCAAAGGCCAGTCTGAAGATGCTCACGCATATGTCCGCATGTGCACTCATGTACCCATGCATGTGATCAGGCACTTGCATGCACACACACCCATGCATGCACATACTTGCCTGGTCTGGGTGTTTTATGAAGACTTCTTGGACCACCCATCTCCACCCTGCGCTCCAGCCCAGCTGACCCAGCTCAAGGCAGACATATTTGTATCTGACAGATGAGAGGTAGGCAAAGGTGTCTCATGTTGGTTTCTAGGGACCCTCCTCAAGGCAGCTGGCACATGGCCTTGGTTGTAATTCAGTTGTCTGGGAGGTTTGTTAGGAATTACTTCTGTCTGTCTAATGAGTTAGTAGCTCTCAGAGCAGGGAATACCTCTGCTATGCCATGCCCCCTCTGTCCCACTCAGGGTCAAGCCCAGGGCTCTGGATGTCATCACTCTGCAAGACTCCACAGGTGGTTGATTGCTTGGCTGATGAAAGCAGATATCACCCACTGACATGTTTTGAACCCGGCTGAGCATTCATCCTGGGGACCCTCTGAGTGAAGAGAGCCCAGTGCTGAGAACAAATGGATCAAATTTGACAAAGAAAGAAAGCAGGGACCCGCCCACTCTCACTCCACTCCCACAAGGAGCCCTACCCTGGGGATCCCTTTCTATGCCAATTCTCTCCATTCCACTCCATGTGATAACTTCATTTCTAGGTTCTCTAGCCCTCCCCTCACCCCCCACTTCCCTACTAAGGAAGAAGGTGAAGAAACTGCCATGTACTGAGTAGCACAGGTGTCAGCCTCTTGATGTTGTTCCCAGAGACCTTCAGAGGGCAAACCCTTAACCCAGCAGGACAGACATGGGAGGAGGCACTCAGCACCTGAAGGTCCTTTCCATGCAGGGGCTACATCTTCACACCAAAACAAGACCTTGGGAGGCTAAGGGTTATGCATGTCTGGGGGCTTTTTGATCCAGGCAAAGGTTGTCACACTTTCCCCTCCCCTCCCCCTGGGTATGATATTAGATATCATACCCAGACAGCCCTGAGTTTGAATCCCGGCTCTGTCGCTTCTGACCTGTGGCACAGCCTCCATGGTGGTGCATTCTGGCCATTTGTAAAACCAGGATCCTAGGAAAGACTTATTCCTAGATGATCCTTCTTGCCAAGTGAGTCCTTTCCTCTGCCACTCTCTAGCACTAGCCTAGCCTCTTTGTGGGCACCCGTGCATAGCCAGATAGGATGCTTGGCAAGTGTAAATGCATTGTCTAATTAAACTTCTCATAACTCATGGCAGAGGTGACAGATTGTCCTGTTTTTTTTTCTGTCTTCTATAGAACATCTGATTTTTATCGGGCACAATGCCAACCAAATAAAGATCGTATTTCCCAGCCTTCTGTGTGGATAGGTATGACCATATGACAAAGTTCTGGTCAATGAGATATAAATCAAAGTGCCGTTTGTCATTGTAGAAGCACCTTCATTAAGGAAGTGGGCACATGCTCATTGTCCCTTCTTTTTTCTTTCCCTTTCTTGCTGCCTGGAAGACATAGATGTGATGGCTGGAGCGCTAGCTGCCACATTGTGCCATGAGGATGAGGACCACACTCTAGGGATGGTGGAGCAGTGAGATGGAAGGAGCTTTAGTTTCTGAGGATTTTATGGGGTAGAACCAGCATACCAGCCTTATGACTTTTATATAAGGGAGAAATAAACTCTTATTTAAGCCATCTCATCTCATCTTAGCCTCATAACTGAACCTAGTAAAAACCAATCCATTAAGAAACTCAACACATTCTTACCCTAGCTACATATCTTAATCACCTGGAAGATAGTAAAAAAGAAAATCCCCATCCCAGACCAAAAGACCTGGAACTTCTGGAGATAGGGTCTGGGCAGAAGTAAGTTTCACAATTCACCAGCCAATTCTAATATGTAGCCAAGGTTGAAAATCACTGGTCTCCATCCAGTGTTGCAGACTATGAGTCTGGAATTCTCTCTTATCCAGCAAGACAGTGGATGCAGAAATGAATATGGGAGAGGCTAATGTCTGGGAGGAGACAAGAGCCCCCAACAGGACTTTCGTCTCCGTATTTATTGAGTGCTCAAGATCTTACACGCGTGGTGAACGTAAAGAAAACAATCAGACAGTAATCATTAACTTGTGTGTGTAAGAAGCAAAGGGTCTGGGGGGCAAGTGGTGTTTGTGATCAAAGTACAATACTACATTGGCACCATAAGGAAAGTAACAAGTTACTCATGACCCCATTACAATATCTCACTAGCTAACCTTGGGCGCTTTTGCCCCGTGGTGGTGGCTTTCCACCCTAAGCTTTCTTAAGCCATTTTGTAAGTATAGGCATTCTTGAACTTATTTCCCCACTGGCAAGCAATGCATTTGTTCCAAATGTCTGTTCCCACCTCCCCAAAGGGAGGGCAGGCGCACTTTTGAGGAGCTACCTAATGCTATGCTGACATTGGAAGGGGTTTAGGATGGCATTTCTAAAGTCATTTCTGTGCACCACTGAGAAGCTCTGTGAAAAGTGTTCTGTGGTCAAACAGGCCTGAGGAACACATTAGCATATTAAAGGCTCTGAGAAGTATAAAAGCAAAGAAACAGAATTAACTTTGTGAAATCCAGTGTTTTTCACACCTATTTCACAAAGTTCTCCCCTCTTTTTCTTTTCTTGCATAGTCTGTATTAAAATCCTACAAAAGGATTTTTGTATGTTGGCTTGGGCAAAGGCCAGAAATGTAGCAAAGGTTAGCTTTGGGGGAACTTCTGGGATTTCCACAGTTGGGATTTTCCTAAGACTTCTACATTGGAATCTCTGGTTATAGACTTGAAAAGGTAGGTCTGGGTTCTAGGAAGTGAGGAGGGCGAAGGAAGGAACCTTCTTCCTTAGGGATAGGGTGGAAGAAGCTGTCTTAGAGGGTTTCCAGGTATCCAAAGCCTGCTCTGGCCTTACAAGTGGAGGCTTAGGGCAGCGTGTCCATAGGTGGGTTTAGGGAGACCATAAATCCCATGAAATGATATAAGGGTTCACCTAATGAAGAGTAGAGCCCTTCAGAGGGCTCAAAAATTTAAGAACCACTGGCTCAGAGAAAGCCAAGCTTCAAAGAAATTCAGAAGGCTAAGCTAGTCAAATTCAGCGTGAGTTGCCAAGAGGCTGCTTGCTCTGAGGCTGCACTACAGAAGGGAAGTGAGTCCACGGAGGAGACAGGCCCCTGTACTTTGTTCTGGCTGAGCCAGTTCAGGGGTAACACTTTTGACTCTGTGAGTCCCCCATGAAGTAGGGAGGACAAACCATGGCTTCCCAAGCAGTGGTGGAGCCAGGATGGTGGAGGTTGAAGGTCAGTTCAGGAATCTGGGAAGCTCTGTCCAGCAGAAGACAGGCTCAGTCATTCCCATCCTTTTTTGCAACTGTGCTCTCTCTCACTCTGTATTGGCTTTAATTTCCAGAAAAGAATTCCTGTAACAAATCTCATCTGTGTTTGCTGAATGATGGACTTCAAAGAGGTTTCCAGAAGTGGATTTGGAGCAGGTGGGGACCTATGGGCCCCTAATGGCCAGGTGTGCTATAAAGTATTCTGGCTGCAGGAAAAGGGTGTGTAGATCAGGGGACCAAAGGGAAATGGAAACAGAGTCAGGACAAGTGGGGCTGCAGACCCCTCCCAGCTGGGCCAGTTTTATGATGGGTGCCTCTGTGGAGAAGGTTCCGTACTGGGGAAACTGGGCTTTGAGGTGTCTCTGAAGGACCCCACCCACATTCCCTCCACTTGCAGGGTAAGGCACAGATCCTTTGCATGACCAGAAAAACCCCACATTGTCTGGCACCTTCGTCCCTTCCAGCCTCCTCGTGCTCCTCCTGTCCCTGGCATCCTATGGTTCAACCATAGTAGTCTTCCTTCCAGTCCTATAAGGCACCTTGCTTCCTTCTGCCTTAGGGCCATGGCACAGCCTGGAATACTCTCTTCTGACCCATCTTCTAGTGCAATCCTTCTCTTTCTGTTGGTCACAGCTCTTCTGTTGGTCTCAGGGGACCTCCCATGAGAAGTCTTTCTCAGGCTTTTGCATCACACAGTTCTGGTGGGAGGCATCATTTGGACAGTCTTTTACATGAGTGGCACCCCTTGGGGTACAATCCCATAGGAAGTGTGATAAATAAGGGCCCCTGAGCTGTGTACTGCTGCTTGCTTGCCCTTCCCAGACAGACCAGCTGCTCCTATTAAATGCCACTGTCGTGGCCGATGTCACAGGATTTTACAGCTATTTGAGTTAATATTCACTAAGGTCCATCTTTGCTACTAGATTCAAGCGCCATGAGGGCAGGACTAGGCTGGTCTTGCCTTGGCACCTAGCCTAGTGTCTGGTGCAGAGTAAGTGCTGAGCAAAGGTTTGTTGACTGATGAAATGAGTGAAATGACTGACAATGAGAAGAACCAGTCGTAATGCTCTGTGCCATGTGTATCCAGAAAGGCAGGCTTTGCCGACCTCCCCAGAGGCTTATTTCTTCCCTGCTTCTATTACTAAGGCATCTGATGTGCCTAGACTGTATATGTGTGTGAGGGGATGTGGTGGGGGCAGGGGGTGGAGAGGAGCAGTATGTGTGAATGTGAGTAAAGAAGGGCCAGTAGGAAAAGAAGTTAAAATATTAGTTAATCCAAGCCAAAAAGCCAGTCCTATGCAATTTGTTCTTTTGCTTGCTTGTTCATTCATTTTTCAACTAATAAGTGCATACTGCCTTCCAGGACATATGCTGGGCAACGAGAGGGTTTCCAGTATGAACAAGACATTGTCCTGTCCTGGAGGAACTCATAACACAGTAAGAGAAAGGAAATATTTACAGCAGCAGCCATCCTAGCAATGCTAATACACCTGCTGGTTTTTAAACAGTCACTGGATGCCAGATATTGCCGTAGACACTTGAAGATATTGGCTCATTCAATTTTTTCAACTCTATGAGTTAGGAATACTATTCCTACGGATTGGGAAATCGAGGCACAGAGAGGTTAAGTCGTTTTCTCAGGGCCACACAGAAAACTTTATATTCAAAATTCTATGCCATGCTGTTGCAGAGATAAAGTAGAACAGGAGGAATGTCCACAAATGCACAAACAGTGCCACAGGAGTCTGGAGGCAGGGCTCCAGGTGAGCTCAGGAATGTGGGAAGGCTTTGTGGAAGAGTGGCATTTGAGCTTGAAAGTTAGGGAGGATCTGGAGAGCTTCTCAGTGGGGGATGGTTGCAGGGGGGAGGTGACCTGGTGAGGAGACGGGGTGGGGGGGGGGAGCAAAGGCAGAGGAATGAGGAAGGGTGGAGGGATCTGGGGAAACAGAAGGCAGTTCAGTATGGCTGGAAGTGAGGGTGTGTGAGGAGGGCAGAGAAGGGTGAAGAAGAGGGACCAGTCTGGGTAGGATCTCAGGTGCCACTGAAGACGTCCCCTATGAGTAGGGGACAATGAGGACCCGGTCTGCCCCAGTGCTTGTGGTTCCTCTGGTGTGAGGAACAGGTTGGCAGCTCTAACTCAGTCAAGTGAGTAAAGGCCCTGGGAGTCCCAGGTAAAGCTGCTCAATGGGGGAGGAGGCAACACGGACTCCAGTGATGCTCCTAGGTTACCCCCAGGAAGCCCTTGACAAGGTTCTGCACTGCTCAGGGGCCCCACCCAGATGGCTGGCAAAGGTCACTCATCAAACTGAGCATTCCTCTGAGCCTGCTGGGCCAATCGCTGGCAGAGTGGGCAAATCCTGATAAGGGTCCTGGAGAATCCATACTTTCCCCTGCACAGAATTTACCCATGCCAAGAGAGTTTCTTACTTGCTTTGACCAAGAATTTCCAGTGTGCCTCCATTAGAGAGAGTGCTAGATAGACGGGGAGGGGAAGGGGAGAGAGGAGGTTGTGAATGTATTTGCTGTGTGAGTGACTTCAGGAGAGGTCTAGGGAAGGAGGCTCGGTGGGGGCTGCTGAGAGCAGCTGAGAGAACATGTGAATTCTGTCATTGTAAGTGAAGATTAAACACTGGAGAGAATGGGGCTTTGCTGGCAGCCACTGGATTAACAGCTTGTAGATTTCAATAGTCAGTTAAAGCTGAGTTTATCACGCATGCCGCGAAACCTGGCTCTTTAAGATGAGCTGTGCCGTTGTCGCTAGAAGTGGTTGAAAGTCAGAGGGAGGGCGATTTGCAGCCTGAAGACGCTGCCCCTCGGAGAGGAATCACAGCTCCTTTAGCAGCAACCAGGGCGGAGAGATCCTGCTGATTTCCTGAAACCATGAATTTGAGATGCTACGCCCCAAGAAAAGGCAGATGCTGTCTATTTTCAGGATAATGACTGAGAGGAATCCGCTCAAGAAGCCACTGCAATGCCCCACGGCCAACTGAGTAAAGCTCTAAATCCTTGGCCCAGAAGCCTCACCCTTCTCCCCTGGGGGCATCCTGAGCCCTCCTAGAGTTCGACTTCCTGGGCGCCCTCACTGGCCTGTCCTCACAGGACCAACCCACTCCAATCCCGGCCTACAGTGCAGCATTTCTGCCTCAAGCCCTTGTCCTTGCTTTCACCTGTCCAAACTCTTCCCGCTCACCAACTCCAAGTGGAACACAACGTTTGTGTACTCCTCCCGCGCAAGGTCTCTGATGCCCTACTCCTCCCCAGGTGCCAAAACATCCTCTGCTCCTGCAGGAATATCTCTCTGTGTCATGGCATGTGGGTGGTTGTAACAAGACTCTTACCAGGTTGTAAGCTTCAGAAGGCAGATGGCGCATTTGGGCTTCTCTGTGTCCAGTTGGCCAAGTACCTTGCCCGTGGCCACCACATCACATACTGTGTGTTCGTTCTTAGCTTTCCCATCACATTCTTTCACCCACAGTAGCCCCTCACTGATTCCCAATGTACCATGAACTTTCACATCTCCGGGGCCTTCGTTCATTCATGTGTTCAACAATTTTTGGAGTGCCTACTGCATGATGGACTATTCCATTTCAAAGACTCAGGGGTGAGCACATGATCCAGACCTAGCCCATCAGAGCATTCCATTCTCCTACTCACAGAGATAAGTTACATACAGATGGGCCGGTGCTACAAGTCACACCATTGAAATTCAAATCTAATACTTTTGTGGGTGCTCTTGGAGAAGCATGTACTCTCTTCTAAAGTTGCTTAATAACAGGTGTCAGCCTGGAGCTTCTGGAGGCCACTCATGAGCAGCGAAAATCAAGTCCCACCAAGAAAAGCAGATCTGAAAGGCAGAGAGCTGGAGACTCCTGGTGACATCCATTGAGTACCTAGATCCAGCTATGCCTGAAGTATTCCTAGACTTTTCCATTATAGGAGCCAACCAGTGCCCTCTCCTGCATCAGCCAGTTTAGTTCGGACTCTTCTACAACATGCAACCAGTGCTTTCATTAAAATAAAGGTAATATATCGGCATTCATGTGTTTGAAAAACAGTCCTTTTTTCTCCTGGTTGTTCTAAACCTGGGTATAGAATATCCTTTGCTTTCTTGCAGGCAGGAGTGCAGAGAGTGCTGGTGGAGGGGTTGTTTGCTTGTCTGTATCATGGTGCCTGGCCTCCAGGCCACACTTGGTTGGAGCCTTCTGCTTTGTCTAGAAGCGGGCCTGACATGGGTCCTTCTCACATCTCCTGGAGTGCATGAGATCAGAAGCACACAGAATGAATGATGGGCTCTGGACAGTGGAAGCAAGCGGATCCAGAGACCATCGCTCGCTCTAGTTCAGCTTGATTAATAATTAGGTGTTAGTACACCACGGGATTTAAACATGAACAGTTTTTTTCTTTTTTCTTTTCTTTTTTGTACTGGGTATATATTTTTTGTCATTGCTGCTATTGTTTTTATACTCGGTTTTACTTTAGTTCCACCCCTCTTCTGCCTGAGATCCCGAGGTCCCATCATTGCCCCAGGGACTGAGATGTTCCCGCACACTTAACGAAGTCTGCAACCGGTGTATTTTTAGTCGGCTTGTTTGCATCTGTTCTCTCCCTGTTCCCTGTCTGATTGACACCCACTGGGTGAGAGGCACAGGAGCATAATTTTGCTATGGGAGCGATTTGGCTGAAGTGGCTTCACAGCACCCCTGTTTCTAGCCTGGGAGGGGGCATGGAGATTTCCATCTCTTTTAGCTCGCCTCAATTCTTTTGTTCAAATGGACTTCCAGGAGGTAAACTGGGCTGATTTGTCACCTGTCCATGGCTGGTGGATGAGAGAAACAAGAAGCTTTGCTCTTAGAACTCCCGCTATGTTCAGGATGGTCTGCTAGAGAGGGGTGTTTCCAAAGTGCCTGTGTCTCTGGCTTGAGAAGCTTCTCACAGCAGAGACAGGGTTTGAAGACAGCCCTTGCTCTCCATTGAAGCACCCCACAGCCCTTTGCTAGTGGCTGCTCAGGGTCCAGTCAGGAAACAGACGGCACAAGAAGGGCATTGAAGACAGCTTAGTGAAGGGACAGTTCACAAGGGCGCAGGTTTGAAGGAACCAGCAGGGGAGGTAAAATGCCTTGGGACAAAGGACAGCAAGAAACTGTTCCCACATTTGTCTCTCTCCTGACATAAGACACAAAGCACATCCAGGGAAAGTGATGGGTGCAGAAGGGCTGGCCCACAGGACCTGTGGTTTCTAGTAGAGCAGTACAGCCATGGTTGAGCTGGGGCTGGGCTGTGACAGAGTTGGGGAGTGAAGGCCCTGTCTGCTCTGGTCTCCTGCTGGCTGAACCCAACTCAGTGGGGGAGGAAGTCTTATTGACGCAGTCCATGGATGTTAGTGTGCAGAAGCATCTCTTCCTCACTGAGCAAACTGGAAGGGGTGGAGAGTGGACCTGGAAGGAAAAACAGACAGCTCTCGAGTGCTATCTCCTGTGTCCTACAGGGCTTTCTGGATACAAGAAGCAGATCCACTCATGGTCACCCCCCCCCCCCCCCGGGAGAAGCCAGTGATGGGACGGAACCTCAAAGGTAGGAATGCACTGGGGTGTGGAGTTCATGAAGATCTCTTGTAAAGCTCCCTGGGGGAGACTGTGTGTGGATGCCACATGAAGCGGCAGCAAAGTCTAACACAGCTGAACTTTGTACTATTTGTAATGCTTACTGACCCTCCCCCCACCCAAAGTAGATTTTCATGAATGCTCATTTCAGCAAGCCAGACAGCACAGAGACCTGCAAAGGGAAAGTCTGACTCCTTCCTTCATCCCCCATCCCATCCCCTAAGCCAAGAAAGCAAACATTAAGGGTTTTGTGTCTATCCTCTTCTCTATGCTCAACACATTTAAATGTTTACAAAATACCCAAGTATTTTTCTTCAAATGTGAGATCACACAGTGTGCATAGCCCTACAATCATTTTTTTCCCACTAAAACTGAAATGGATATATTTGTAGATAAATCAATATATATAGTCCCAACTCATCTTTTTAAATCGCTTCCTAATATTTCATTATACCCATATATAAAGATTTTTCTAGAAAATTACACTTCTCTTTCAATTAGCTAACATAAAGTTCTTGGTGACCTAATGGGTCAAATCACCATAAATAAGACTCATTTTTGGTCTCCAAGTACTTCTAGTGTAGCTAGTGCTGATAAGAGTGGGCACAGGATGGAACTCGGTACAAGGGAGCCTTTACATGGCACACAGGTGGCACGGGCACTAGATGATTTAGAAGTTGAGTGGGCTGAAAAATCTTGGAAGGCTCCATGCAAAGGGAGGAGGTGATTTGGGCTGGACCGTGGAAGGGAGAGAGGTGCCATTGCTATGTTAAGCATGTGTAACAGCACTGATTAGTGATTAACAAAGTGTTACAAGGCAGAGGGTCTGCTGGGTCTATGCTGAGGTGAGACAGCAGTCATTTGTTAGTGACATCATTTGGATGCAAAGAGAGAGGAACTAATGTCATTTTAAGTTCTTGAAATCAGTGGGTTTTTTCCAAGTAGGTTAATTATCCCTGTTGCCCATAATCCTTTCACACTCTCTATTTGTGTAACAAACTCTATTTTCATTGAAAGCTCATGTGTCAACTCAAGTCTTGTCTGTGTCTAAATGATCACAAATTTGAAATCAGGCATGTTTCTGTTAATGAGGTTTGACATGATGTGCATTAGCCCATGAATACCACTGGCCCCGCAGGTCTGTATCTCATCTCAAGGGCATCTCAGCACAGACTGAAATCAGCTCCCTGTGTAGCTCTCTGGGTAGTGTAGGAGAGTGGTGGTCAAGAGCAGGCTTCCCTCCTAGTGACACAGTGGGTTCCCTTGCCTTCGGCCTGGCTTCCCCCTGCCATCCCCTTACCTTGGCCTCCACCCCTCTTCTGCCCCCTCACCAGCATCTCCAAGGGCATTCCCTCTGCTTCCAGGTGGCCAGTCATTCTCTCTGGCTGCCCATCGGCAATACCCCCTTTCCAGGTATTTTCTTCTCCATACTTTCTCTTAGGTTTCTGACCAGCTCACGGAAGCCTCACCTCTTAGAGTCCTTATCTAAGGCAGCAACATTTTGATCCAGCCCTGGTTTATTTCTCAAGGTCTACAACCTGGGTCCTACTTTCTCTTCACACCCCTGGCTCCAGATCTGAACTCCTAGAACACTCCAGAATTCCCCACCTCCTTACCTCTCTGTATCTGTAACTCTTGACTCTTCCAAGATTTGTGGGCATAAAAATTCACCACCCATCTCCAGTGCAAAGTTACACTTTATGACTCTTCATTCAGAAGCCTTAGGAATCATTACAAGCCCTGATGAGGAATGAAAGAGACACAGAACTTGATGCAATCCCCTTTAAATGGGAAAAACTCCCAGTTGTGAACCATGTGGGGGAGACAGATTCTTGCCTTAAAGAGGTGGTGCCAGGAATTGCCTTTCCTTTCACGGCATTCTCCAAGCTGCTTGAAATATCTCCCCTCATTATTGGGAACCTATATAAAAGCCGGTAAACTTTTATTGCAGGCATATTATAGCTTTACTTCAAAACACTGCCTCCTCCCCCTACGCTTGGCAGCACTAAAGGATGGATTTCATAGGCAATTTGCAGCTGCCATTCAGGCACCATTTGAGCAAGCAGGGTGGCAGGGAATCACTCTGCAAGCCCCTCAGACAGACTCATCTGCTCCAGGCTCACTCACTCCGGAGTTCCCACTTGGCTGAGCCTTGCTGCATCCAGGGTCTTGCAGGAAGGTCGTGGTGCCACCTGCATGGAAGGAGAGAGCATCCTCAGGGTGGGCGAATGATTCCTAGTGGTTCCCAACTTGGGTAGCTGCAAGGAGAAAACACTAGAGAGACTTAGAGACTTGCCAGAGTGGTCCCAGCTGAAATGGAAATTGTCAGGAGAAGCAGGGCCACTCTTTGGACTTGAGTCTCATGGGAACAAGTCCCCAGACCCCTGCTAAGTGACTCAGACACTAAATATGATGACAGCCAGAGAGTTGGATGGGGAGCCCCAGCTCTGACATTCAACTCTTCTGTATTTTCCTTTTTTTTTTTTTCTTTTTTTGACTAGGCTCCACACCCAGCATGGGGCTTGAGCTCATGACCCTGAGATCAAGAATTGGAAGCTTTATCCACTGAGCCCACCAGGCACCCCTCAACCCTTCTGTGTTTTCATCCTGACTTTTCCATTTATGAGCTTCATGTACTCGGGCAAGGACTTCATTTCTCTGCTCCTTGGACTTCTCCTGTTTCAGGAGGAGTAATATGCCATTGGAGGGGAAGCTGAGGAGTGAGCACAATAACAGATCTCCCAGTGTTGGTCTGAACATGAAGTAGATGTGTGACTGCTGTGGGGCCTCTCCTTCTTGTACTGGAGTGAAGTTGCTTCTGGGCAGTCATAGTTTTCCCCTCTCCTTCAGTTCTCAGTGGACCACTCTTGTTAATTATTATTGGAAATACTTCCACCAGTTGAAGCACTATGACTCTTGCAAAGCCAATGCTAAGACACCACATGTCCATAGTTCTCTTTTCCATAAATGTTTTGGAACTGTTTAAAAAAATTTTTTATTGCCTTCTGTTGATAGTTTTTACACTCTCCATTTGTTGGCTTGGGCTACCTGAGCTCTCCCAAATGGATATCTGGAATAAAGGCCAAAGTTGAGGTTCAGGATAATGAAATGATGGTTCATACTTTTTAAACATCCCTTAGATACAACCAAATGGGGTTATGTATTTGGATATATAATAGTGAAGCATTGCCCAGTCCTGCCTAAAATGATTTGCAACTGACTCATTAAATCAGGGGTCAGTGAACAACAGCCTATGGGACAAATCCATTCCACCATCTGTTTTTATAAATAAAATTTTATTGGAACACAGCCGTACTCATTTGTTTATAATTGACTGTGCTTTTACACTACAGTGACAACACTGAGCAGACACCTTATAGCCTGCAAAGCCTAAAATCTTTATTTACAGAAAAATTTTGCCAACCCCTATCCTAGATCATCTGCTGGTATGTTTCAAGACTCCTGCCTCAGCTCCAAGGGGACACTGAGGAATTAACTCCATGCAGTCCACTAGGTAAGCTCTCCAGCTGAGCCAGCCATTTACGGGGAAAACATTGCTTCTACCCAATACATATATGTGGCATGCATGCCACATGACGTACATGTTGACTATGCATTTTAGGCAAATTGGACTTATCCTGACAAATTCTTTAAATCTCGAGATTCATTTCAGGGGTAAGGCCCATTCTGGAAGACCTACCTGCTGAAGGAAGACCCAGAAAGCAGTTAGCTCAGTGGCCAGCTGTCCTTGATGCTGATGTCAAGCACTGATTGAGTCCAATACCTTAATAAGTAGGATCTTAAGTTTATTAGGGACTTATTTGTCTTCAAAGGACTCTAAAATGTGTTTTCACTTGATTCTGCTATTGTTTCTGAGAGGTATGCAAAACAGAGTTTTGTGTATGCTAATGGTAGAACCTGGAAGAGTTTGGATTCTTTCTGCACCATGCCTTAGCTAAATTTTCACAATTAAATCTTCATTTTCAATCTCTCATTGAGCCTCATTCTGCCTTGACTGCAGATCTTAACAGATAGGTTTTGGTATTCATCTTTTGGCTTTTACTTCAGCATTCATCTTGCCCAGACCTACACTTGACTCCTTGAACTCATTAAGTCCTGGGTCAGGCCCCTTCACTATCTCTCCCCCTCTCTGCGCCCTCCTCAAGAATTTGCCTTCTTGTGCTTTCTGCTCAAGTTCCTGCCATTAACTCAGTATCAGACAACTTGCCCCCTACTAATACATTCTCTGGACACTAATGAAAGCCTTCAGGTACTTGGTAAGTGTTCATCTTCTTAACCTAGTACTGAGGTTAATGATACTGACTTTCAAAGAGAAATGATGTGTTCTTTAAAATACCATGAAACTCTGCTCTTGACTAAAATACCATGAAACTCCACTCTTGACTTCTCATTTTGGAGGATACTTCAGGGTCTTTGCACTAAGGTAGATATGTCACTTTCTGTTTCTTTCACCCTCTGACCAAAGCCACAGCTTCATTCCCAGGACCCTTGGCTTACCCTGAGTTTGACTATAGCATGTGACATTTTGCTGCATGCAAGGGCCCTGGTGTGGACCAAGACAGTACATGATGATATGGCTTCATTTAATAGATGCATTTGCACCCTAGTGGTGGGGTTATAGCTCCCTCATAGAATAGCAATCGTTATTCAGCATAATAGATTGGGGTAGGCCTGGGAAAAGACAAGAAAACTAATAATCAGATCCAGTAACCAGAATCTTTCTTGAGTTAGATTGCATTTTAGTAAATAAATGCAATGCATTTAGTTACATTGCAGTTTAGAAGTCAGAACGTTGTTAGTGGTCACTTACTCCATGCTCCTTATTTTAACAGTGAGAGCTGAGATTTAGAGAGCAGAAGTAACTTGTCCAAGGTCTCCCTGGGAGGTACTGGCATCATTGATGTTAGAACTCAGGTCTTCCAATTCATCCTGCACCAATAGTTTCCTAAGGGTTCAGAGGCAGTGTCTCAGGGACCCTTCAGGAGAGAAGGGGATGATGGGACCAATTTTGTCTGTTTGATTTATTTTGAGGAAAATATTTTGCTCCTTAAAACGATTTGAAAGTCACTGCAGAAAAATATGCTGACTCTTGGTCTGGGAGATTAAAAACCCTTAAAGGAAAACTGAAAAGTCATTATACAATTGGCTTCCATTTACTGAATGTCTATTGTGTTCCAGGTACTTGACACTCAGTGGCTCATCTAAGTTTAATAACATTCCCATGAGGCAAATATTATGATCCTATTTTAAGTGGGGAGTCTAAGTACTGTACAATTTAAGACTCTTGTATGAGATACACAGCAAGTAAGTGGAGGAATTGGATTTCAGACTGAGGTCTTTCTGATTCTAAGATACATTCTTCCTCATTACCCCCAGCTTTCATGTCATCCAGCTTCTTCCACAGCCAGCTCCCAGGTGATATTCCAGCCTTCCTACGTGATCGCTGATTGCACGTCATGTTCCTCTAGTCTGAAGAAGACCCCTCATTTTGTTTCCTAGGCAGCATTTAAAAGCTGGACTGTGGCAGTTCCCCCTCTCAGCCCCACCCCCTCTATCCTCATCTCCCTCTTGAGTACAAGACTCTCCTGTTCTGTAGAAAAGAAAATGAGCAGCATGTGGAAGTGACACATTCATCAAGAATGTAGCTGATGCTAATAGAGGATATGAATGAGACACTATTTTGAGATAAGAATTCATTGTTTTTCTTCAAACATCACCGCTACTTTCCCCTGAACAGTTTTGCATTTTTTGTAAAGTGTGGAGAGGGAATGAGTGCTTAAGAATGGGGAGACAGAGAGGCTTTTGTCTGCTCTCTGTGGGTAGGGCGAGGGCCTAGAGATCTGTCCCCTTCCCTATATACCAGTTCTTCTCTGAAGGTAGGTATGACTCTACTGAGGCCCTTCCCTAAGAATTGCTAGCCCTATTCTGGCTAGAGGTTTCAGGTGGTATTGATACTGGAATAGAGGCTCTTCAACCAGGCACATCTCCAGATGGCAAACAAACCTTTGCTTCTGGGGAGAAGATCCAGCCATGAAGACCTACCTGTGGGAAAATAGGTTCTACTTACATAAATTGGCTAGAAAAACACTTAGAGTGGCAAGCCGCCACCACGGGGCAAAAGCGCCTGAGGTTAGCTAGCGAGATATTGCAATGGGATCATGAGTAATTTATTATATCACCTGCAGGACATTACTTTCCATTTGGTGCCAATGTACTATTGTATTTTGATAACAAAGACCACTTGCCGCCCAGAATCATTGCTTCTTACACACACAAGTTAATGATTACTGTCTGATTGTTTTCTCCATGTTCACGTGTATAAGATCTTGTTTTCTTCACATTCACCACATGGGCAATATCTTGTGCTTTCTTCACGTTCACCACGTGGGTACTACCTTGAGAGCTCAATAAATACAGAGATGAAACCCCTGATTGGGGCTCGTGTCTCCTTCTGGACATCAGCCTCTCTTATATTCAATTCTGCGTTGGCTCTCTTGCTGGACAAGAGAGAACTCCAGACTCATAGTCTGTGACACCTACCCATTGTCAGAGGAGGAGGCAAAGGCTGCATTATAGCAGGAACCATACGGTTATGGTATCCATACAGATGGGGAACATGCGCCTAATCAAGGCTTCATTGCTCCAGAGGCTCAGCATAAAGGCAAGATGGGGAATGAAGAACCCTCAAACTGTAGGCTCCTCTATCCTTCTGGTATCTATTGTCAGCCACCACCAAAAATTACCTGTGTGAAGTCACCCAGTAGAGGAGTTCTAAGCAAGAGATAGTAAAAAAGAATCGGGGGTCTGGTCCTAACTCAGCTGTAGGCTCACTTTGATCTAGGGCAAGAGCGGTCCTTCTACAGTCTTTTGCTTGTGAAAAAAAAAAAGGGAGTTGAGCCAGTTGGTCCTTTCCTGCTCATACTTCTTCACCATAAAAGTGACATCCATACCACTCAGGGGACAGAGCGGCTTATGCTGCCCTCTGGTATACTTGCTGTGTCTACTGTGATTGTCTTTGTTGTATGTGGCAAATGTATGTGCAGTTGCATGACACGATGAGGGCTGAGGGATGATGCCAGAACTTCAGGTGCCAAATGAGTGGGGAGAGATAGAAAATAAAATTCCATCTCTTCTTTCTGGACTCCTGAACCTGCCTTGAGTAGGATCTGAGATGTGGCTGAGAGGCAGCCTCCCACTGCCCCAGCCATACCTGTATCACTTTCTCTCCCCCAAAGCTTTCCCCTTCACATGTGCTGTGCCCTAAACAAAGTAGGGCCAGCACTGTTAAGCCTTCCTTCTCCTCCTACTGTGTTCTCTTTCACAAAGGGGAAGCATTATTTCCTTGGATAGAGGTGAGGAAATGGTGGAGATTTTGGCTGGTTGATGCTTAAAGAGTTCTCAGGGAGGGTCAGCTCATGGAGCTCACTTTGCCAATGGGGATTTTACACTTAGTGGCAGAGGTGGCACTCGCAGTCTATAACCATAGGAGGACTACTTGTTGGTGGAATGATGAAGACAGAGATGCTCCTTTATGTTGTTACTCAAAGGAAAACTCCAAGTTCAGGAATAGGGAACTAACAAAATCATACATCTGCCTTGAAATTCCTTCCTGAATCTCCTTGTCCTCTGGTATTGCAGCAGGAGAGTTTTCCCCAAGGTGGGCATTCAGGTTCCTTTCTCTCCTTCTTTGTCTTAAAAGCACCTACCTACCTGATCTGGGACTGTTTCAGAAATTTCAGTGCTAATTCTTAGTCCCTTTTTTGTTGAGGCATTACTATCTTTCGGTTCCTTTTTAAAGAGCAGATGTTCTGTGCCTTTAAAAGAATATAGACATCTATAAGTTCTGTAACACCTCCATATGAATTAGATTATCAAATACTCTTCAGTTTGCTGAGAATAAACCCAGAGAGAATGGTAGATGTAAAGAGTGAAATGTCAGAGGGCACTGCTTTCTTTGAAGCATGAGATGCTGCCTAATGCAAGTCTAGTTGATGTCCATGGGAGGATCTGGGCAACCAGGGGCAGCATTCACAGAGTGGGCATTGAATGAGATGTATATAGTTGGGTGGGCTCTGGAAGGTACGTTAGGCAGGAGCCAAAAGCAGATACTTATTCCTAACATTTATCGAATATGTAGTACGTTCCAGGAACTTACATATGCATTAGCTCTTTTATCCTTGGAGCATCTTGTGACATAGGTGTTATTATTATGAGCTTTCTTTTATTGACAGGGATCCTAAGGCATAGAGAAGTTAAATAAGTGTGCTTAAGGTCACACAACTAAGAAGTGCCAGAGTCAGGATCTGAAAACAGATACTATCACCCCTGTACCTGATCTTTCTCTCTCTCTCTCTCTCTCTACAGAGTTCACAAATACAAGAATGTGAAAGAATAAATACATGGAAAATATCTATGACTTTCATATTCTTTTTGAGTTTTTTTTTCTAATACAGCAATGACAATATTTTATGCTGCACATTTCTTTACTCTCTACAAAGTACTTCCACGTACATTAATTTTGTGGGGCGGGTCTGCAGGCTGGTTGCTGCTGCATAAGAGGGAACATCTTGACTAAGGGGGAGCCTACCTTCCAGAGTGATTATTACCTCTGCCCCATAAAATTTTAGGCAGGCCTTCCACATCCTCTCTTCAAGCCTTAGTCTCTGCTTCTCCCCTTGGGATTCAGCCACACATGCTGGATCACAGAGCATGGGGTTCTCTTCAGAATAAAGGAACCCCAGCTGGTTAGTAGCCAATGATACTTGGGTGAATTTTGGGGCACTAGATTAAGTTTTCTTTGTTTTAAAAGTCATAGACCTGGTAATTGTAGGCACCAGCCTAAATTTCACTGAGTCAGTTTCAGGTGGTGGTGATGAAGAGGGGCAGAATGGAGCTGGACTCTGGTTTTACAGGTCTGGCTTCAGTCCTCCCTTGTTCATTCAATCACTTCTTTATTCATTCAAAAATATTTTGAGTGGTCATTCTGAGCCTAGTCCTGTGTGGATATGGTGGATATGTGGAGATGGGGCAGGGAAAGGAAACTGTCCCTGGCCTCAAGGAGTGTCCAAGCCCACTGGGTAGAGGACTCCCACTGGAAACACCTGCTCTCCATAAGGTGGGGGAGAGGGTGATAGAGGGCTCCCAGAGGCAAGGGGAGGAGAGCTCCTTGCCAGTGGCAGGGGCCCTTTCTGTCTGTTCAAACTCCATCCATCCTTTAGCACCCAGCCCTAAGGCCTCCTTCTCTCTGAAGCTTCTAGGCTTTTGTACTTACGTGGGTCTCCCTCCCTTCTGGGACCAGACAGCATTTCTGTTCTCTTACACTGCTTGACATTGTTCTTTTCTTGAGTTTGCCTTGCAGTCCTCATCTGGACCATGGAAGACCATGCTGTTATTCTCATCTTCTGTCCACTATCCAACAGGACATTTCAAAATTCATTGTCAAGTAGAATCACCCGAGGAACTTGTTAAAATGTTGGTTTGGATCCAATAAGTCTTGTGTGGAGCTTGAGATTCTGTGTTTCTAACGAGTTCCCAGCTGATCCTGATGCTCTATGGACCTCACTTTCAGTTGCAAAGTTCCACGGTATTAGACCAAATACCTTTAGAGCTAACCTGTTGATTTACTGAACTGGCTAATGGACATATCACTTCCTTTCTCTGGCTCTCTTTTTCCTATATGCCAGATGAGGAAATTTGTTGACAAAAATTTTGCCAAGTTCGACAAGTGCTTGGTTTCAGTACTGCCATTTCTCTCTGCTCTCTTAGGTAGCATTGATCATTGAAGATGGTATTCTTTCTCAGCATGTCCTGTTGAGAAAGATTTTCCCTAGGGAGTGACTTTTGATCCAACAAATTTGGCTTGAGGATGAACCTATTCACAAAACCCCCAATAAGATGTGCTTTCAGGTCTTTTCTCATGGAATGATTTGAGGTGTGTGGGGAAGCTGTCCTGACCATACAGAGATGGCTCAGGACCTGGCCCACCCTGAGAGATGAAGGCATTGCTGCTTTTGGGATCTCTCATGCTAGAAAAGCACCTCTGCACAGGTCTGGGAAGTGAGAGGAGGGTCAGCAAGACAGAGAATTGGTGCTGGAAGGGGATGATTAAGTCAGTGGTTCTCAACCATGACTGAACATTAGAATCACTAAGAAAACCTTAACAAATAATGATGCTTGGAACCATTCCTAGATATTATATTTAATCGGTCTGGGACATGACCTGGGCAGCAACATGGAAAAATCTCCCAGGTGAATCTAATGTACAATCAGGGCTGAGAACCACTGATTAAGCCCATATGGTTGTGCTCAGCAAGTGGCAAGAGATTGAGGAGCTGGGCTCAATCTTCATTCTGGGCTTGAGAGGAGCAGAGCCCTGACTTCCTTTCCCCAACTAGCCATTTCCAGAGCTGCTTTAAAATAAGCTCTTGGAAGGAGTTCTGGTTCAGCAGGCTTTCTGGTTAGTATGGATCCATCTCTAGAGGCCAACTCAAAGGTAAAGGATTTGAGGATTTTTTTTTTTCTTAAAATGGATCTATCCTCAAGAAAACATGGGGTAAGGTAATCCCTTCTGAGATGATTTTTTAAAATTTATTTTTGGAGCAGATGTTGTTATTATTGGCCCTGCTAATCTGGATGGGCTTTTCTTGTTGTCTAAGTGTTGTGGGGGGACCCCTTCTTCCTGGCTGGGGTGTGGTGCTGGGAGGCAGCTTTATTCCCATCATCCTCACGTCAGGGTTGCCCTTCTCTCATTTTCCTCCCTGATATGAATACCCATGTCCTCCAAATCCTGCAGAGCTGAGCTATCTGTTCAAGTGCAAGGATTGGATCCCACTAACGTGTCGGTGACTGAGCCCTACCCATACCCCAGCTCTCTTGGATTTGAAGAGGCTGCTTGCTGTCCTAGAATCTCTTCAGTTTATAGAATTCCAGGCATTAGATGTAGAGAACTGAAGCACTTCCCCATTATCTTCGGGGGAGATTAGTTGGGCTCTTTAGAGGGGGAAGGGATGGTATTCTGTGCTCTTCCATGTCTCCCCTAATGATAAGAACAAGGCATTGTTTGGAACAAGCCAGATACCTGAAGAGCAGCCCACGCCTCTTGACTCTTAAAAAAAAAGACAAAAGAGGGTCTGCTTTAGGCCGCTTCAATGTATTTCTAATTATAGTGCCCATTTGTAACCAAGACTGTGGCCTTCCAAGAAGGCTTGATTACGACATTCATAATTCATTGGCAGTCATTCTATTACCGATTCAATGATTTCTCCAGCCAGGGAGAGAATTTTGATCCTTTAAAAACTGATTTTTCACATTAGAATAGCAAAAGCAATTAGTTTTATTTTTAGCTCAGTTAAGCAAGAGCTCTAATGAAGCACAAAGGAGGTTTATTCCCTTCTTTCTCCTGTTATTTCCCCTGAGGTGCTTTCGGAGAATTCAACCCAGAAGTTTGCCTGCTGCTGCCACTGGGTCTTTGTGGGATGCCTCTGGCTGCTTGAGGAAACCTACAGATGAGGACTTTGTGAAGGTGGAGGGTGGTTTCCAGAACTTGGTACTAACCTTGTATTTCCTGAGGCCTAGACCCCTACTTCTACTCTCGTGAAGGTAAGGGGTGGAAATGTATGTGGGGGTGAGCTTGGCAGCCTTAGTCCCTAAACCCCACGTCTCCTATCTGGGGTTTGTGGCATGAACAGCTGAGAATAATAGTACTTGGCATTTCGGGGCCCTTGTTCCAACAGTATGAGCTCAACTTACCACTCCCCAACTCCCCTGCACTGGCAAATAAAGGTTTACGCCTGGGCTGCAAGTAGGGCCACACACACATTTCTAATTCCTTCCCTTAACTCCCTTGGTCCTCTCCACCCCCTGGAGCTCCCTTTCCTCTAAATTCATGGGAGCCAGCTTCTGCCTGTCAGTGTAAATTCCTAGATGATGTTGGGCACATGGTGCTGTAACCTGGTCAGACTCTTTTACCCACTCAGACACCTACAGGGTCCAGGGAGGCAGCTTCCAAGAGGAAGCTGATGGTAGTGACAAGTGTGGTGACCTGCAGAGGCCAGATTCAGTCTAATGGACACAAACCACTTTTCAATTACAAAACACTGTTTTCAGGTTGAGCTTCTGGTCTGGTGTTGTCAGATTTTCTAAGAGCAGCTGAGAATCCTGATTTTAAAATGTAAAATCTCCTTATTTTAAAACATTCAATGAATTTAATTTTCTTTATTATTTTTTTAAACATTTATTTATTTTTGAGACCGAGAGAGACAAAGCATGAACAGGGGAGGGTCAGAGAGAGAGGGAGACACAGAATCTGAAACAGGCTCCAGGCTCTGAGCTGTCAGCATAGAGCCCGACACGGGGCTCGAACTCACAGACCAAGAGATCATGACCTGAGCTGAAGTCGGCCACTTTACCGACTGAGCCACCCAGGTGCCCCGAATTTAATTTTCTTTAAAACCCTATGTGGGCCCCAAACACACAACTGGGGGCCACCATTTTGTTTCCTCAGCTTCAGGCTTTGAGAGCATAACTCACAGAACCTCTGTTTTAAAGCATCTTTGAGCTCCAGCTGCCTCTGGTATCCTGACAGATTGGGCAGAAAAGCCAATTCTGCGTGCTCTTGTAGGGACTCCACAGTCACACAGGGAGCTGAGGACAGAGCTAGCATTAGCTGGTGGTCTCAAGTCCAGATTCCCTTCTTCCAGTACCACACAAAATGCATGGTGATGTTCTCTGACGTGTGGTGTCAATTTTTGTAACATTTTTTATTCTTGTCCAATTTTAATAAAAAATGAGGAAAATGCTTTCTCCCCTGGAATGGATTAGAGAAAATAAGACTTTGCTTCTGTTGGTTTCTGCGCTATTTTTTTTTTTTTTTTTTTTTGTGTGGGAAAGGTGCTATTGAAATTGAGCGCTGAAGAGGCACTATGGAAGTACCTAGTGTGGACCAAAGACTGGGAAGCCACAGGGCAGAGTGAGCCTCCCAGACCTTGTTCCTGCCCTTGGTAAGCTTCTAGTCACAGAACTTGGCCACACTCCTCACTGCATGTTTCCCAGTCCTTAGCACATAATGGGGACTTAATGAATTAAAGACCAGGCAACCCCTGTGAGACACAAAATGGAGGAAGGCAAAGCAGAACGTCCAACTGAAGTCGTCAAACTGTTTCATCTTGATTTGGGGATTTTATTTCTCATGAATCTGATCTTGCACATCCTAGCATTATTTTCTTTTGGTGAACGACAGCCTGTTGTGACAGACTAGTATTGTGAACTGATAAAGAATAATATACCATTATTTAAGTGATATTGCCCAGAAAACCTGAGATGGGGCTGGCGGAGGGACACAGCAATGGCAGAAAACAGGCAAAAATCCACGGTTAATTACATTTCTTCTGAATCCTCCTCTCCTTTTCCCTTTTCTTAGTTTATCCTGACTCCAGCCCCTAAGCTATTTCTAGGAAAAATGTAGCATTACTGTGTGTCTCCTCATCTCTAGGCCCTGAAAAATTGCCTGCCATTCTCAGGGAGAGAGTATACAAATTGGACTCCAGTGGTGGCCAGCACGGGGTGTTGGATGAGCCTCTGACAGGGGATATGAATCTTGGCTCCAGGTCCCTGTGAAGGATGGCGGGGCTGACAAGCCTACATCAAACACGCCTCTGTTCTGGGGGAGCCATCACTCACCTCTCTGAACTCTCGCGGCACATGCTAATGAGGGCCCAGCTCCTGTAACATCCCTGCCCGAAGGCTGGGGGTGGAGAGGGGGCTTGGCCTCTTGGTGGACCTAGAAAGGGCAGCCCTTGGAATTGTGAGAAAGGCAGCACCTCGCTGTATCCTTCCTACTTTTTAGTCAGTCTCCACCTATAGGGGCCTTTTTCCTCTCTACCTCCATTTCACCTTGGCCAGTTCATTTATCCTGCCTAGGGCATGGACTCCCTTCCCGAATAACTAACTTAATGCTCTTAAGAATTGTATGTGTTACTCATTCCTCTTAGTGGCTTTCATGTTCACATGGAGACCCCAGACACAGGACAAATGCTTAACCTAAGGAACAAATGGCTGATTGTCACATTTCAGAGAACTGGTGGGAAATTATCTTGAGAGCCCTTGTGAACACAGAGGTTCCCTTTTTACTAACAGGTGGCCCTGTCAGCTGAGGGGCAACTGAACACACCCGGTGACCATGGTGATGATGGCAAATTAACATCTATTAAGTGCCTGCCAGGTGCTATTAACAGCATCACATCCGTAAACTCATTCCTTCTGTCAGCTCCATGGTGGACACAATTATTATTCAGAAACAAAAAAAACTCACCCGTGTAGCTAAGAGGCATTGCTGGAAGATGCTCCAGAAATCCTGCTTTTTCATAACAAAAATGTGGAGGCTTAGTTCACTCGGATGTCACTTCCTTTGTGAGGCATTCCCCAAATCCCACCCAATCCCCTAGTCATGTGGAGTTTAAGAGCAAGGGACTTAAGACTTGAGTTTGAATCCTGTCTTTGACAGGTACAAGCTATGTGATCTAAGGCAAATTCTGTAACTTTTCTGAGACTGCTTCCCACTTTATACAGGGGGATCAGGCTGACCAGACAGCTGTGAGGGTTAAATGGGAGGATGCAGGCAGAGCCCAGTCCCCACACCTGCTTCTGGTACAGGGCGGGCCCCAGGCAACCCACCTCCCCCACTCCCAAATGTTTTATGCACATGTTCATCTTCCCCTTAAGACTGAGTATCTGGGGGCAAATTCCATATGTTACTCATCTTTGAAAATAGGTCCCGTGGAACTTTGGATAGAGTTAATCAAATCAGGTGACTAGAATTGGGATAATAACAGCAACTAACACTTATTAAATCTGAGTCTTTCTAAGCACCCGGCCGCTTAGGTATTCTCGTGCCTGTTTTGTAGTTGAAAGAATTGTGGCGTGGATGGTTAAGTCATTTCCTTGGGATCCCACTATTGGCAAGTAAAGGAATTGGAGGTGGGTTCAGGTGGTCTAGATCCTGACTCTGTGCTTTTAATCACTATCCCAGAGAGTGAGCCACTTATTCCACGTCATGCAGCTAATTTAGCAGTGGAGTCAGAGCCAGGGCTGGGGCTGAGCTCTGGGGACTGCCAGCCTAGGGCTCCTCACTGGAGGTGTGCCTTGTCATATGACGCTGTGATTAATTGTGAGGGAAGCTGTAGGAGGTTGACATTTCCCAGCCTCATCTGTGTTTCCTGCCCACACACTGGGCCCTGAATGTCAAAGCCCCCCACGCTGCTATGCTGGAGGGGAGGGGGAAGCCCACTTGCTATTATTAAGCAATTAAAAATATGGGCTAAGCAGATGTGGGACAACCACATTTCCCTGGTTATGTTGGGCAACAAGGTAGCTGGCTGTATCTCACATAGACATTTAAGGGACTAAATGAGAAACAGCCCTTCTCAGCTCTGAGGGGAGGTGGCTCTGAGCACTGTGCACTAAGTACCTTCCTACCTCAGAGACCCAAACAGCCTGGACACTATAAGGAGTGGGGACTAAAAGTTGTGCTCAGTGGCTTCTGAAACCCATGGTAATATCATTATATGCACAGAAGTGAGATGGAGGTGGAAAACTTTGTCTGGATCCTTGGGTCTATTCCCAAAACCAATGTAGTTCCTCAATCCACTCCCCTACAATTGTCCAGAACCTCAAAAGTCAAGTTCATGTCAGGTTGGACCCAAATCATTCCTTTTTTCTTTTTTCCCCATTTCCACCGATAAGGATGAGTCCAGGGTTTAATTTATTACAGGAAGAAATAGGGACTGAGGCTGTTGGTGCTGTGGTCTGAATGCTTCAAAATTCATATGTTGAAATCCTAATTCTGAGGTCATGGTATTAGGAGGTGGGGCTTTTAGGAAGTGATTAGATCATTAGGGCAGAGCCACATGAATGTGATTAGTGCCTTAATAAGAGACACCTGAGAAAGCTCCCTCACCGCACCCCCCCCCCCAACACTTCTACCATGTGAGGTTACATGGCCAAGATGGCAGTTGATGAACCAGACAGAGAACCTGACAATGCAAGCACTTGGACTTCAGACTTGGCCTCCAGAATTGTGACAGACAAATTTCTGTGGCTTATAAGCTACCCAGTCTGGTATTTTTGTTCCAGTAGCCCAAAAACACTAAGACAGTGGTGAAAAGGCCTCCTTGCCATAGGACCTATAGAGGCCTCCTGCTGCATAGAATCTGGCACTTGGAAACAGGAAGAGAGGAGGGCTCCAGGATTCTTTCCTTTTCTCCTTTCAGACACCTCCATGTCCAACTAATAACTCAGTGTCCCTTCTCATTCCTTTAGAATGTCTCTCACGTCCCTGCTAACTTTTGCTCTTTGGGTGTCTGTAGGTGTGCACATATCGTGTGGGTCAAGATAAAACTAGCTTCTTGATGAGTCCTGGGTTGGTCTGGGCTCATCATGGAGAATTCACTTGTGCTGGCAGGATTGGAAGTGAGCCACTCCCTGTTGCTCCATGGTATGGGACACTCCAAAGGTTTCTAATCCATACTTACTGAATGAGCGACATGTGGTAGAGGAGGTCTTGTAAGTCCTTTGTTGTTTTGTTTTGTTTTGTTTTGCTACCCACAATTGATAGTGACTTAACTTCAACTTCACAAATACTAATAAAATATTTAGTATTGTTTGATGGCATGAAAATTATGCAAGATAGATGGGAAATTACTTGTTTTAGTGCACATACACACACATACATACACTACACAGAACACCCCACTGCTGTCTAAGATGATGGCAGAAAATGTCAAGCAGAGTATGGACAGGGGAGGGGGAAAATCTTCTGCAGCATTAACAACTGCCAGCCTAGGTAGGGCCCTAGCATGCAGAGGAGATTAGTGGGTGGTCATGCAGACAGAGGTGAAAACAAGAGTAGAGAGTTTGGCCAATGAGACCAACCATCCAGGTTCCTGTATGTGGAAATAAAAATTTCAGCAAATTATTCAAGGTGGAATATCTTGGAATTCCAGGAAGAACTCACTGTCTGCTAGTCATCCAACTCTGAGTCCAGAAGATACTTGGAGCTGTCTAGTTCTCCTTTTGCTTGGGGTCGGGTGCTCCTACCTCAGTGACTCTAAAGGAGCGAGGAGCTCTCTCTCCTTCCAGTTAAGTGGAAGTGGGGCGAACAGGGAACAACCACTTTTAAAAATCTTTTATTTTGAATTAATTTTACACTTATAGAAGAAGTTGCAGAATAGTACAGAGTTTCCCTGTACCCTTTTTTGAGCTTCATCTAATGTTAAGAGTTTCCATAACCAGAGAACAATGAACACGATGAGGAAATTAATGTTGGTCTGATACTATTAACTACAGGCTTTGGATGTTCTTCTACTTCTGCCCTTTGTCTGTCCCAGGACCCTCTCCAGCATCCCACATGGCATTTCATCTTCAGCCTCTAACAATTCCTTAGTCTGTCTTTGCCTTTTATGGCCTTGACCCTTTCAAAGAGTATAGCACTGAGGGCACAACTTCACTTCAGTGGAAAAATGCCACTTCTATGGTATTTTTGCCCCAAATGCATAACCTCCGCCTGATAAGAGAAAACATCAGATGAACCCGTGTTGAGGGGCACTCAGTAGAATAGCTAGTCAATGGATGCTTTTTGAAAAAAAAAGTCAAGCCTCTGCTTTTATATTCTGTTGGTCTCAAAATAGGGTTGGGGGACATTGCTCTCTGAAGTAGAAAAATAGGATACTCATTTGGAGTTTTAGCATGAAACCTTGTGAGGGAGTAGTGAGTCTTCTCTTGGGTGATAAGATAATCCTGGACAAATGGTTGAAGCCATGGATTCTTTCTTGGCTTTCTCCTGACAGTCAGATGCCTCCCAGATGTCTTGTGAAATGGTGATACCTCTCCCAAAGGATGGCTTCAGAACCCAGTGCGATCATGTGGAGGGGCTTACTGATTCTTAAGGGATGATGCATGTTGAGGGTCTTATCATCTCTAAACTCTAGTGGGGACCCAGCAAGGTGAGAAATGTGGACGTGTGTCAGCCAATCAGCTCCCCCACCCTCCTTGTTAGCTGTAGTCTTTGTGGGGAAATCAGGAAGGAGAGAAGAGGAAATGTTCCAGATGTAAACCCTCAACTTCTTCTAAAAGGATGTAACCTTTATAAGAGGCCCCAATGAGGAGATTGTAGACTTTCATTCAATGAATATTTTTGATCATCTGTGTGCCGGGTAGGTATGCTAGGTGCTGGGCATATGTGAATGAGCAGGACAGACTAAAATCTCTGCTCTGTGGAGGTAACATGATCATGGGGGAGGCAGACCATAAGCAAAATAAATAAGTAAATATTAGAAGGTGATGAAAATCCATCTTTGAATTAATAAAAGTCAAAACACTTTTGGATAAAATCCATGCTGGGAGGCAGATGGTCTCAGCTGACAAATGGGAATGGTCGTAAAATAATGAATAGCTTATTTTAAGGGTGGGAGAATGGGTGTTGCCAAATGTCTCACCCACTTAAGCTTTCTTGCTTCCAGTTTCAAATCAAACTAGGAGTTTGTGTAATTAGACCATCCATGCAGCAGTGGAAGTGTCATTCCTTTGACCTGGGAAAATGCGTCCTAATCATTCCCTCTTGGCCACATCTCAGGGGAGAAGATGAAGGAATAAAAGCGCCAGGAGTAATTTGTCCTTGGAATACTAATACCAGGATAATAGCTGAGAGATGGATTGCACGCATCAATTGGAAGATATTTGAATGAGCGTGAAGAAAGCAGTGAAAAGATACATACCAGTCTGTTATTCTGCTAATATCAGGACCCTGGTGTTTTTGGAAAGTGCAGGATGGCAGTGTTGGGGAGTGGGGTGGCTAGGGGGTAGGAATAGTGCAACCACCACCACTCAGTATAGCTGTCTGGTTTTGGTTTTAGCTTATGTTAACAAGTGAGTACTGCTTTTGTAGTTGAAAAAAAATCTAAGGGAACATTTAAACAAACAAATAAAAATGGTGAATGAAAGGTGAGGAAGATCTTATGGGACTTCTGAGCCCCATAAAAGAAAAGTTTATAGCTTTTCTTCAAATTATTCCTTCATCCAAGCAGACACTGTTCATTGTCTTTATGTGCCAGCCCGTGCTAAAGGTCACAGGGATGAGGGCACATAAAGATGAATGGATTTGATTTCTACTTTTGGTAGTTTTGTTTCATGTTTTTTTTTTGTTTTTTTTTTTTTTAAGTTTATTTGGAGGGAGGGAGGGGGAGGGGTGGAGAGAGAGAGAAAGAGATAGAGAAAGAGAGAGAGAGAGAGAGAAAATCCCAAGCAGACTCCTCATTGTCAGTACAGAGCCTGATGTGGGGTTCAAACTCACTGTGAGATCATGACCCGAGCCGAAATCAAGAGTCAGATGCTTAATGTTAACTGACAGTCACCCAGGCACTCCTCAGTAGCTTTGTTTTTCAACAAACTGTTTTTATTGGCTTATCTGCACTATTCCCTCTTTAAATGAGGTGAAAGTCACATCACATAAAATTAACCATTCAAAAAATTTTTGATGTGTATTTATTTTTTAAGAGAGACAGAGACACAGAGTGTGAGTGGGGGAGGGGCAGAGAGAGAGGGAGACACAGAATCTGAAGCAGGCTTCAGGCTCCAAGCCATCAAGACAGAGCCCAGTATGGGAGGCTTGAACTCACACACTGCGAGATCATGACCTGAACCGAAGTCGGACGCTTAACTGACTGAACCACCCAGGCGCTCCTAAAACTAACCATTTTAAAGCAAATAATTCAGTGGCATTTAGTACATTTACGATGTTGTGCAACTACCACCTCTAAAAATTTTTCATCATCCCAAAAAGAAGGTAGTTACCTCTCATTCTCTTCTCCCCTCCAGCCCACGGCATCCACCAAGCTGCCTTCTGTTTCTGTGGATTAACTACCTCTTCTATTTCATATAAATGAAATTATACAATATGATTTTCTTTGTCTGGCTTCTTTCACTTAGCATACTACTTTCAAGATCCACCTTGATTGCACCATGTGTCAGTACTCCATTCCCTTACATGGAATTCCTAATTTTCTATTTTATATATATATTTTAAGTCCATTTTATTATATACAATTTTTTGAATCCATTCATCCATGGAAGAACATTTGGAGCTCCATCTTTTGGATATTTTGATGCTGTGAACATGTGTAAATATATTTGTTTCAATACATATTTTCAATTATTTTGGAGATATACCTAGGATGGTATTTTTGGTAAATTTTGGTAATTTGGTTAATTGCTGGTAAATATTGTAGCTATAGTTAATGGTTTGAGGAACCACCACAGCAGCTGAATGTTTTACGAAACTACTAGCAATTTTCTGTTTTAGTTTTTTAATTAAAAATTTTTATTTTATTTTATTATTTTTTAATATTTATTTTTGAGAGAGAGTGGGAGACAGAGAATGAGTGAGGGAAGGGCAGATGGAGAGGGAGACACAGAATCTGAAGCAGGCTCCAGGCTGTGAGCTGTCAACACAGAGTCCGACACAGGGCTTGAACCCATGAACCATGAGATCATGACCTTAGCCAAAGTTGGATGCTTAACCAACTGAGCCACCCAGGCACCCCTGTTTTTTTTTTAATAACCATCCTAAGTGAATACGAAATAGTATCTTGTGGCTTTTATTTGTATTTCTCTAAAGACTAATAATATTGATCATCCTTTCGTGTGTGTTGGCCATTTGTAAATCTTCTTTAGAGAAGTGTCTGTTCAAGTCCTTTGCCAATGTTAAAATTGGGTTTCCTTTTTGTTATTGAGCTCAACAGTTCTTTGTGTCTTCTGGCCAGCAGACTGCTATCATATATATGATTTGCAAATATTTTTTCCCATATGTAGATTGCCTTTATCTTGATAATGTTCTTTGAGGTACAAAGGTTTGTAATTTTGATGAAGTTTAATCTATTATTTTGTTGATCATGCTTTTGTTGTCATATCTAAGAATCCATTTCTAAATCCAAGGTCATAAAGTTTTGCTCCTGAATTTTCTTCTAAGAGTTTTAAATTTCTGGCTCAGTTCATTTTTCTTCATTCTTTCCCTCTCCCCTGTTTCCTAAGACTGTATAATTTCAATTGACTTTTCTTCAGGTTCACTGATTTTTCTTTTTTCCTGCTAAAATATGCTACTGAAACCCTCCAATAAGTTTTTCATTTGTTATTTTTTCAGTTCCAGAATTTGTTTGGCTCTTTTTTATTACTTATCTTAATTTATATTCTCTATTTGTTCATATGTTATTTTCCTGGTTTCCTTTAACTCTTTTAACATATTTAAGACGGTTGATTTAAAGTCTTTGTCTAGTAAGTCCAATGTCTATGCTTCCTTAGGAACAGTTTCTGTTAATTTTGTGTGTATATTTGTGTGAATGGGCCATGTTTCTTTCTTAGCATGCCTCATAATTTTTTTGTTGAAAAATGGACATTGAACATTGTGATGTGGTAACTCTGTAAATCATATTCATCTTCTTCAGAGTTTATTTTTATTGCTTGCTGTAGACTTCAGTTATTTGCTTAGAAATTTTTCAGGGCACCTGGATGGCTCAGTTGGTTAAGTGTCCAACTTCCACTCAGGTCATGATCTCACAGTTCATGGGTTTGAGCCCCACATCAGGCTCTGTGCTGACAGCTCAGAGCCTGGAACCTGCTTTGGATTCTGTGTCTCCCTCGCTCTCTGCCCCTCCCCCACTCAAGCTCTGTCATTTGCTCTCTCTCTCAAAAATAAATAAACATTAAATTAAAAAACATTTTTCTAAACTATTTTTGCATTCTTTTTATGTGTGGTCTCTGAAGTTTCCGTTCCTCTTGTGTTCAGCTAATGTTTTATTTTTTTAATATATATTTTTAAGTTTACTTCTGGGAGAGAGAGAATGCACAACTGGGGGAAGGGCAGAGGGAGAGGGAGAGAGAGAATCCTAAGCAGGCTCCGTGCTGTTAGTACAGAGCCTAATGCGGGGCCTGAACTCATGAACCATGAGATCATGACCTGAGCCAAAATCAGGAATCAGATACTTAACTGACTAAGCCACCCAGGCGCCCCTCAGCTAGTGTTTTGACAAAGTTTTCCCTGAATCCCAAGCCAAAAGGAGAGAGGGAGAGATAGAGAGGAAAAAGGAAAAAAAAAACTTAAAGAACCAAATACTAAAATTTGTATTTAGAACCAAAGACTAAAATTTCAATCTATGGAGATTGGTTCTGTACAGGAGTGCTCCTTCAATGCTCAATTAGATCATTTAAACTTTTGCCTTAGCCTTCAATTTCTACCTGCACTAAGCTTAAGGATCAGCTACAGGTGAAAGTGTAAGGTCTTCTCAGGTCTTTTCTGGGCATGCATTCTACCCTGAGCATGTGTGTGGCTTTCTTAAATCCCCAGTATACATGGGGACTTTTGAATGCTCTAATTTCCCAAAGAAACTTCCTCCCCAGCTTTGGTTCCCAGGCTTTCGGCATGGCATTGTATGCCACAATTATAATCTTGTCTTAGGTGGCTTTAGGTTTTTTAATTTGCCTCATGATATTTCTGGGGAATGCACACTGTCTTTTCCACCCTGAGTGAGTTCTGAGTTAGGCTAATGAAGGACATGCAGTTTGCAAAAAACCCTGCTGGTAGCTTTCTATAGGTTGCAACAGACAGACTTCCATGTGAACAAGTCTTGTTCCTCCCCTCCCTCAGAACCAGGGACCCCTGTGGGTAATATAGGCTAATGTCTTCAAGACCACTGTCAAGCTAAAGAGGGGCTGGGTCAAATGTAACTAAAAAGTCACAAAGCCTTCCTACCATTTTATTTATTTTATTTTATTTTGTTAATTTTTTTTAAATATTTATTTATTTTTGAGACAGAGAGAGACAGAGCATGAACGGGGGAGGGTCAGAGAGAGAGGGAGACACAGAATCTGAAACAGGCTCCAGGCTCCAAGCTGTCAGCACAGAGCCCGACGCGGGGCTTGAACTCACAGACCGCGAGATTGTGACCTGAGTGGAAGTTGGCCACTTAACTGACTGAGCCACCCAGGTGCCCGATTCCTACCATTGTAAAGTTGACTTTTGTTGGTTCAGAATTCACTTGATTGCTATGAACTTTGGACTTCTTTCAAGTGTTCTGACAACGTTGATTCTGACAGCGTTTCCTTGATATTTTTTTATATTTCTGTGGAAGGATCAGTTCTTAGAGCTACCTATTCTACCATTTTGCTTCTTAGTAAACAAATTTGTAAGTATACAGCTAGATGATGTGTTGAATTTTCACAAGACATATATACCTCTATATTCACCCTTCAGATCTTTTTGTGTTTTAAAACATATCTGTGTATCCTCTCATTTCAAAAATTATTTATGGTAACTTACAAAGATGTATATAGTGTCAATGAGAGCAAAAATAATTTTAAGTGAGGAAAGTGGGGAGAGAAGTAATGTAGAAGGAAAACAAAACCAGGAGTAAAATGATTATCCAAGTACATGGAATAATGTCTTACATACTTAGTAGAGGTGGGATAGAAATTTGTCCCTGAGTTTCCTAGTTGGTAATGCAGAAAACGAATTATCATCACTTCTAGTTTTTGCATTGTCCAAAGGTAAAAGCCAACTAGTTGCTCAATAGATCTGCAGCTGTATCAGGTACTGAGGCTGGAAGAAATTTCTCCTGAAGTTACATTAAGAAGACTTTGATGGATTCAGTCAGATGTGTGACTTCTAATATCTCCTTTAGTAAATAAATCCCACGGCATGAATCCCAGGCCTTCCTATGTGTGAACAGCAAGGAATGCTAACACCACAGTGACCCAAGTGAAGAGTAAGGACAGTAAGCCTATGAGGGGCCCAAATGCTGCTGATTGGGTGGGTGGGGGAGAGTGCTATGAAAATAAGGATAGTTGAATTAACTTCCCTACGCCTCAGTTTCCCTAGCTGTAAAATAATAATAATAGTATCCAAGGATAGACCATAAAAGGAGAAATTATATATGTGTCTGGTATGTAGTATGCACTTGCTAAATCTAGTAATGAGTATTATAATTCTAAAGACTTGTTTTGAGACTACTGATGGCCCCTAGTTCCTTGGTTGAGTCACCCCATTTCTTTTTACCTTCTCCTCTATTTCTGAGTCCTGGACCATGCCACCAAGGCTTTCAAATGGTTAAACTATACTCAGAGCATTTGGATCCTCTGGACCTAAGGTGTGGTGAGGATATACAAGTCAGGATATTCCTAGTTATGGACCTCCCAGTCCTGCGATGGGTCAGTCTCAGGACTCAGTGAAGGCAATTGTAACTCTTGATGAGGAAGAGGAGGAGGTGACTATGTATCCCACCCCATCCTATATTCTAAGACCAGCTGCTTGAGGTATGTATCCCACCCTGTGTACAAATCAGGTTCAGAAAGGAACTCAATGACCATATCTCCTTGCCATGGATTGTAAGAATACAGTTGTTTATGTCAGCAGCACAGCCCATGGTTTCTCTCAGGTTGTGACAAATGCTCATGGCATTTGTACTTTTTCCTTGGATGATGACCACGGCCTGGATGGGTGTGACTTCTACGGCTCTTGTGTGGTACTGCCTGAAGGGCAGCAAGGTGCCCTCAGACCTCTGTAGGATGAGCATCCATCTACAATTACAGCCAAGCCTCTGCTAGTGTCTCAGGAAGAAGCAACTCTTTATGGCTGGTCATGAGCCTTTAATATATTACCCTTAAATCATTTAAAACTGGACTAGCCCGAGCAGCAGTGAATATGCCAGTGCAGCTGGGAGCAATCTCGGCAGGCCCAGTGAAATGGCCGAGATGATCTAATAGATCTTGCTTCATCTCCAAAAGTCTATCACCCTGCCTCTCTCCTCCTTATTAAACCAAAGCTCCCCACTCACAGGAAATAAAACTGCTACCTGATATTTATATATCTTCAGAGAGTAGTGTAATTCAGAAACCAGGGAGAATGGTTTAAAACTATTTATTGAAAAGGAGACTGTTTCTTGCATGAAATAATCTTATTGGAAAAGTTACCTTATTTCTTCTACTGTACTTGGAAAATCTAGATCATTTTGCAAAGCAAAGGGCAAAACAGAAATTGATTTTTGTTGGCATGAGGTTGGTTTTTGTACTTTGATTAGTGGCTTGAAGCTGATGAGTCATGTGATGGTTCTGGTATTTGGGGGGAGGGTATTCAGACTGAGATCATAATAGCTATTTCTAACCTTGACTTTGAGTGGAATATTGCGGGAAGTCTTATGTCACCCAAGAGCTCCAGCTACTTGTGACCTTATGATATCTTTTTGATTGGTCTTTTGTATCAAGCAGGCCCTTCCTATCCCTCACTGGACATTCCTAGACTATAAAGTTCTGAATGGAACTTTCAGATAATGGAACTTACAGGTAAATTCTATACTCATTGTTCTAGCATTCATGTTCCTCCAAGATCTGACACAATTTGACTTTACTTCTGGACTGTTCTCTCTCCTGCATCCATGGTGTGAACCCTCTGCCACCTTTCAATCCCTCCAGCTACTCAGCACCATCTGCACATGTCCTGACCACTCCAGAATTAGTGCTTTCCATTGCCCTGTCCCCTCTGTTAGAATGTCTATTCCTTTCCCGAGTATCTGTCCAAAGGTATTCTCAGAAGTTACGTCCCCCATCTTGCCCACCTGTGGACGTTCTCAGTTCTCCATGAGTTCACTATCTTCTGAACTTGGTATATTTACTCTACCTGCCATCCATTCAACATGAATCTTGTACCTAGAAATCACTGCTGTTGATGGCATGTTCATTGACCTTATGAAAATTCAACTCTACCTGCAGGAGAGGGAAGGGGGAAAGAGATTTTATCTGCCCCCACCACCCCCCAACCCCCCGCCCCCACCCCGCACCATCAAATTCATGTGTTGAAACCCTAATCTCCAGTACTGCAGAATGTGACTCTATTTGGAATGTTAAAAAGAAAACCACAGTCCCAGAATGGTGTCAGATAGGTTAAGGCCCCAAGTTAGCAAACTAAGAGTTGATACCTAACCTAACTGAACTTTCAACCATTCAGGAATGTAAAATTCAACCAGTCAACATGGAATTTCCTGGTCAATACTAGCAAGTTTATTGATAGACCCCTTCCACTCCCCTTATGAGGGCAACCTTGCCTAAACAATAAATGTCTTGCTAATAAATTCCTTTCTTCTTTTTCTTTTTTAAAAGTTTATTTATTTTGAGAGAGAGAGAGAGAGCGCGCGCGAGAGAGAGTGCAGCATGAGCAGGGGAGGGGGCAGAGAGAGAGGAGAGAGAGAATACCAAGGATGCTCTGCACTGTGAGCACAGAGCCTGATGTGGGGCTCGATTTTGAGAACCATGAGACCATGGTTCCAATCAAAATAAAGAGCTGTTTAACCAACTGAGCCACCCAGGCACTATGTTCCTTTTCTTTTCTTTTCTTTTCTTTAAAAAAAATTTTTTTTAACGTTTATTTATTTTTGAGACAGAGAGAGACAGAGCATGAACGGGGGAGGGTCACAGAGAGAGAGGGAGACACAGAATCTGAAACAGGCTCCAGGCTCTGAGCGGTCAGCACAGAGCCCGACGTGGGGCTCAAACCCATGGACCGTGAGATCATGACCTGAGCCGAAGTCGGACGCTCAACCGACCGAGCCACCCAGGTGCCCCTCTTTTTTCTCTTCTCCTCTCCTCTCCTCTCCTCTCCTCTCCTCTCCTCTCCTCTCCTCTCCTCTCCTCTCCCTTCCCTTCCCTTCCCTTCCCTTCCCTTCCCTTCCCTTCCCTTCCCTTCCCTTCCCTTCCCTTCCCTTCCCTTCCCTTC